>NC_047508.1:13707838-14036020 GCF_902827115.2 Pseudochaenichthys georgianus | reverse complement strand
GCTTGCTAGCTTCTATTTCACTTTTAAAAACAATCTGAACACTGGAAAAGGACTAAATGTGTAATGTAAACCGTTGTCTGTCTCGGAAAATTGTGGAAAACGTATGTTCTAAACTGAAAGGTCCCATGTCATGCTTTTCCAGTTATTACCCATCCCCTTGTGTGTTATGTTCTTATGTAGATTTGTCTGCATGTAAACGGTCTGCAGAGTCACAAACCCTCAAAGTACACTCTGTAGCGTACAACTCTAACACAGAAAAGACCTGTCTATGCTGCCCCAGAACGCGTCGTTGGACATTTCTCTTTTTCCATTTTTTTCTTCTGGGTACCAAGTGACGTAAGGTCTAAGTGACGTAACGGCTTCCTCACACACACAGACACACACTCACTCAGCCTTATCTTTTCTCAGCCGCAGCTCCGCGGATTTCTCAGCCTGAACTCAGCCTGAGACAGCGAGACACAGCGAAACTCAGGCTGAGTTCAGGCCGAGTTTCGCTGTCTCGCAGACCCCACGCAGCAACCAGGAAACGACACCAGTAATCCAGCTCACACTGTCCTGGGCGAGCTGACCAATCAGAGCACAGTGGGCTCATAGGGAGGGGGGGCATGGGCTCCAACAAGGCGTGTAGGACAGAGAGTGAATACACATGCTATACAGAGATGCTGTATGAGAAACCAATGTGATTTTGGAACATTGAACAATGTAAATCTATTCTAGTAGACCTCAACAATGGAATTATGATCAGTAGAAATGGCCATGACATGGGACCTTTAAAGCATCCTCAGGTATATGAGTTAGTTATATCAAGTGTTAATGGCTGTGTATATACATAGGTTATTCACTAGCGTCGCTGTCCTTGGAGTTAATGTGTTATGACAGCTTTTTTTAAATGAACACTTCAGTTTGTGAAAGAATAATTTCTACTATAAGCGATTCACATAGCATACTGTCAGGGTCTTTCCAAAACAAAATTCCAATCAATTATTACATTTTTCTCCATTGTTTAAAAGTGCATATCTACTAGGGGAGCCTTTGGTGCTAATAAAGAAGCAACGGTCCATAAGCACATAACACATCATGCCAATCTGTTACAAAAGTAGAACCACCATTCATACAAATGATGTTTCTGTGTATCACTATGAAACAGGTCCTACATGTATGTATTCAGGGTAAAACGTGTTAGAACACAAATAGTTCCAATGGCATGTAAGAACAGAAAATTAAGGTTTGCTATGTATTTTAATAATAAAGCGTAAAAAGAGAAAACAAATCAAATGATTGCTTGGTGTAAACATGGGTCCTCCCAGAATATCAGCTTGCAGCAGTAATGCTGTACCTTCCCTACGCATCAAGTATTGATCATCTGTTTTCACAGCTATGCCTCCCTATGTTTCGTAGGCTGTCCTGTAAACCCCAGCCAACACAACACAAACCAAACTGGCATGGTCTTTGTGTTGTTAAGTACATCCAGAAAAGCCAAGAAGGTCATCATGTCATTTCGCAAGTGCCCCATCGGAGAGAAAACGTCAAAGCAGAGCAAGACAAAGAAACTGAGCGGCTGTTTCAGATGAACACAAAAATAATAATAAAAACGATATTAGCGGTTTCACTATGCCAAGTATGATTAGTTATTGTTTTGTTCTATTGGTGATGAAGGCAGCCGATTTCCGCGTTATGAATTCAGTTTTCTTTAGTATGCCATCCTTGAAAGTAAAAAGATCTCTATTCAGAGTGCAGCACATGGTCCAAATGCAACGCTTTCCTCTACTTCCTTCCTAGTGATGCATAATTTGTGAACCTCCCATTCATATCCGTTTGCTCCCTTCCACTGGAACCATACAATCAATCTGCAGCATACATGTTGTCAAACAATGATGTCGACCCTGGTCTACCCCATCCATGGGGCCAGACATGATTGAGTCAAGATCTGGTCTGGGCTGTTTGAA
Organism: Pseudochaenichthys georgianus; assembly: GCF_902827115.2. Classification (NCBI taxonomy): domain Eukaryota; kingdom Metazoa; phylum Chordata; class Actinopteri; order Perciformes; family Channichthyidae; genus Pseudochaenichthys; species Pseudochaenichthys georgianus. The sequence goes on along the minus strand of NC_047508.1, from coordinate 14,034,074 downwards.
ATACACTCTCAATTACCCAGTGCAGTAGGGTTCCCACAAACCCAGAGCTGTATACACACATGCATACACTCACCTCCCCGTTTTACCCGTTTAAATGTAAGTCAGATTATTATCAGTGCATCCCAAATGTGCTTTTCAGTAAATACAGCTCCGTTTCCTCGGCTGTTCACATCCCCCACTGGGAGGCCCCTTCAGAAGCCTGCTTTGCAATCTCCATGCTAGGTACTAATTGGACGAGCCCGTTGGAGGTGAGGTGTAGATGGAGATGGCGACGCATGGCAGTCATGTGTGAGGCCACTGGGAGAGTCTGATGTGGGAGCCATTAGCGCACAGTGTCGGTAGAAGCATAGAGGTGCATGCGGGGTGTGCAGCTTGAACAAATAAGGCCCTCTGTGTTTTGGAGTGAATACCCCGCCTGCCTTATTACCAGTTTGAAGTGTGGTTTGCTGGCGATGACATCAATGACAAACAGAGCGCTCTGGTTTCCTCTTCGGGGATGGAAACTGCTGCTTTGAACTTCAACAACTTCTCCATTTGTTCCTTACGCATGTAGACACGAGGAAGTTAGTCCTACATAAAATATATGAATGTTTCCAGTAAAGCATGACTTTGCATCAAAATCAAACAGATAATATGAACAGGTTACATTTCTCTATCGCCTGCATAGATTTACTTACATGGATAATTTGAATCAAATGTAGCCAAAACAATTACACTTGATTGTGGTCTACCACATTTTTGTTTGTTTATTGCAATTTTGCCTGCAATGAATGATTTGGCTTCACTGGGGTTATTTATTTATTTTTATTTAGCAAACAGTAGACGTTTTTATTTCACTGGCTGAGTATGACTCCTCATGAGTAACCAGAAAAGCATGACATGGGACCTTTAAATACTTGTGTCAAATATGTGTGCTCCTTTTAAATTGCCGATGTGTTCGTTGTGATGAAGATGGGATTGATGGGAAGAGGTGATCCTGATGGTTGTGTGCACGTTGCACATGTTGTCACTGCTGGATTAAGGTCCAGTGTATTATTCAAAGTGGCTTAAAATCGCATTTTAAAGAGGACATTATGCTCATGTTCAGGTTCATAATGGTATGTTGTGCTGTGACATGATTCCATGCTCTGACGTTCACAAAGGTCTTTGTGTATCTTTATGCTATTGCTGGAACATTTAGACTTCAGAAAGACCCCTTTCTCTAAATAAATCATCCCAACACATCCAAATGCTTTCACCATTCAGACTTGGCGATGTCATTTCCGTGGATCCTTGACTGTCACTCTATATGACCGATAATTCCCTGAAATAAAAGCTGACATTCTTTGTTGTTATCCCAAAGACAAGATTTGTTTTGGTATCCGTTGTCCCTCCCAGGGTAATCCTTGTGATGGTCACAGGGGGGCTGCAGCACATCCCAACACCCATTGCCATCATGGCCCGTCACATGGCTGAAACTGTGTTGTTTCCAGAGTTTTCCGAGAAGTGTTTTGAACTTTGAGAGGAAACGTAAACTGCTGATCAGAAAATGTCTTTTCACCTTCGACATAGATCACGGCTCTCTTTTTATTTACTTCACGTAGTTAAGGGGACCTGACTATGCAATGTTAGTGTGACCCATGCCGTTCATGTTGACGTAATACTTGTGCAACATTCATCTATTTGTGTGCCCCATGATCCAGCACATGCATGTCGCCTTTATATGTTATGGTGCCATGACATGTGAATAATTTAAGAAATCAAATCCCAAGTATGTTTTATTCCATGGGTTGGTTTCATGTCAAATCTGAGATCTGGATACTTTTAAAGTGAGGCAATTATAGCATCTGATGAAACACGTTATTAACAATCAAGCTGTGGAATAACAGTAATCCCATGATACTATTTATACGAACATAATTATGATCTTAATGCTTGATTATATATATTAATATATTACGGGGTCAATGGGTCTTGTCTGAGTCCTCCAGTACTGGGTACAGTTCTCAGTGTGTGAATACAGTCCACCGGTGCGCTGAGTCGTCTTATGCAACCTGCTTCAGTGTTCAAAGGCTGCTGAGTGCCCTCTCCTGCTTTGTCAGGCTCACACAAGGGTTTATCAAGTGTAGTGTGGGAAGGCATGACGCTGGAGGACTTTGGAAGTGTGTGCTTGTGTGTGTATGCAGCAGGTTTCGCCTCTCATCTATGTATTGGTTTGTAAGATGTGCCTGCGCCCCAGTGTGCATGCTTTTGTGTTTACATATGATTACATGTGTTCACTTGTGCGCCGGTGTGCGTGCACGCGTGTCTTTTCATCTGTTTTCTCATTCGGGGACTTTGCACTCCCAAAGGTGTGCCAGCAAATCAGCTGAGAGAGAGGAAAACAAGATCTGAAGCAGGCTGGGTGTTAGAACTGGGAAAAAGACGAGAGAGAAAACAAGGAAAAGAGTGACAGAGAGGGTTGATTGTGGAAAAGTGGCACTGGAGTGCGGAGCGTGTTGCTTTGAACATTGGTCCAGATATGTGGGCATTACAGATCACAAATATAACATATAAGCACACTCAGGATGCGGATAGCATTTGGTTAGGACACTTAATTAATCGTCTGCTTCACTGAATAAATAACAACATTTATAGTTTATTAGGGTTTTATTTATGTAGTGTATTTTTTTCATTTGCCAACAGAATACAATGAATTAAAGGGAAACCAATAGTTGGAAACCCCTGATGATAAACCTAATTAATTCCAGACGAAGAGCTCCACATGTTGGGATTGAACTGTCATTGTGTGGCTCTTGCCGCATTGATTAAAGGGCTATGATAGCAGATCGGAAAGTGACTGACTGACTGACTGACGGACGGACTAGCTGCCCTGCCACCCACGCTGTTGACAAGGCAGGGCGCCTGATGACGTTGTCATTCGGTAAAGTACAAACAAGAACGACACTGGCCGACCCAAGCACTCTTTGAACTCCAGATGAATTGCGGGTCTATCAGCAGCTGTTCCGGATGACCTTACCCCACAAAAATCAATAAGGACAAACATACTGAGAGGGCTGGGTGTGTTGTTCTCTTGAAGTGCAAGTTTGCATGTTGGCTGGTCCAATGTGTTATGTACAGTGATGATGATGATGCAGGGAAAGCAGGGATCGTTCCAAGTCTTTTCATGTTCTCTCATATTGTCATAATTCACGATAGTCTTTATGTCTCTTTCAAAGCTGCTTTTTCCACTGACCCAAATTCAATAGATTAGACTAGTGGACTCGACTCAATGGAAAACTCAATCACAAAACACACACACACTAAGTGTCAAGGTGTTCTTTTCAATGATTGAAAGGTACCATTGCACTTGTTAACCTCTCTCTTTGATGTAGAAAGATAATAAAGGACAGTGGAAGAGAAGACATTGTGATGTGTTTTAAGAAACACCCGGCTGGCCTAACCCTCTGCTTGTCTGCCAGGTTGTCAGACCCATCTGGGCGCTGTGTCGGGCCCAATGACTGGCTGAATGTCTGACTGGCTGGTTGGCATTGATACCTCAGTTGGCAAAACCTCACTAGATTAATGCGGTTTCCTTCATGCCGGTCTCTTTCTGTCATATTGTGTCTCTGCCTGTCGGTTTCCCTGGTGCATGCAAATGTGGGCCGAGGTATGCGTTGGTTATCTCCTTTCTGGAAAAGCAGTGCCCTTGTTGCTTCATATAGCCCGGCTCTAGTGACCGGCCATTGATAAGGGTAATGTCTCCCGATAGCTACTAAGCTTTCAAGTCCCGTCACAAAACAGCCGGCTCCCTTTTATGTTGTTTTCCCAAGCCAAGGACAGACAGGCCTCCCTACAGGACCAAGCTGGCTAATCAGTAATCACTAACTTGCTGAGCCCAGCAGTCCCGTTCAGACGGCGACTTTTTCACCCCTTTTTCTCCTTCGTCATCTCCTTCCTTTCCTCCTTCCACTGCTTCTACACTCTACTCTTTAACCCTTTTCTTTTTCTCAGACTCAAGCGTCCCTGGAGTCTAAAGCTTTTGATGATGTCTCTTTTCTTCTGCATGGTGTGTAAAATAGAGGGACCACCGTGTCTTTCTTTTGCTGTCTTTGTCTCTTTATGTCTTTCTTTCTTTCTTTCTTAACTCACTGCTCTGTTCTACTTGTCTCCCTCCCTCTATCTCTGTTGTTTCTTTGCTCATCTTCTCTCCCGTCATTCGTGCCCGACCGCAATTCAAATGCCGCCCCCTTAGCCTGCTAATGAATCAAGATACAGAAGGGGGGATCAGGAGGTCTGGGGCCATAACTGTGCCACAGACACATGGCGTTATATTAAAACATTAGTACCACTCTATGACTTTATTTAGGACTTGCCAAATAAAATTGATTAGGTGACAGTGATGGAACAAAGGAGGAATCATCCTCGGCCACCCTGACTGGGCTTCTCCTTTCAGAGCCAACTGCAGCAGTTCCTCTCCAAAGGTTCACTGAGAAGTGATCTGGCCATGCTTGGCCACTTGTTCAAAGACACACCCTCCCCTGTCCCTCTGCTCAGTGCTACAGTCTGTGAAGTCGGTTCATTTGGCTCTACAGTCTTCACCTGATCAACCTCCACTACTGTACTGTGCAAATTAATTAATTTGTTATCAATTAAAATAATTTCCAATTAAAATCGGCAACATTGATGTAGATTTAAAAAGAAAAATCCAGATGACATGGTTATGTGCTAATTGTTTCATTTCTTAAATGTATCCGATTTGCCCAAAATGTTTTGCAGCCTCACTGAAAACTCCACCCTCAGTGTATTAAGGTTGGAGACTCCACATTACAGTTGTGTAGATTGCATATTGGACCATGATTGGGTTCAGCCTTAGTTGTGATGCCACTTAATTATCTCGTAAACTGCACATGAGTTGAAACATTGAAGCAACAATTTGCAAAACACATTTTTAGTGGAAGTTCAATTTAATAGAATCAGGATCATTTTACTCTTATTTATTTAGTGAACAGTTTCATAGTGATTCCCAACCTGAGGCTAGCTTGGCTTAATATGGGGTTGCGATGATTTCAAGATGTTAAGCCTGGTAAGAATATTTTTGTAATAAACCGTTGTTCTGTAACTCTGAGTTTCTGTGAAGAATAGTTTTTTTGGAAAGTTTTTTTTAAAATGTTTTAATTTTAAGGTATGAACTCACACAGTGAGATCTGAACACACGCTGCTATATTCACAGAATCCCCTCTCTGCTAAACAGCCTCATCTGCATTAAAATGCAGTTAAAGCAACCACAAAATGAATGCAATGAGCATCAGGGAGAAAGTAGACTAAACTACCAATTAAATAAAGAGTGTTAAAAAGTTCTTTAATGTAATATTTACATTAAATAATTTGCTCAAAAGTCATCACAACAAACGGTGCGAACCACTGGCTTGCACGATAGCAAAGAAACGTGAGCATTTCACATTCGCGGATGTGAACAACATTTTCCATATAGCATAGAATGCTGTTCAACATAATAATACATGCATCATATATGTACATCTTTCAAATCCATGATGATTTAGATTCCCTGCATCTGCTGCAGAAAACAGTAGAGGGGTATTCACTGGTGTGCAGTCAATGTAGTTGTGCCACATTTCTTGCCAAACAAATTTAAAAAAAGGCTTCCCATTTCTTCGATGAATCTCTTGTTACTTTACTGTCAACACCCTTCCAACATTTAACCTCTGTGCTGCCATCATGCAAAAGCCACTCACTACTTTGTTGGTCACATCTTTGACATTACCTCAACAGTTGTACAGAATGATCTGTGTTGTACGTTTAACTGGTTGCACGTTCATTCGAGGATTCATTTTAAAACTCTTTTATTTACTTTTAAAGCCCTCAATGGCCCCGCCCTACCTCTCTGAGCTGTTACACAGCTACACGCCAACTCGCTCTCAGGTCAGCTGATCAGTTGCTCCTGAGGGTGCCAAAAACAAAGTCTAAGCGCAGAGGGGACCGTGCTTTCTCTGCTGCCGCCCCTAAACTGTGGAACGACCTGCCCTTGCTCATCAGACAGGCTCCCACACTGTCTGCTTTTAAATCCCGTCTTAAAACCCACCTCTTCTCCTTAGCATTCGTAAACAAGTAGATTGTTGCTTTTATTTGCTTTCAGTGGTCTATTGTTTTTATTATATGGCTGTTTTTTATTTTTTAATTATTACGTTTATTCTGGTTTGTTTTGTGTTTGTATCTTTTATTTTAAATGTGTTTATTTTATGTTTTGTGAGCTTATCTCTCTGTACAGCACTTTGGTCTGAAGGTTTTAAAGTGCTATATAATGTTACGATTATTGTGTTATGTCACGTTTTCTATGTCTTGGTTTGGGTGTTGTGCTGTTCTCCCTGTCATGTTTTCCTCTGGGTATTGTCTGGTCCTTTTCCCTGTGTGTTTCCTCCCGTCGTTAGTTTCCCTGGTGTGTCTAGTTGCCTGATTGTGTTCACCTGTTGTCCTTGTGTTTCTCCTCCCGTCGTTAGTTTCCCTGGTGTGTCTAGTTGCCTGATTGTGTTCACCTGTTGTCCTTGTGTTTCTCCTCCCGTCGTTAGTTTCCCTGGTGTGTCTAGTTGCCTGATTGTGTTCACCTGTTGTCCTTGTGCTTTTCCTCCCGTCGTTAGTTTCCCTGGTGTGTCTAGTTGTCTGATTGTGTTCACCTGTTGTCCTTGTGTTTCTCCTCCCGTCGTTAGTTTCCCTGGTGTGTCTAGTTGCCTGATTGTGTTCACCTGTTGTCCTTGTGTTTCTCCTCCCGTCGTTAGTTTCCCTGGTGTGTCTAGTTGCCTGATTGTGTTCACCTGTTGTCCTTGTGCTTTTCCTCCCGTCGTTAGTTTCCCTGGTGTGTCTTGTTGTCTGATTGTGTTCACCTGTGGCCCTTGTGTTTCTCCTCCCCTGCCCGGCTGTGTCTCGTCTCCTGATTACCCCTCCCTGTATTTAGTCTTGTTTCTTCCTGTGTTCAGTGTCGGTTCGTCTTGTGATTTGGCTTGTCCTCGGTGAGTGTTCTGTTCTGTCTTTGTCAGTATAGCCTTGAAATAAAGGAATTTCACGTTAATCTGCATTTGGGTCCTACCTGCTTCACACATCGTAACATATAAATAAAGTTGGATTGGATTGGACAATATAAATCTCAAAACAGAATCGTATTATCCAATGTCGTTTCCGAGGCCATCACGACAAATATATAATCATAATGTACACCACTAGTATAGTGATGTTGACTCATTGACTGTAACTTCATGAGCATCAGTTGAAATAATTAAATGTATTCATATTAAAAAGTAGCCACTCTCTAAAACAGAGGTATGATATGTTTACACAACTTACTGTTTATATTTTTAAGCTGTGAGGGTTCGCAGGTTGACCCACTGCTAACCAACAAACTAGTTCACCAGCTGGCCCAATTGCATTGTGGGTAGAGGAAATGACCTCAGTGATGAGGAACGTGTTATCGGTTCTGTCCAGGACATCCTTCATACAGTAATGTCACCCAGCAGTTTAAAGGAGAGATAAAGGTGAAGCAGGGGACACATGGGGGGGGCAGTGGACAGTGTGCAGGACAGCTGCTGTTTGCAGTATTGTTTAAACATTGGGTTTATTGGAAGTGATTGTAACAAAATTACAGAAGAAGGACTTGCAAATGTTGAGTTCCAAATTAATACCAATAAAGCTGTGTGCAGAGATATACGACTATGAAAACTACATTATGTTGAAAAGGTTTACCCATGTTAGCCTACAGTTACAAAGGATTCCAATCAAGGCTTTAAAGGACACCTATCATGCTAAATGCACTTTGTGATGTGTTTTATACATAAATATGTCACAAAGTGTTGGAAAACAAAACCCTCTCTCTTTTCCTCCGTGTGAAAATCTATAAAAACGGGGGTTCAACGGAGCTGATTCAGATTTGCTGCCGATATGACGTAATATCGGAAATGTGGGCTGTCTTTACGCCCACGGCCCTATCAGAAACGTTGCTATCAGAAACAATGCCCGACTGTTTTGGACGTAATATGGTCTTTGTTAGCAAGCATCGCTAACACTCAGAGCTAACCTGTACTGGAGAGCATGTGTACGAATCAGGTATAAAAAGGAGTGTTTGACATTGATATGCACATAGGCTACTTCCATGTTGTCTAGCAGGTTCTCATGGCCCATTCTGGCCAGCCATCACCGTGTGCCCCCTCCTCCTCCTCTACTGCCTCCACTGCTGGGTAACCAGACCCAGATGGTACCTGGTACAGACACCAGCAGCTTGTTGTGAGCCTTTTGTGAGTTAGACGCTGCAATCAGTAGCCAGGAAGCCCCAAAGTGAGGTGTGGGCCCTGCGTGAGGCCATACTGGGGTTAACAGACGCTTAGAAAAAGAAAGAAAGGAGGTAGGGGGCTGTTTTTTTTTATGAAACAGGAGTCTAGTTGGACTGTTTAAGTGTACTTCATATCAATTTACTGTGAACTCAGACACGGGATATACAGTGAAAATCGTAGATTTTGAGTAGGAAATGTTACACATATCTGTGAGAGGAGAGTGTGTAACAGGGAACATTCGAGTCTGTCTAGCATGAACTTCAATATCCGGCCTGTCCAGTGATACTGCTGAGGCGCTGCACTTTGGCCATTAGTATTATTTTACATGGTTGATCTCAATGCCCGTCCCAACTGAGAAAATTGAGGGGATGACTGAGTGTTTTTGTCTATGCTTGCATGAGTGTGTAGGCGTTTATACGTAAAAAAGGGAAAGAGATGTGGTATTGTGCATGCTGTAGGTAGGTGGCAGACGGTATGTGCATGGAGATGGATGGGAACACCAGGCTTTGGGAAGCAGGAATGTCCGACAGAAAGACATTAAAGACATACGATATGACACCCCGCTGTGCTTCACCCTTCTCCCCACCTGCCCCGTGATATTAACTGCGGCCCTTCCAGGACCCCACATTCCCGAGAGCTCTCGGGTAAAGAAACACCAGGAACAGGCGTGTTACCCATAAAACACACGTTAACTGATGACTTGTTGTTCATGCTTTTCAAAAATGTCCCACAGACCCTTTATGGGTTTGCTTGCATGAGACTGGGAGGTTTTACTGATTCTTGAAACATTAATGAGTTAATCACGTCCAAGGAACCATCTAGAACTACACTCGGAGTGGGCAGACCTCCACCCAGGCATTCATTTGCTCATTGGATGGTCCAATGTCTTGGGTTGGTGTACGTTCTTTTGACTTTGGCTGGTTCATTAGCATGTTCAACCGTCACACGTGTATGCAGACTCTGCATTTAACCCATCCTAGTACAAGCAGCAATGGGGAGCTATTATACCGCAGTGGGATTGGCAGTGCGCAAGAGATGAACTGGCACCTCTCAAAGTACCTGTCCTCACTCCATACTTGGTCCGTTCTGGGACTTGAACCAGACATCCTAATCCACATTGGGAACACTTTGACAGCTCTTTATGAGATGTTGAAGTGAGGTTCTCATGACTTTCCTCGTTCAGGAAATCCTTTCCCAAATATATCCTCACACTTACAAGGAAACATATTTGTTTTTAGAACCTAATCTACTGAAACATGAACATAGAACATAAAACAAAACATAAAACACTACCATACATTAGCCAACTGTAAAACACAAAAGCGAAACAGCATTTGTGTGTTTGTGTGTAAATGCCATTCGCTCAAAAAGGTGTTGGGTTCCTTCTTAGCCCATGGTTCACCCTTCCACCAAGTTTCATTAAAATTGGGCCGGTTGTCCCTTCATAATGATGCTAACGGAAATACAGACAAATAGACGAATGATGACTTCCTGTATATCTCAACCAGTGTGTTTGAAATAGCAGTAACGTTTGCCTACCAATGTTTAGTAGATCCATTCAGGGCTGAAACATGAATGGAACATTTACTCTCTTTGAAGCGGTCCCGTTTAATATGTACAGCCCTTGATTCACGCTGCCATGGTGGATATGGAGTAAACACGCCACAGCAAACACTGATGTGAAAGAGTGCCAACGGAAATAACAGCATCTCTCCCTCCACCCCAGCTGATAAGATTAGGCCACCTTGTGCCGGTATCAACACTGCTCCTAATTGATAAGCTCCTGTCTCGTGCTTTGGAAGACCTAATTATGATATTCTTAATGTATTTATTTATGAAGAATGTTTCATTTAAAATACATGTTCATGTTAAGTTTTATATGAGCAATGTCCTGTGTCATCTAAATATGTTTTGCTTGTTGATCTTTACATATGTGATTTCAACACGTCATAGAAACCGCGACACCCACACCACGTTTTTTAAAATGATTGAATGTCAACTTTGCAGTCTTGGTTTCTCAAAAACGATAATCTCATAAATCCCCTTCACGCATGTCCCTGCTCATCATGCATAACACATTTCAAATGAGTGAAAATCAGGTTTCATTTTGAGTAATTTCATACAGAATAAATCATTTTGTAAATTTCCCCACCTACCTAGCCATAGCCCCACATGTGTTCACTTGTAGGAGTATAGCTAGCTTGTAGATTGTTTTTTAAATTAATATGAGAGTAGATGTAGAATTTAGGATTTTAATTCAGGCCATGTGGAAAGAAGATGTTGCTTCTTATTTAAACCATTCAAGTTAGGGAGAATACGGGTTTTTCTCTACAATTAAAAGTGAGTAGTAACCTGACAGTAATGCGGACAGTATTTACAGTAATTAAAAGTCAAAGAAAGAAATAAAGAAAGAAACCAAAGATACAGTTCCCATTCCATGCCCTAGTACTGAGTGTGAAGTAGTATTTTTCCCATGATACAATTGATTATGATTGTCAAAGTTCTCAAGCTTCTATGTATGGTATAATCTTAGTTTTCTCTCTGCTTTTTTCCTGTTTTGAATTTGGTAATTTTCACACTTTAACACCTCAATCTCTTCGTCTAAACCTTAATTAACATTAGCTGTTTTTTTCCGTGTGGTATACCCCTTCATGGCTGGCATACAAACAGACAAACAAATTCAAAATAATTAAAAAGTGCGGGTGGGTTGAGCTGATAATGACATAAGCCTAAATTCATATAAAATACAGGCATGAATTAAGCACTGAGATCACATTTTGAACGTATAGATATAACAATAGCTAAAAAAACTGAACTCCCTCATTATTATTAAATAATGTAACACACATTCTTAAGCCATATAAAGAATAATTCCAGAGATGTAGCTCACTCCATCCCATGCCTGTGGTGTGAGTGTGAGTGACGGCAGAGCAGCTGTTTCCTGGGGGCTGCACCTCTGTCTCTGCTGAGTGCCGCCGCTGGCCGAGCTGCACTTGTCCTGTCCGGCTGCCTGCATGCTCTGCTGCTTTCTGTTCTGCACAAACACTCATAGAGGGCGCTAGTAAGGCCGGCTTAGTGCAGCTGCTGGAAGGCACAGAGGAACACACTAGCTGCTGCTGCTGCTCAGGGCTGCAGCACATACACTAGGCGTACACATGAACTCAGCTTACAGTTCATAAGGTGTATCCTGTGTTGGAAGAAGTACTCACATCCTTTAAGTAAAAGTAAAATACTATGGACCTGAAAATGTTTATTTCAACTAAAAGTCCTGATTTTAAAATGTTACTTAAGTGAAAGTCCAAAAGTAGTAGCATCAAAATATACTTAAAGCAACAAATACTCCATACACAGTGGCCCATTTCATTATAATATAAAGTACAGAAGAAGCTAAATGTACTTCAAGTATCAAAAGTAAAAGTACTAATTATGCAGATCTTTTCACAGTATTTAATTATTATGGTTATTAAATTATTCTGTTTTTTACATGTAGAGCATTTTACTTTTGTAGTTGGTCAATGTGGACCACATGTAGATACTAGTACAGTATTGCATCATACCATATCAGCATATCATTTGTTTTCAGAAGTAACTAGGGTCAAATAAGTGTCGTGGAACGTATTATATTTCCCTTTGAAATGTAGTGGAGTAGAAGTATAATGTAGAATGAAATGGAAATACTCAAGTAAAGTACAAATATGTCAAAGAATTACTGAAATGTACTTGGTAACTTACACCACTGGTTAAGTCTCACTAACAATAATATTGTATAAGGCAACAGCACCTCAAACCGTTGCCTCTCACATTAAAAGTTGAACAAATAAACATTGAAAATAACTATTTTATTATATTTTGAACAATAGTGAGGTTAGAATTTATATAAAACATACATTTTACAGGAATCCAAAAGGAGGAATATTTTAATAACTATCTTTCTTCTAAAGATAAATAATTTTAACATGAACCATTATCCAAGCTGAGTTTATCAGAGGTTGGTGGAGAGCGGCGGCCCCTTCTCTGTGGAGACAGAACAATGCAATTGTTCTACAGCAAGACGCTTGTGCTCATGATGCAGCAGAAAGCCGTGCAGCATCAGGCTGAGTCAGAGCGAGAGTTGTCAGCTGTTCAGACCTGCAGCCGCCGCTCGCCACACCTCCATCTTCACCTATCATTTCACATCCTTCTTTTGCAAACCCAGAGAAACATCCTGTTTGCTGCCTGATGGAACGCTGTCAGTGTACCCCACATGTCTGCAGGCAGTTAGCGGCACAGCATGTTAGCGTATCTCTGCTGGCCCACCCTTTTGATTATGAGTCACAGCGAGTCAAACTGTGACTAAAGTGAAAGCAATGAAGTGGAAATGATTTGTCTAAATCTTATCAGTGTTAAGGGTGTTAACGTGTGCATATTTGACTTCACTTGCAACACTATTATCTTTTTCTCAGGAAATCAACCCTTAATATGTGTATTAGAAAGCTGGAAGACCTACCTTTACTTGGTTAGTGGAAATGTTTCTGGATCAGGGTTCAACAAAGATAGAGTTAGTCTTCTGAACTAGTGGCTTCTGTTAATCAGTGATACCGCCTTCTCCTTTCATGTACAGTAAATTGCCCATTAACAGTGGCCACACTGATTCCTAAGAATCGTTCCATCATTCCAAACATGGCAATTATCTACCAATCACATGGGAATCAGTCCCCCTCTTGTCATGTGGACTTATTTTGCCTGACAACAGTTCAAGTTGAGTCAGATCCCTCTGGGAGAGATGGAGAGTTATTCTTAAGAAGTTCAATCACAGGACCTTTTTCAAGTGGCTAAATGTAGAGAAAAACAGGCAAATACCTCCAAAATAGAAAATGCCGGTGGAATGTTTGGAGGCACGGGGAGGTGACGTGGGAATTAGCTGTAATGAGTGAAACAACGAATGCTGCTGCTGAGAGCCAGACAGTTCAATAGCACAAATGGAAAACTTGCAATGATTCCTCACTACCTGAGTTTGACAGTCGATCAATCATTAAAGCTACGGTATGCAGCTTTCTCACGTTAAAATAACAATAAAGGAAGATGTCAGACTTCAGCAGTCTGTGTCTGTGACCTTGTGTGACATGCTCTAATACGGCTTTGCATTGGCTTTCTATGTAGACTACTGTGGGCGGGGCCAATGTTGAGAAGGCGCCATAGCAACAATAGTAGCAGAAAGCAATAGGAGTATGAGAAAAAGGCATTCACACAAGTAGATCAACTTGTGTGTACTTTAAAACATTTTTAATTGTATACATTTTTTCTGATGGTTTATCTTGAATATGCAACTTTTTTTTTTCTGATTGACAATACATAAATACTAATGAGGCCATTCCATTGGCTAGCCAGTTATAAGGGAAATGTCTGTATCAAGTTAAAAATGGGTTCTGCAGCCTGATCAGTTTCTTGATTTGTTCTGTTATTTGATGCATTTCATTTGGTTTGTTATAAGGAAATGTAAAACAGCATTTCTGATGGGCTGGAACAGTCAAACAGGAGGTAGGTCAGAAATACAAACTCAAACTGAGCTTTTGAATTAAATAAATCAAAATGATCTGAGAGGAAGTTGGTACCAACAAAGCCTATCTTTAGACCTATACTTCCATACTGTTGTTATTCTGTTTGTTTGTTTGTTTGTTTGTTTGTTTGTTTGTTATGTTGTCGTAATAAGTAACATGTAGCTTGAACCAGCAGTCCCTGCAGCATCAGCTGATTCTGGCCATTTTGGTCTGTCTCTCTAAACTTCCCCTTTTTAAGTTAGCTTTTCGCCCAAACTTCCCTTCACGATCGTGAATGAGTGGAATTTGAAAGTAGAACTGAGCAAACCTCTGGTCCATTCATCATTGTGACACTCGCAGTCTGACTCGTTCCATGCAATGGATTTTCACTGAAAATAACCCTATATGGGTGGATGACTTTTTTGAATATTATGCGTGCCCCATAGCTGAGTTATTCAAAATGAAGGTACTGTTATAAAATAAACTTTGTCAAAACTCATATTGTCTAAAATCTTATGAAATAATATTTCAGCCTCAAAAATAACATTTCTGTATGAGACAAAAGGATTCCTCTTTGTGAGCTAATTTCAATAAGAAAACAGTCATATGTACATGTATGCATGACTACCTTTATGTGTGTTCATCCATTATATCCGTGAGCTTATTCTGTGTATTAAACACTGAGCTTGTTCCCAAAAGGGACCACGCTCCCAGGTGTCTCGACACCATAGTGCCCTCTCACTCTTATTTGCGTACACAGATGTTTAAGCTTCCACCTTCTGTATACATACTGCAGTTTGGGAAAATCCCCTAAGCCCCACTGTAACCATACGAGCTAACATTTAAAAAAAAGTGTTTGAGAGGTTTTTTTTAGAGAAGTGAACATTTGACTATTTTCTTGCTGCAGTTTTGAAGTTATTTAGTCGAGGAAGCATACATGTATCTGTGGATGTGTGTTGTGTGTGTGGATGTTATGAATGAGCTACAGCTGCACAGCCCACCGGTCAGGAGAGCTAATGAATGAAGTGGAAATTATTAAAATAAACTGCTGGGTGATGCAGCTTCATGTATGCGCCTGGCCTCCATATCTCCCCATCGATGTCGTCCTCACACATCTGGCTTTACAAAGAAGCACACCCTGTTGATGCAACGGACACAAATATTTAAAACACCAAAAGGTCATCAAGTTTGAGCGTTCACTTAGAAGCAACTCCCACGAGATTATGAAATGATACTTACATTGAATGAAACAAGCTTTGCATAAGACTAGAACAGTGGAGTGGAGTGGTGATAGCGACAGATGGACAGAGATGGGGAGGTGACACAGAGAGAGAGAGAGGGGGGGGGGGGGATGGGGATGGATGGACAGACGGAGAGAGAGAGGAAGAAGAAGAAGGGCAGCGATAAGGACAAAGACATCAGTCACGTTTAGGGGGGTTTCCCTCCTCCCCTCGGCGAGTGGACCTTGATCCAAGCCACACAGACTCTACTGTGTCATGGTGTGTGTGGCCCTGTGTCTGTGTGGGCCTGCAAGTGGTGACTGGACAAATCATGACTCAGCAGAAATACAGCCACATAGAGTAGAATGGAGCCCAGCTTCATTGTTGAAGCAGGTTTTCTGTGGATTCACATTCAGAAAACAATGCATGTGGGGCTTTTCACAGAAGGGTTCTTCCTTTACAGTATCACCGTATATGAAACCTGTAGGGAAAATGTTATTTAAATTACAGAAACACTATGACAGAACCTCGAAAGTAAGCTTATATAACGTTTGTTGAACTGTAAGTGCAGTTACGACACATATATGTATAGCCTATATGCAAGACATTTGACCTCTTCTCAGCTAAAACCATTCTGAGTCACTCTAATGGTTACTATTAGAAACACATCTGTAAAACTGAGCTTCTCTACAAAGAATCATGTTAAATTAACCACTTGTATTTATCAGCATTTTGCTTAAAGGTTACCTGGAAACAAGTCAATCACGATGAAAAAAGCATAACAATTGACAAAGTCTACAAAGAGCAAAACAACCGAACTAATTGACTAAAAAGAGGACAACCCTTTCAAATAAAGTGCAAAGGGAAAAATGTCAACAAACACGTTCAGCAGTTTCACTTACACACCAGGACCCTTTCTTATTTCTCTAATTTCCCCTCCTCGACTCCTCGACTCCTCGACTCCTCGACTCCTCGACTCCTCGACTCCTCGGTCCTCCGGTAGTGACCCGGAAATGGATTTCAGCGCGCCATGTTGAAGGACTTCTCATTTCTCTAAATGCACTTCGAGGACCGAGGATCGAGCGTCGAGGAGGCTCTCTGGAGGAGCTCTAACCGAGGAGACACTGATGGGTCCTCCACGGCTCCTTCGTGGATGTATTTCCAGCTACAGTGATGTTTAAAAGAGTTGTGACGCACGGCCGGACTGATCTCAGCCAATGACAGCTCTGCATGCATCCCCTGGATATTATTTTATTAACTGCTTTCATCGCGACGCAATGTTTACAGTGAGAACAGCTGTGAGGTCCGTGCAGAAAGCAGAGCTGTGTGTGTGTGTGTGTGTGTGTGTGTGTGTGTGTGTGTGTGTGTGTGTGTGTGTGTGTGTGTGTGTGTGTGTGTGTGTGTGTGTGTGTGTGTGTGTGTGTGTGTGTGTGTGTGTGTGTGTGTGTGTGTGTGTGTGTGTGTGTGTGTGTGTGTGTGTGTGTGTGTGTGTGTGTGTGTGTGTGTGTGTGTGTGTCCTCAACAATGGAATTATGATCAGTAGAAATGGCCATGTCATGGGACCTTTAAATAAACGTTGACATGTATACAGTAGGTTAAGACATAAAGCAGCAGTATATCACGTTATTCAGATTAGCTCTCTAAAAACACATGTATAATCATAATAGTAACTCAGTAACTCAATATATGCGATTGGAAATGGGCCACAACGTTTTACTTTGAGTACTTTAGGTATCCTCCAGATGTCGATACTTTTGTACTTTTCCTCAAGTAAGATTTTGAAAAAGGACTTTCACTTATAGAAAAATACTTTTAGTATTGCTACTTTTAATTAAGTTACAAATCTGAGTAACTGTGTGACCATTGCCCCAGAGAGAGTATATATTGGATGCAATGTATAGCTTATAAATATAACTTTGTATTCCTGAGAGAAAGAACGTGTTATCATCTTTGTTCGAAAGTGACATGCTGGAGTCTTGAAACTTCTTCACAAAGGATTGAGTAACGCACTTCCTTGTTTGGTTTCAATGGCAAACGTTGTGTTTGTTGATAATGAATCACTTCCTGCGAAATAAGAAAATGGTATCCCCCAACATCAGCAATATAAGATGTTTTGGGTAACACAGCTGATTCTCTCTAACAAATAGAGCCTCAGTCCACCTGTGGAGTACTGTTACGGGTCGGTCCATTTCCTGCTGATAAAGTGAGTGGTCATGTTGTGTAAGTAGCACAGTTGAGATGGCTTTAAAGTACACATCATCATACACACGCATGTCATTTAACAATGTTCTCCTAAACACACACATTCAAACAACGATTGTATGTGTGTAACTCACACGTGTGCTTTCCTGGAACCCTGTGTGTGTGTGAAACACTTGCACTTTCAGTTCCTGTTTAGGGAGGTCCTCTGGTTCTGGCAAACAGTGTCTGGTCTTATCTCTTGTGTTTTATGTTCCTAGCGAGCCGGGGGCACAAGCAGCCCTTTGTGGCCAAGAGGTGGCTGGTCTCTCTCCAGAGCGACCAATGCAGCTGTTCACCACTGTTGGACATATACATGTGTGTGCGTGCGTGCCTGTGTGTGTGCGGATACATGTGTGTACTGTATGTGGGCCTGTTTGCATGTATCTCAGGATTTGTAAGTGTGGTTGTAGGCGGTTATTTGGTGTGTGTATGTAGGTTATGCATATACAGTTTATGTTTTTGCAAATGTCTACATCTTTAAAATGTTTTTTTTTTATTTACCTCTCAATCTACCGTTACATTGTCTTTCATTTCAGTATGAGTAGGCCTGTATGTCCAATTGTGTCATCATCCAGCCGCTCTTCCTTTCCTCCACCTGAACCCCGGTGTCACCTCCGATCCCTTCAGTGGAGGGTCACCGCTCGGTAACACAAAGTGTATTGTGTGTGTGTGACCCATTAAGAAGTCCTAAAAGGAGCCATTGGCGAAGCCAGCACAAAGCCACGTGCTGTGCCGGCAGCTGAGTGTGGAGAGGGTAAGAATGTGGCCCCCAGACTCAGCTTCTGGTTATTCAGTGTGAGAGAGAGACAGAGGGAAAGGAACATGGGGCATGCTTTGGGCATTAATGATACGTTGAGTCTGAATTATAACCTCTGATCGAAAGAAAAAATGTAGTTTCTAAGAATTCTTCAGATTTCAATTACAGCTCTATTTTCTTTTATTTCCCATTTCAGCATATATTTGATGTAAAAGCGTTCCCGTGAAGTGATCCCATTGATGTTATGATCTTCTTAAAGTGGCAATAGAATAGTTGTTCTCGCTTTATTATATGTTCAATAAATGTTGATTGCACAATATTGCTTCCCTACAAGCCCCCTTTTATTATGTAGTTCTCTCCGGGGAAATGAAGACTGGATTTACAGCATAAAGCTGTGGAGAAAAAATATGCAAATGTTACTAATGTTGTCAAACTCTAATTTGCATATTGTCGACAAAGATTATTGGTTGTGTTAAAGTTTGGCAAGGGGGGGGCAACTGCACCAAAAGAGAACTCTGATACTCGGGGCATAATTGGGAAATTAAACCAATATAGTCATGCTTTCTCCTTGATGGTGCAAAAAAGTCACTACATTTGTCTGAAGTTATAGGTAAAAGTTATCTTTTGACACTTTCAATTTATATTTGAGGTAGATGGGTTGATTGTTAAAGATTGAAAAAGAAAAATGTCCACCAGACATGATAAAGTTGTATTGCCTCCTGTGTAGACTTCCAATAACAAACTGTAGGGTGTGGAGTGTGGATGTTATAGATGGGTGGTTTAGCTTGACTCAACCATCTTGACTGGGCGGCTTTGTTCTCATCCCAACTCCTGTCAATGTTGTCACTTCCAATTCAACCAGTACACCTTTCCTTCACCCTTAACTGCTCTCAGGTGTTCAAATGGTTATCTCAAACAATCGTTTTTTATGAGCTGCTGGTATAACTGACATTTTGTCATTCAAGCTTTACATATGTATTTATAAGGGTTTAAGTTAAAACAACTAAAATTGCATTAGTAAAACATGAAGCTACCGTAACGCAAGTGATTCAAAGCGAACAGCCATGATAGTGCAGCTCCAAGTCAATGTATCTACTCTTTGGATTGATGGCACTTCCTACTTAGTCAGTTGGATATAATACATTAAGTGAAGACTCAATTCAGGCCAGCTCCATGCACACATGGCAAGTCCAAAAGCTTTTAGCAGTACAAGATTTTCTAGTTTTTTTCCCCAGGTAACCTTCTTTAGCTTGGCGTCCTCTACTGTTTTGTTTACTACCGTTAGCGCCCGTTGCCAAAATCATGACAGCCGGGGGCGGGCTGGATAAGTAGGCTTAACAAATAAATAAATAAAGGATTTCAGTTGAAACCGAGGAAGGTGAGATGAGTAACTGAAGACAAGTATCCCAAAGATAGGGAAAAGTTGTAGAAAATAGGAAAAACATCTTGAGCAACAGGAAAGGTCTGCAGTGTCTTTGCTTCTTCGAGTTAACCTCCTCTTAAGGGTATCTTCCCTAGCCTCAGGGAGAGAGTGAACCATAACCAACAAGACACATTTGTTGTCCTTTGGGGGGGGGGGGGAAACCGTTGAGATTCTTTGACTGGTAAAAACATGCTGCTTCCACCACAGCCGCCACCATCCATCTTGTTCCCTTCCATTTGAAATGCATGGTCCGAGTTGACCTCTCACCTCCACAGCCGTGTCACTTCCTCCCTCCAGCGGCGTCCAGGAGGAGGGGGCAGACGGGTCACAGGGGTCAGCAGGTTGAGCTGTCAGCACAGGTTTCGCGTCTTAAGTGGGACATGTGAAGGATTGTGGTGGGACACACAGAGACTGCAGGACACAATGTGGGGTCCCAGCAGATCTGATGTATCACTTGTATCGCTGTGAACCCCTTTTCCTCCATCACATCTTCAATATCTTTCACTGGCAGCCTTTATGTGAACGGGTAAGCTCACTTTAGCAGCTCAACTGCCGCTTACCGTGGAATGCTGACATCATTAAGCAACTATTTGAGTGCTTTCCTTATCAAACCACTATCAGTAGAATCTGAATAATGTTGGTCAATTTTGAAGAAGCCATATTGTGCTATAATGTTCTGGTTTTTACGTGTAGTGTGTTCCTCTACTGGGACATGTCTCCATGCTTGTATGTTCAAAAAGATCTTTATTTTCTCATACTGCCTGCGCTGCAGCACCTCTTTTCACCCTCTGTCTGAAACCAGAGTCTGCTCTGATTGGTTAGCTTGCCGGTTCAATTGTCCATCCATTACAACAACATGATTGATGAAGTCATTAAAACATATTTTGCAAATTGATTTAGCTCATTTGACCACTGCACCTAACAGCAACATATCCTGTGCTCTAGATCTGTTATGGTGAGGGTACGGCTGCTGGAACCAAGCGCATTACAAAGACAGGGCAGGCAGATATAGGAAAATAAACAAAAGGCGAGCTTTTATTTAAAAAGCTGATACAAAAAGAGGGACCAGACCAGGTAACGTAAAAACCATAAAACAAAGAAAAAGTACCAACCAGAGGACACAAGGAACAGGAGCAGAAACGCGGACAGGGACAGGGAGGAAACATAGACGAAGATCGCACACAGAACATAAGGGAAGGCGGACCTAAATACCCACAAGATAATCACAGAGACAAGACACAGCTGGAGAGGGGAGGTGCAACACATGGGCAGCAGGTGAACACACAGGAGGGAAAACACAGGAAGTCAAACCAGAAGGGAGCAAGGAGGAAAATATATTTCAAAATAAAACTGGTAACTATCATCAAAAACCCGTAATCATGGCACTTTAATGTCCCAACTGTATTCTATCACTCCTTATTCATCATTAGTAGTAGTGAAAATACTGGTAATAGTAGTACTCTTAACATGTGTAGTACATAAAGCCTCCGGCCATTAAGGTCACCTGTGCAGAGGCTTAAAAAGCAACTAGAAAGCATGCTAACATGTAGAAGACTTCCAGGCTCTTCGCAGCAGTATACAGTATGCAGTGTTTTTAACAAGTGCATGGCTCACTGGATTTGGGTAGGGT
Organism: Pseudochaenichthys georgianus; assembly: GCF_902827115.2. NCBI lineage: Eukaryota > Metazoa > Chordata > Actinopteri > Perciformes > Channichthyidae > Pseudochaenichthys > Pseudochaenichthys georgianus. The sequence continues at coordinate 14,012,993 of NC_047508.1, read as the reverse complement.
ACGTGTAGGGTGGCTCGGAATAGATATGACTTGTTTTGTATCTTTATCAGCTCCACAGATGTTTAATAGACGCTCTCAGTGTGAAGTCAAAGAACAAATTATGCGTACCTGCTTAAACAGGACAGGAATTCATGTCTTTGTCCCATTAAGTGCCTGCAGCTCTTTCCCTTCGTCACCTTCCTCTCTCCTCTGTTTTCTTCCTGGTTATCTATTATTTATTTTATTTTTCTCCTCCATGTGTGATCATCTGAAACATCTCTGTCAACATTGTGTTGTGTGATTGTATGTTTTCATGCATAAGTGTGAACTCTACGAAGGAACATCTGCCTGGTGATGCTGGCGAGGGGGAATTCTTAACAGGCCTCAAATAAACAGCCTGACAAAGAGAATTGGGGAGGGCACTGAAATCTACCAATCCACTGATTGTCCTTTCACTTAACCTGGGGGTGAAAAGATAGGTGAACCTCCTTGAACAAGCGCTGGGGAGACCAAAGAGTTGACTGGAAGTGACTCGCAGTCTGTAGTTGGGTGGCGACGGGACGGGCTGTTTGCTCAGGCTTTGGATCGACTCACAAATCAAAGTGTGTGTCAGAAAGGAGAGATTAGGGAGCCAGAGTGAGGCTGGGATTCTACCTGCTCCCTTGTCTCTTTGTCGTCACCCACCTGGATGAATTATTATAACATTGTGTAACACACCCAAACAGACGCACACAGAAACGAGCTAATACCCTGATAAAAAGCAGCTGTTTATCCACTGCTTCTGAACTGAATATGGGCTGTTTGAAGCGCTAATGAGTGTGGCATTGTGGGAGATTCCCCTTTCATTGAAGCATTTCCGTGCTCTCGGTGTGGCCCATCCCAGCAGCTGCTGTCATCTCAGGACACAACACAGGCTTTTAAGCTGTTAATACACTGTTAGCGCACTCATGCATGCTGATAGGGGCAGAGAGGAATAAGGAGAATACGCAAAAACAATGACCGAGTTCTAAAGAGAAAGAGGAAGGTGCAGCTCTTTGGCACTTTCATCAACTGTTATAAATATTATCCGATGCCATCAAACTGGTTTGGATAGAGATACAGGACAAACAGTTGATCCAGGTTTCCTGTGACTTGAACACTGGTGAGGTTTGTCTGTGTGTTCATCAGGAAGCGGGTAACCGATGTGCTGTGCCAGGAGCTCAGGTTTCAAAGACCAGGATGGATAATAGGAGACGTTTAAAAAGCCACCTCAGACAATGCCGGATCTTAAGTCCTGGATGTCTTGCTCATCATTCAGCTGATCCCATTTCCTGACTTCTGAAGATTGAGGGATCTAACTCAAACCTCGCTGCTTTCCACCTGCTTTGTGTTCCCACTGTATTCACTCTGTTTGGAAAACAAAAGGGAAAATATGTGTTTTGACAACTTCACATTTCACTGCCTTTTTATGCCACAGCTTCCCCGCCTCCCGTGCTCCATCACCGCTTCACTCGTCTCCCACTCTTTATGTTCCCCCTAGGTGAATTTAACCTTATCTTCCTTTAAAGCTAAGCTCCGGGAGAGAAGGGTGGGGCCTTACCTTTCGGAAGTCAAGCTAGCATTCTGACCCGCCGTGCTGAAAGGCCCTCAGGCTTCACTGCATCGCTCTCATAAGAGGATCTCTATGAGGAAAGCAGGAGATTACACCCGATAGGAAGGAGACTTAGCATTAAGTCAATTGGCTCCTTTGTGGAATAATCTGCTCCCCTCATCCAAATCATTGTGATGAGTGATAAGGCCTCAAGTGCGTATGAGAGGAGGGGAAGAAATAGCAGTTATTTATTAACTCAGCTTCTTTTCTCATGTTACATGAAACCACTGCTATGAGATCTGGTTTCATGTGACGGGCACACTTCTGTTTTATTGTAATTTAATTCAAGAATTATTAAAGGGGACATATTATAATTGGTTGGGGTTTCCCTTTCTTGTAGTGTGTAATAAAGGGTTGTGTGTATGTAAATGCTCTCAAAGCCTAAAACATAGTGGCATGACTATGCTACACTTGTGCTTCTATTAGCACTCCAACACATTGTACGTGATAGGCTAAGGGGCGGGACATCTCTAAGCGGTTGACCACAACAGAGCCGGCCAGCTAACCAATCAGAGCAGACTGGGCTCTGGTTTCAGACAGAGGGTGAAAAGAGGTGCTGCAGCACAGGCAGTATGAGAACATTAAAGAGCTTTTTGAACATTGAAGCATCACAGTAGAGGCACAAAACATGAAACTCTATAATAGCATAATAGGGCGCCCTTTAAAACAATTTGTTTAGTTTACCAGTGGTTAAAATGTCACACCCACTTAAACTGTAAAATGACTACAGTGACAAAGTATCATATCTTAGACACATTAAAGACTTCATTTCACAACAACCAAATTGTGTCAGGGCTTATTTCATCTGATTCTCAGAACTTACCCATTCGTTGTCATGGTATTCAAATGATGACAACTTACAGAACTCTGTGCCTGCGGTGCTTCTCTGTGTTACCTGCAAATGTCGTTATCTAAAATCATTCACCCTCCTTATCACTGTGACTGTCTTCATACTTGACTGCATATTGTGTCTTCTAGGAATGGCATCAGTGGGATTTGCTCAGAACTAGCCTCAGGAGGTGATCTCAGGTAAGACTTGTTCTTTTCTTCTCTTTGCCTACGTGAGCTACTGATTCATGTGAGCAACATCTCGTCCATGCGTCCTATTTCTGTGTTTGAACTTGCTCTCAAGCCAAACTTGCCTGAATGATCCTATTTTGAATGGTTCACAATCTGTTTACACATTACATGTCAAATAGCCCTGGGCTGTGTGTAAGACAATGTGTCCTGCATGTCCTGAAACATGAGATACAGATGACACTGTGACTTGACAGAGGAAAGAGGAAACAATCAATTAGGTGTTAAGGAAATGCTCCGAGAAGCTGGTATAGGTCGTGTTTGTGAATGCTCCTGCTATCCTCAGATGCCATCTCTGTTAACAATAGAGTGCTGCTGGGCTTGTAGTTTTGTTTTGATTTAAACCAGTTTCGCTTGCTTGTCTGTCGGTCGCAGGAGCTTTAAAAAGCTTTCTTCTGCCTGTTTATCTTCTTCTGTCATGCTTGTTTTAAAAAAAAAAACACACGTTATAAGTAAGTGGAAATTGTGGTTCATTACTGATCTTACTTGAAAGTTATTGTCGCTGGGATTACCCGGCCTGTGCTGATGTTGTTTGTGTAGTTACTTCACTTATGTCATATTAGGGTTTGTCAAGTTCATGGCTGGTGTTGTTTATTCTCACACTTGCTGGAGGTGTATAAATCCCTAATAATAGGAAATAAAAGTAGCTTTCAGCAAGGTAAAGGTCAGCAGTGATCTATTATTGACCTTGTTACTGTCATTTTCAGTATCACAATGATATGATACCAGTACCGTGTCTTTCTCTGCCATCGAAAGCACGCAGACATGGATTCCTGTAAATGTGTAGGTGCTTTCGCTGCCTCTATCATTTTGCACACAATGATCGAATTGTTTTTTAAATTGCTAATCAAATGTATTATGTCGCGAGAATGTATAACACATTGTTCATCATAGGATAGAAGTGTAGAGATTGAATCGATAAGGTAATTTGGTATTATACAGTTAGGTATGCTACTCTTGCTATTACACAATGACACCTGGCTAACAGTTTTGACTAAACAGTGGATGTGTGTAAAGTTGTGACTGTAGATTTATTGTGGTGCATGCCCTGACTACAATTATAGATACACAAAAATGTTCTGAAGGAACATTTATGAATGTTTCTTTTATTACTTGCCATCTGCAATCAGTGTCTGCAATTATGTCTTTGTCACAAGTCCAAACTAGTCATAAAAAAACTAGATTGCTTCAAGCACACAAATTCAAAAAGAATGGATCATTGAAGAAACAGAAATAATTGAGTTTGAAAAGGCTGCTTTGAGACCGCAAAATAAATCATGACACAATACACTGAAACATGTGTGACAGTAGAATTAAGCTTAATGGCACTTAAAAAGAAGAAGAATAGAAAAGAAAAGGAAGGAAAAAGTGATACAAAAGTATTATTGTTGTCGTCTTTCTTTGTCCATGCTTTAGAGTTTCAACATGTTGTCTAAGCAATATTTGTTCCAATGGGTTGAAAGTGGCAGGACACATTTGTATGTTAAGTAAGTCTTAAAGTTGTGTAACTTTTGTATGCCCCATTGTATGTTATAATTATGAAATAGTTTGCATCCCCTGCAAGTGTTGTTCCCTGTTGAGTTGCTAGCATCTTTCTACAGATGATGGACATGCTTATCCATAGAATGTATACATGTGACATCACCCATACTATATGTTTCTGAAGCTGTAGACAGGGTGAAAAGTTAGGACGATTCTAAGGGCCAGTGACTGACAGGGGCCCCGAAATGTTTTAGCACATTAAGAAAAAATGTGTAAGTAACCTTTCATCAATCATCAACAATTAACATTAACATAACGTTACATTGATAATGTACTCACTAAACTTACGATTCATTTCACTTTTTTTCTTCCACAAGTTAATTATCCAAAGCCTCTGTACACCCCCCTCTATTTACATGTAATGGTTTGGTCCTGCCTCCAAACGCTGTGCGGCACCGCACTTTCTGGCAGAGAGTGAGAGAGAGCATGTGATGTGAGGAGGGATGCTAGTACTTACGTGTGTATGATGTCTCAACGACTCACAAAGTCAGCCTTTCATAAAAGAAAAGAAAGGAGAGAAAGACAAGAGAGAGGGACTAAAGGGCGACATTATGTCACCCAGTTTTTCAAGAGAAAAGGTGGGTGTGGTCCATGAGTGGTGGAAATTAGTCTGTTAGCTAAGCTTAGTCCATTGTAAATAATAATTGTAATGTTTTGCTGACATTAAGTACTGTTAATATCTTCACATAAAATGCTGAGGTTTTTCATTTCACTCCTCTTTTAGCTGACATTTAATAAATGCAGGTACATTTTTAGCAGCTATTCATACTAAACCAGTTGTCCCTCCCCCTGGTGCCAGGACCAACAGATCCATCTCTAGGCTCAGCATCCCTGTCCCCCCATAATGCTTTGCAGTCTTGCCATGCTGTCCATTGAAAGCCAGTTGGCTAGAAAGCTGGACTTCAAGGACTTGATCAGTGACTTTGCCTGTAAGAAGGCTGGGCTCTTGGTGAGTAAGGCTGAGCCAGGGCTCGTAATAACTGTTAAAGGGCAAGGCTATGGTAACGATATTGGATCACTACACAGAAGATGCATGATGAGAAAAAGACAGAACAGGTAATAGGCTCTGATTTAGCGCCACCATCAGGCCTTTTCACTTCCATTTCCGTTTTGTTGTCCGTTTACACTTTAATACCCGCTTATTTTGTAGTTTGTATATTTAATTAAAAGATCTGCTGCTTATGTTATTTTTTTTGTTACAGCATTTTATAAATGATAATATTGGTGTTAATGTTCACTTTATTTTAATTTAAGAGGTCATGTATATTTAAGTTATATTTATTTTGATTTATGAATGTTCCATTCAAAAATATAATTAAAAAGGCATGTACACCATAAAAGATGACTATTGAGGTCTATTGTCAGGAATGTTAGTGTTATATAAAATAGTGAATTCTACTGCAGTAGAATTTGCAGTCTGCACAGTGTTATATTTTCACCGCTCAGTGTCAGTAAATATTGTGCAGTTAGTATTGGACTACAAGATAGATGCAAGCCTGTACAGGTAGAGTTATTTAAAGCATACATGAGTCGGTTGGGTTCTGGAGGTGTGTTTACAGCAACTGTGCTTGGTTGGCGTGGCCTGTGCCTGGTGGTGGGGCCCAATGTGATATATTTTCATGGGGCTCAAAATCCCTGGTGGCGCCCCTGGCTGTAGAGACTACACCCACTTGTCATTGAAAGCAGCCACCCCCTTAATTAAACTTTAATTTTAACCCTGTATGTAATTTAAATGTCCAATATAAAAAAAAAATCACCACTCTCATGAATGGGATAATTAGCTACACAAAACAGTTTTTTATACCGGCAACACCTGTTGATTTCTTCTGTGTTGGGCTTTTTAACATGGGGGTCTATGTGGATTGAATCACTTTTGGAGCCATGTGGCCATCCGAGGAACTGCAGTGTTTGCTACATCCGCATATACCCTTCATTTTACATCACCAGAGGTTGCCACTTAGGGGTTGGGTTGATAAGTGATTATCAAAAGACAAGCTCGCTTTTCATAAACTTGCACCCTAATTGGAAAAGTCTTGATTGTCGTCACTCATTTCACACCAGACTTTACCATACACTTCCCTAGCGCTAATTGGCCGCAGTCTTCTGAAGTAAAGGAAATGCATACAGTGTAGTCCAGTGTGATAGAGCATTCCTGGGGCAAGTGGCTGCTCTCAGCGTGACTCGACACTTTTGACATGTGGTTGGCTGTGCAGCAGCAGAACACTTGTGTTCACAACGTTTGCCTGTTAGGATTAGCGCTGTGCAGCTGCTCCACTCCTCACAGCTCACCAAAACCGGGACTATCAGGACAGAGGTGGATCTCACTGGACCTCTTGCACCAACTTCCACAAATCACACTCATTTGCAAACATTGTGTGGACTTATTCTCAAAGGCAAGTGTAACGCAAGTTCTACACGCAGATTACATTAAACGCACAAGATATTCATAGAACTTCATGATTCACCATTGCTGAATTGCTTCATCAACTCATATGCCTATAAAATGCAATTATCTTAACAGAATTAGGCCTTGTGTTAAGTTATTTAGTTATAACTTAACTTAACTTTGTATCGCTGTTTGAGTGGGTTACTGTAGGTGATCAATGAGACCCTGTCTTCTAGGTTAGGCCCTTGTTTTTCTTCATGTTCTAGAGCCAACCAGAGGAAACATCTGCCTATGCTGTTCTAACTGCTCCAGATCCACACACACACACACACACACACACACACACACACACACACACACACACACACACACACACACACAGATGCTGCCTGTCTTCCTCTCATCCTCATCCTGTCACAACCACTGTGCAGTTTGTCCTCCCCATCAGGACCTGCTCTGACAGCTGCTCTGGCATCCACATCTATAAGTCCCATTCACCCAATCAACCAACAAATACAACAGGTGATATTATGTTGTAGCAGCACGATAACTACATAACCTATGAGGGAGAATTTAGAAACTGCATGCTGTAGAGTCTGGGGACACAAATTATACTGAAAAAGCCCTAAAAAAGCACAGATCTAAGCCAAGGCCATTTCCATAAGTGACAAATAATGAGTGTGCCCTGTGATTCGGATCAGCTCCAACATTTAATGGGTTCTTCCTTGGATCATGCTTCAGCCTTTTACCAACTTACTTTTAAAGCAAGTCTTCCTAACTGAAATATATACAGTTGCAAGAAAAAGTATGTGAACCCTTTGGAATTACCTGGATTTCTGCATAAGTTGGTCATAAAATGTGTTCTGATCTTCATCTAAGTCACAACAATAGACACACACAGTCTGCTTAAACTAATACCACACAAACAATTATATGTTTTCATGTTTTTATTGAACACACCATGTAAACATTCACAGTGCAGGGTGGAAGAAGTATGTGAACCCCGAGGCTAAAGACTTCTTCAAGAGCTAATTGGAGTCAGGGGTCAGCCAACCTGGAGTCCAATCAATGAGACGAGATTGGAGGTGTTGGTTGAAGCTGCCCTGCCCTGTAAAAAATACACACCAGTTTTGAATTAGCTATTCTTAAGAAGCATTGCCAGATGTGAACCATGCCTCGCTCAGAAGAGCTCTCAGAAGACCTACCATTAAGAATTGTTGACTTGCATAAAGCTGGAAAGGGTTACAAAAGTATCTCTGAAAGCCTTGATGTTCATCAGTCCACGGCAGAGATGGGGACTCGAGTCTGCGAATCGGACTCGAGTCGCACTTAAGTCGCACACACAGAAACTTCAGACTCGACTTGGACTCGTGACCAAAAGACTTCAGACTCGACTTGGACTCGTGTGTTGGGACTCGTGAACAATCATTGTGTTTTCTATTGTTGGCGTATTAAAGGCGTATTAAAGGTGGGGTAGGTACATTTGAGAGAAACCGGCTCGAGATCGCTAGAATTTGAAAATACACAACCGGAGATAATCTGCTAGAGGCTGCTACTTCCTTATAGAGCCCGCCTCCTCCAACACACACGAACGCGCACATGACCAATGAGGGCACGAGATCAGTTTGTGCCCAGATGGAAGGCTGACAGGCAGGTAGGCCATCCAGTTACTTTAGCCGGGCTCATTACGCAGACGTGCGCGCCTCTGTTACTACCTCGTAGTAACACCATGGCGACCGGCGGCACACCTGCGGCTGTACCGCTTGTAATTAGGTTCAACTACAAAAACTTCAAACAAAACGCCGGCGGCACCAACAAAAGGAGCGCACACTGCAAAGTCTGCAATATCAAAATCAAGGATGCTGGCGCAACAACGTCGAATTTCATCAGGCACTTGAAAACTCACCCGGAGAGGTCAGTCACATTAACGCATGGACGGTTAGCAAACATGTTTAGCTCAGCATCAGCTATGTAATGCTAACTTAGCTTGCTACTAGCTTTGTAACTGAATATTTGAAAAGATTAGTGAATTGCTTGTCACACTTGTTTGAGTTGAGTGGCGTTGACATCCAACTCTTGACATGACATAAAAAAGGTCGGTAACGTTAATCATTACCCGCTTTTAAGTACTTTTAACAGTTTCCCTGTGGGGGATTAATAAAGTATTTGTGATACTGATTTCTGATTCTGAAGTGTTTTGCTTATAAGTTGTTTGCATTTAGCTAAAGTGTGATGTTTGTCCTCATATTGCATTGCAATAGCCTGTTTAAAGTGATCATATAACAAACAACTAATCAGTACTGATACTGTATGCTAATAGATATAGGAGTGATAATAACACAGTAAGTGCTTTGAATTTCTTAGATATAGCTGTGCAGTATTCTTAACAGACTGGATAGCAGCAGACAATAGAAGGCTTATTACAACCAGAAGAGACATGAGACTTTTATTTTTTTAGAGACTTGAGACTTGACTTGGACTCGTGACCAAAGACTTGAGACTTGACTTGGACTTGCAAAAAAAGACTTGTGAACATCTCTGGTCCACGGTAAGACAAATTGTCTATAAATGGAGAAAGTTCAGCACTGTCGCTACTCTCCCTAGGAGTGGCCGTCCTGTAAAGATGACTGCAAGAGCACAGCGCAGAATGCTCAACGAGGTGAAGAAGAATCCTAGAGTGTCAGCTAGAAACTTAAAGAAATCTCTGGCACATGCTAACATCTCTGTTGACGAATCTACGATACGTAAAACACTGAACAAGAATGGAGTTCATGGGAGGACACCACGGAGGAAGCCACTGCTGTCCAGAAAAAACATTGCTGCACGTTTGAAGTTTGCAAAAGAGCACCTGGATGTTCCACAGCACCACTGGCAAAATATTCTGTGGACAGATGAAACCAAAGTTGAGTTGTTTGGGAGGAACAAACAACGCTATGTGTGGAGAATCCAAAGGGTTCGCATACTTGTTCTTGCCACTGTAAGACAATATGGTGGTTGTTCCTTGAAAGATGATTGTTACTCACTGCCCTATAAAAAATAATTGTGTTAGCGTTTCTGAACACACGGCAGGGTAAGGTTAGAGCACATAACTACTGGGTTAATGGTACAGAATGATTTGGTTTTGGGATAGAAGGATCGACCTTATTAGTTTTAAGAACGATTATTCAAACTAACCAACCAATCCCTTGCTGTTTTACACTGTTTTAACAACACCATTCGACACCACTCGAAGCCTTTGTCAGGTAATCTTAGGTTGTTCAAATTTAAATAAGTGACCACTGCTTGAACACTTTAGATCAATAGCGCTTACAAAGATAAAAAAAAATCCCCACAGATATCAGGAAAGTTCCTGGGAAGGGGACGCTGCAACAACGACTGTTTGTTGGTGCTACAGAGAATCAGACTCTCCAATGCCTCGCCATCGCTGAGAGACAGAAATAGCCCTTGTGTGAGCCCTTTCAAAATTGTAGAATAATAACCCTCGTCACCCAAAAGGGAAACGGCAAGGTCTGTCCTTCCCAGAGATTATGGTGGGAAGAATCGATGACTTCCTCCGACTTTCACCCTCAGGGAAAAGGGGACAACGTCCCCCTGGTATTAATAGTGTTCCTCTGATAGGCTGGCCAGTAAGCTGTCTGCTGGTTTCACAGCCTTTGGTCTCGTTGTGAGAACCTAGTGTCACGTTTTATATAATATACATCCCCTTTCCTACCTGTTTTCGTTAAGCTCCATGCCTCATGCTCTTTGTTGTACATCACAACCTTTCTACTGCACAATATACAATTGAGTGTCCCATCAGTAGACACCTAACACTGAGTATTTGATTCTTCAGCTCTCTGTCGGGGGGATGCTGTATTACTATTGGACCCTTGTGTCGTAAAATACCGGGAGCAAAGGTGATATGCGTCTCTCATTGACAGGGCTGTTATCCTGAATGGCAGGTTGTGAGTTTGCCTCAGGGCCAGAGGAGCCATTCACCCCGACACGTTGGTCACAATAGGAGCTGTAAATACAGCCGCTTAGCCTTTCAATTAGCTCATTGTTTCTTAAAGCACAGGATGTAACACTTCAGTGTATGGTTACAGAAAAGAAAACACTTGTGCTGGGAGAAGGTTTAAACAAAAAAATTGTTTTTTAAAGGCATGAGTGTGATTAGAAACAATGGTGGGGTTAAATTGAGAAGTGATATATGCACATTGAATAGAATTTATTTTTTCTTGACTTCTCAAAGAGTTATTATTTTCAGCTAGTTTGATAGCCTAATGCCCCAAATAGGTTCTCTGAAAGGAGAGCATGGGAAAAATTGCTGTCGTTGTGGAAACTGCTGGGAAAAGACTGAGTTCTCATTGGTAGCAGTGCATGGCATTGTGGGATGTGAAATGTGAGCTGAGAAACTGTTTTGATCCCTCTGAGAAGAAGTAGGAAGCACGGGAACATGGACACAAAAAGCAAACCGGTACCAACCGATCAAACCGGACCAGAGCTGGCCAGTTTCTGCTCCACTGGGTGAAGCAGTAGATGAGGGGTGGATGCTCAGTGATAGTGGCAGTGGGTGTAGGCAGGGTGGCCACTCTTGTTTCACAGTCGTCTGCTCCAGCAGATTTTAAATCCCTTGACGTCCGTATGAGCAGTGGAGGCCCGCATACCGACATACCAGGCTGATGGTTGCCTGCCCATTAGCAGGGCCCAAGTGGTGGAGCCCACCCAGGGCTGCGGACCCTCTCCTGCCCACCTTCTGCCTTCCTGCCCAGCCCTGGCTCTGGATCAGAGGCAGGCCTCACGTCGGGGGACAGGGCTAATGATGGTCACAGCCATGCCATCTCTTTCATGCCCCAACCCAAGAGTACAATTTAGCCTAATGCTATTTCCTGCAGATAAGAGGCAAACAAGCTCCTTTTACTTCTATTTCCTCATCAGAGGTTTGGGAGGTGAGCAGTGGCAAAATATGGGATTCAGTCCATGATTTGTTACATCATCAGCTGGTTGGGTTTCGCTACGGCAGCTACCATGCCTGCTGTCACAATGCATTCATTTGAACTATCAGAGAAGTCATGAATTAAGTGGAATCAGTGGGATGAAATAAAGATTGGCCAATTGATGTGCACAGAACCAGATCTAGTTATCCACATCGAACCATTTTGCCCTCCATCAGTCCCTAAGTGCCTTAATCAGGGCTTTGTTAAGAGATTGTTCTACTCACCAAAGACCTTGCAAATTGTTTCCAGCTTTAAAGGAGATTGTTGGAGATATTCATGCTACTTGGAAAAGGTCTCCTTTTTCAGAGCTCTGCAGTCAAGCATTGTCCTCTGCAAATATACAAAACCTTTGCAGTCGAAGAAATTGCTTAATAAATCACAAGATTGACATAAGTTTCTGCTGGATATCAACATAGAAGGAGAGAAGAGGTCAAAAAGCCACAGCAACAGATGTCCCCTCAATGTAAGGAGGAAAGTAAACAATAACAAAAAAAGAAAAGAAAATTGAGCTAGCATAAGCCAACAAAACAATTGACAACAAGAAGTTCATAAAATGAGCAGAAAGTGTGAATTTTTTAATTTAATTTAGTGTTGTTAGGATACAGAGCTGTTTTAACATGAATTACTTCTGACATGTCACATTTACAAACACTACAATCTGATTTGCATTTTTAATCCGAAAAAAGCATGAGATGTATTTTTGTAACTATATCGGTCAATGCTGCGGACTTATGTTCCCTTAAGCCTGTAGCTACAACACGCTTCCTGCTTCAAGAATATACGTCATAAAGCCAGCTGAGTACAGTGAGGGCAATTGTGGATCCTCTTGGCATTTGGTATCGTCCCCTCCGCCTGTCTCCGTCTCGCTCTCTCTGTTTGAGGACAACAGTGTCGTCAGAGGGGATGGCAGGCATGGTCTGAGCAACGCGCACACACCCGTCCACGCGCCCCTCTGATCCCAATCATTCATAAATTCAGCCAGAGAGATTTGTATCCGCCATCCGCCCTAGTGTCTGTTATTTCTGTCCCCTTCGTCCCTTTGGCTATAGGGAGGAACGAGATGTCCCAGTACGCACACAATCCCACTCACATGTTTGATGATGACGACAGCCATCTGTCTTCTTTAATCCTCTCAACAAAAAAATGTATACATTTATATGCCCATCATTCACTTTGTTTCTACTTAACTGAATGTATGAACTGAATGTATCTTTCAACATTCGATTGTCGCTTTTCTCTTTAAGTTCAGTTTTCTAATTCACTTCTTCCTCTTTCAGTATATAGCCACTTTCTCACCGTTTCTCCCTGTCCCTCGGCCAGCAAAAAAAAACAGCAGTGAAATTTCCCCTCAGCCATTTAGCCCAGATTCAACAGTGAGAGGCAGGCAGCGTTGAGGCTGTAACTTACCAGAATGTAAATAGAGCAGTGTTTTTCACATTACTTCACCGCTTATTTTTAGTAGCTGAACAAGAGCAGGCAAGGGTGTGCCTTTTCAAGCCCCGACTGTAAGTCTTATCAGCTGAATACACAGAAGAGGAAAAAAAGGAGAGAAATTATAAATCAAACAAAACAATAATGACACAACACAGGAAGTGATGTGTTGATTTATGGTGTAACGTTTAACTGTAACTGACTGACAGGTTTTTTAACAGAGGGGAAGAGTGTTGTCTCTGTTTCACATGTTTACTCAACCATATTGTGTCATTTGGTGCAGTATGTTTGCATTAGACTAGGAGACACCTTTAAAAGGAAAATTACTCAGTTCAATTTGGTAGTTTGCCCAAAGGCTCTTCAGCAGCGTTCTTCAGACGTACAGTAGCTGCCAGCCATTCCTCGATTACTGGTCCAGATCCAGCTCACAGCTTCCCCTTAACTTCCAGGAATCTAACTAGTAACTCCAGTCTGTTTGAGCAGGGGGGAAGCTAAGTGGTGTCTCACTGCCTCTGTGCCTGGATGTCTTCCTCCCAGCCGCCCCTCTGCTCACACCAGGAAATGTCTTTTTCCAACTCGTTTTCCAATGCGCTTAATTCCACCCATGCTCTCCAGCAACCAAGCCAACAGCACTGTTGCTAGCTCTCCACTATAGCTCTAACCCCTTTTACACGCTGATTGTCCCTCTGCGGAAATACAGAGGCGCTCATTAGATGAGGTAATTTTGTAGGCTTACCCAGGAGTTAGCATCGGCTAGTTTCCTCACCAAGAGCATTGTTTTGTTAGCAGGATAATCCCCACATATAAGCACAACTTTAATCATTTTTAAATGCAGTTAGCCTAAGTAAATCGCTAATAGGCTAGTTAGGCTAATACAAAAAGGACATTGCAGTCAACACCATTGCTTCATGTCAGCTAAGCTAAAGGCTAAGTGATGTTAATCAGGGCTGCCAACATTTGAGTTCAGCTTGGAGTGAGATTTTTTTTTTGGTGAACCGAAAAAAGAAACGTTCATGTGTACAGTGTTACAAATGTTGAACATGTACAAACTAGGGTTTCCCATTAATGTACCGGGCGCTACAGTGGAATACACACATACACAGTGTACCCGCGACTCTTACAATAATCAGCTCACGGCATATAAAATAGCATATAGGTGTAAGCAGAGGTGAAGTGCTATTTTATAAGTGGGGTCCTCACCTCCTCTAGGGGGGTCCAGGGGGGTGCTCCCCCGGACCGGGATTTTTTTTTAAATATTGAAGTTGAAAGCATCAATCTGGTGCACTTTGAGAGCAACATGAAGAGATCTATGGATACATCTTTCAAAACATATAACAGATGTTCTTTTTCTTTATGGATATTTCACAAATCACTCCCCTTTTAAACTGTATTCTTGTTTTATTGTCATAGTGTTTCATAACTGTTTTTCATTTATTCTCATAAATGGTAACCAAACCGTTTGAGACACACTGAGATAACTAGACTAAAGTTAACTATCTAAACAGAGAGTCCCTTACCTCACTGAGCTGTAGTTATCTCTCAGTCTGACAGGACAGAGCTCTCCCTCTCCTTGTTTTAGAAACCGCTTCTAATATCCGTTAGCGCAGCTAGCTAACAAGATGCTAACAACAAAAATGCAAATAGTGAGTTTGGTAGAAATATATTGTAGCCTATAGGCCTAATAGTACAGTTATTTAAGATGATTTTACATTATAAATATTCCCCAAAATTATTCAATAGCATATTCTTCCAAACTCCTTGCTGTAGTATGACACACAGGAGACTATTGGTGTGTGTAGTGAGTTTAATAAGCTGTATAATAGTGATTGAATATTATTGCATTCTCTTTTTTCGGAGTTGCACTTTGCAGACGGTCCCTGAGCACTCGTTTCTTCTCCAACTGCAGATAGAGACCAATGTAATGTGTCCAGCTCGGAGGACGGCGCGTATTGGCTTTTTGTTGATCAAAATGTGACTGTAGTTCGTTGTCAACATTGCAACAACAGGTTATCAGGTTATGTGCCTATGTGAGGAAATCGGCAAGGTAATGAACTTTAGGCTTTTCTCACACTGCACGTATTAGGTATTGTTTTCTCACACTGCACGTATTAGGTATTGTTTTCTCACACTGCACGTATTAGGTATTGTTTTCTCAACTGAGCACAGATCATGCAAGTTTTCTCACACAAAAACGAGGATGAAAGCATTCGAGTGTTTGTGTGTGTCCTTATGTGTGTGCCTGCTGCGATGTGAGCGGTGCTAAACCCTCCATGTTCAGCTCAGTCACCGAACATGATGACTCAGTTACATTTCCACTGAGGTAAGCTGTCACTCTCCGATGAGCAGTGAACTTACAGAAGCACTGAGTCACACGCCACACGCACACACACACAGAATCTAATGTCCCCAACTCGCTTACAGGCCAGCAACGATTACATGCTGAATATTTTCAATGAAGCCATCAACAAATACAACCGAACACAACTCTCTCCCACTCTGTGATGATCTTGGTGCGCAGCCATCGACGCACACACACCGACACACACACTTACGCTTGGCCTTGTCCCTTTCCAAACAGCCCTTCTATAGTGAGAGACTCCAATGATGTGGATCAGCTCCAGCTAAGACACCCTTTCACACTTCCTCCCCTTTCTCCAAACCCTCCCTCTGTGTGACCGCAGGGCCTTCCTTCCTTCCTCCTGACACACAGGCCAGGGAGAGTCGCAGGGGAGTCAGGATGGCCGGATGTGCCCCGATCAGAAAACACAGAGACGGATGGACTGACAAGGAACAGACATGCAGACAGGAAGATGCTGCTGCTATACCGTGGACTTTGGGCTCGGTTGTCTTCCCATCCGGAGCTACAAGGAGAGTGACATCATTCCTGTTTTTGATAGGACAATAGGAAGGTTGGGGGGGGGGCTCAGAGACGGAGGAGTGTGTGGGTGAGAGCATGAAGCAGTATGAGGAAACAGAAGGAAACGTAACTCTGGATCAGAGAAGTGGCATTGCTATAATCACGCCACTGGAGGTGTGTTTGACCTCAGGTCTGCAGGAGACTTTGACAAGGCCGTGATAAAAGGCCCGGCCCATCTGTATGCTGAACTGCCCCATTTGTTGTTACTGTTGTGGCAAAAATTACAATATTATCTAAATGCCTCAGCAGGACACAGAGCAGGTGTGAACATCTCACAAAGCATAACTAAATAATATTATATATATATTCCACATAGAGGAGACAAATAACTAAATGCATTTAATGACATAAATGCAGAAAGAAAGTTCATTTTTTCAGGGTTTTGATACCCACTGACTTTACTATGTACAGGAACATACCTGATGTTTTCTCACTCTAACCTTCCTCCTGAATAAGCGTCCTTGGGTTTTGTGAAAGGCGCTATATAAATTGAAATTATTATTATTATTATTTATAATAAAGCAATAAAACACACAAAGTAAATTAAGGCTGCGGCCACACGAGGACGAAAACGGTCGTTTGTGTTACTGTTTAGTGTCATATAGACCGTTCGGCCACACGAGGACGACCGAATATGGCACTAAACGACTGCGGAAACGATAACGGGTCCCAAGGTGGATAGAACGGCATACGCAACTCTCTGGGGGGTCCAACGGCTCCGTGTGTACGCCCTATACGATCATTTTCTGATAATGATGAGGCAATAGCCCCGCCTCTCCCCACCTCTGCTGCTCACCCCCGCGTCAAAGTAAACTGCACCCTGAATTCAGATTATTTATCTTTCTCTCGATATGGACCTAAACGCGAGTGAAGTCTAATCTGACTGGACGGAGACACCTCTCAAACTCCCTAAACTAGTTATAAATATGTTTATTTTTACTGTCGGCCGGGTCACTCATTACTGGATCAGCTGCTGCATGAGACAGACACTGACGCTGTCCGAAGAGAGGGAGGAAAAAGAGAGGCTCCGTATATTTTATTATTATATTATATAGAGTCGTTATTCATTTTTTTAAAACCTCAATAAATAACAAAGAAGACCTTTGACCGGCACTTTTATAATTTTGTCCGGAAGATTTCAACTTTAATACACGTTGACTGGCGAAAAACTCTGCCCGGTTCCCTCGGCCCCCACCGCGGAGAATAAACAGAAGGGCAACCATGACAACCATGCTTCTTCGCTGCTTTTGTGGAGGAAGTTACAGCGCCATGTACAGGCTCCTGCATATGTACTGCAGCTTCTCCAGCGGTTGGAGCTAAACGGAGCGGTCTCGTGTGGACAGACACTATCCGGATAACTATTGCGTGTTGACGGAAGCTTGTTTGCGATTGCGTTTGCGTTAATCCTATGCGTTTAGCCGAGCCTGTTTTGCCTCAAGAGTGTAGACTTTGCACACAGGAAGAGCCCTGACTATAGAAAGAAACCTCACGTCTTAGTGTACAGCCTTTTACCTGCATGCTAGACTGTAGGCTGTACAGCAACTCTCATATGGAGCATTTGACTTCCAGAGCACTTCTTCTCAATGCAGTTTATCTCCTCCGCAAGACAGCCATTTCCTCCGCTGTTCTCTTGGGGAACAGTGGAAGAGAAATGATAGCAAGTGGCTGTAAGGGCAGAATAAAGAGAAGAAAGAAAAGAAAGCAGAGACAAGGAAGGGTCACAATAATAACAATCTCTCTTCTGGCCCCCCTTTTCTTTCTCAGAAGAGGATACAGTGAGTGCCAGCTGTGCTCTGCTGCTGCTGTACAGTGGACACTACTTCAGAGAAGTCACCCTCACTGCACTCCATCCACCCCATTGAACTGCCAGCTCTGGCAATCAATTCTGAGCCTTGTGCTGTCACTGCTGGCCTCTGGACACAGCAGCTGGCTGCAGGAAGACAAGCGCTCCTCCACAGAGTCTGTCCCCCGATCAGCTGCACCCAGCTGTCCAGCAGCAGCCCCGCTATTCAGAGCGCTGCTGCCGCGGGTGAGGGAGGCCTCTTTCACTGTCGAGTCCCCTCCACCATACTTTCTTTTTTCACTTCTTCCTTCCTAAATTCTCAACCGTACACACACACATCCGCCCTTGAGCTGCGCAGCAGGCCTCATGCGTCTGTCTGGGTTGGCTTTCTGTCTTTCTTTCTTCCCAAAGTCAAATTGTCCATCTGTCTCTGCCTTCACTAACTTTTTATTCCACTATTTTCATCTTGCTTTCTCTCTCCTAGCCATTCTGCCCCTGTCTTCCATGCTGGGTCTTTAGATGAACTTCCCTTTCCTTTTTTGCCGTTGTAGTCTTTCTTTCTATTGCCTCCATCCATGTCCCTTCTGTCTCTGTGTTGCGCGGTACCCATTCCTCTTTTCCGTCTTTGTTGGTTGCCATGTCTCAGTTTCTCCGCTCCTTTCTCTGCAGGCCTGTCCCCCTCCTTTTTGTTGCCACTCGCTCTTATTTCTGCACAATTTCCATCTCATTCTTTGTCGCCCTGCTGCAATCTAAACTATTCCCTCTTTTTTTCCAAATGTCACAATACTGTATCTTTTCTTTCCCTTTTTCTTTAGAGTTACTTCTTTTTCTGTCCTCCTTTCTGCTGTATTTTTTTTTACAGGTGTCTGTAAGGCGGGGATTTACATTTTCTCAGGACAGGCAGCCCGTGGAGAGAGGCCTGCTGGCAGATCAAAGGCTCCGGCTGTAAAACGATCTGAAAGAGTCCAGCATTAGCATCCATCAGGGTACCTTGAAAGCTCCCTGGTCAGCCGAGAGGGAAGCTGAGGGCCCCCCAAAGTGAAAGCCCAGTCTGGAGAGGGGTGATGGAGGGGCGGAGGGAGGGTAGAATGGGGGTGGAGAGAAAAAGAGAGATGTGGAGGGATGAATAACAGGCTCCTCGGCTGAAGACATGAAGGAAATATTTCCACGTGGGAGGAACATTCCCATAACAAGCTGCAAATGTTTTTATTTCTCTTTTGGATTCAGCCCCCCCTTCCTCCCCCGCCTCTTCCTCCAGCACTTCCTCTCTCTTCTCTTCCTCTCTATATTTCTAATTTCTTTAAGGCTGTAAGGGGAGACCATGTCCATCTGTGCACCATCTCCACTCAGCTCACCAAAAGCCAGACTTGTACTACTCCACCCTGCAGTATAGGTCATGTCTGATCAGGGATGGGAAGTGGAGGGAAGGATAGAGTGTGGGAGGAAGAGAAACCTGAATTGCCTTCATAAATTGTTACTCTTTACATCAGAATTGAAAGTGGGAGAAAAGTAGGGATGGCAGGAGTATGTGGGCTGTGTGTGTGTGTGTATGTTCCTTCTATGCAATAAGCATGATTCACAGTCTTGAAATGGATAGGTACCTAACATGTGTGATAGGGATTAAGATCAGACCTGCATTCCTGGTGTGTTCCGGTGCCTGCACATTTGTTTCTTTTTCAATAACAACAGTTAGGCCACATTTGTTGCATAAATCTTCAAATCTGCTTCCTTGTGATTCCCTCAAGAAATACGATTTATAGACACTGAGACCCGCGAACACTAAACTCTTTTTTTCTTTTTTCCAGGAAAGTCTTTCAGCTGTGCTATGTAGTGATAACTTTCACACGTCTTGCCGTTTTCAAATTCCCAAATCTCCTGTAACCAGTGGTGACGATGCACTTTTAAGCGCTTACCCCTTTCCCCAGCACCCTTACCGTAACAGGAAGTCGGGTTAGCCATGATGGATCTGTGAATTAATGCATTTGTAGGAGGTTCGGTCTGTGTTTCCAAATCCCTTAGCTCTACAAAATGCTGAACAGGTCTCCTGGAGGACGGAGTGAAAGGATTTTGAACGAGTAACAATAAAATGACACGTGTCTCGGAAGGGTGTAACACTTGAAATGTCTTTGGCATGGAACGTTTTAAAAAATCAGTTTAGTTTAGAATGAGTCAGACGTACAATGGAAAAAACATTGTCACTGGAAATAATCAGTCGTTTTGTCTTTTTAATCTTTATATACAGGTATTGTAATTAGTTGTCACCAGATTTAGGAAACTCAAGTTTATGAGAAATGTGAGTAGAATGTTGCTTGACTATATTTAGGCATGGGAATTTAGGGCACTTTTACACTAATGGGTGTTTATAGGTTTAAGGTCAAACTGTCCTCTCAGCCAATTAAGAGGGATTATTTCAGAGTCTTTAACTGCTGTGCCCTACAGGTGTGCTGGAGGGCTAAATTGTTTCCCCCTGCATTGTCATCGGAGACATTTGTCTATCCCAATCGGACCCTGAAGTGTCCTCATAGTATGAATCCTTGGTAAATCTCCACTTTGCAAAATAATACCATTTTTTAAAAAAAATAATATTTATGACCCTTTAACATGTAAATAATCTGCAAAGATCATTATGTGAACGAAAAACATGTTTATTAAGAAGCATAGGTAAGGATTTTGATCTGATAGTGAATATGATTGGCTGAACTCAACCACACAACCCATATGCTACAAATTTGTGTACATGTAACAAAACTGTAAAATGTGTGATAAACATTTGCAGAAGCGTAGTCACAAAGATCAACACACACTTATGCACACATACTCAACATACTTGACATACAACATACTCTGGTTGTGTGTCCCTCAATGTGCAGCTTGCTGACATGTGGAGACTCCTTCGTGCGGGGACTTCTGGGCTTCTGCCTTAGCTTGGTAATGGATGTCCCATTTGTACACACACACATATACACACACACACACATATACACACACAGATACAGACAGACAGTGGTGGGGCTCAGCTCGTCTGTCCTGTCCACCCAAGGAAGAGTTCCTCCTCTGTTTAGGGAAGAGGATGTGATCTCACTTGTTAAAAATCCAACCTATGTCGCTTGCCACTCATGACTTAATCCAGGCTTCTCCTTTGTGCAGAGCCCCCTCCCCTTCCCCCTTCTCCTCTTACTTTCTCTTGCTTTCGCTGTATGCATCTATCTATCTATATATCTAACTGTTTTTATAAAGTCCTGTTTTAAAGTGCAGATTCATCGAGTACAGTGCTTGAAAAAAACACATGCATATTGGCCTTGCAATGTGTGAAAAAGTGCAAACACAGCACTTTGGTCAACTGAGGTTGTTTTAAATGTGCTATATAAATGAATAAATATTGTGATTGAGATGTAAATAAGCTAAAACAAAATAAATTCAATAAAATACATAATTTATCATGGTTATTTTTAGCGTTTATTTCTTTGTTTGACAGATGACAAAGCAAACATTGGATAAAGACGCTTGTTAAAAAAGTGTACCAAAACTTTGCTCAGGACAGGCGCTTTTCCACTGCAGCACGTTGCACGGTTTAAGCGGGTTTTCTGAATGGAGATCAGATCGCTCAGGCTAAGCTAACGTTGTATATGGGTATGAGTCCACACTCACAACAACGGCCTATACAGACATAAATAAACCAGCGACTATATTCGCCATGACACAGACAGTCTGTGGTTTGTACTTCTTTAACTTGTGTCTAGTTTCTGAACAGATATGAAGAGCTGTGAGCTCTGAGTGCTAACAGCTAACGGCTGATGTTTTGGTTTTGTGGTTCGCATTGAAGATGACGTCACGGCAGTTTTACGCAGCGTCACTCCGCCCGCCGAACAGCCGATCATCCCGCGCCTACACTGCGTTACTATAGTTAGGCCTACTACCCTAGTTACTAAACTGTAATGGAAACGCAGCTTAAAGTGAGCCAGGCCTACCAAGGCCTAACCATACCGTACTAAGCCGTGCTAGGTCCTGTAGTGGAAAAGTGCCATAAGTGTATGAGTCCAATTACACTTAAGAATCTTAAACCTTGAGGAATATTTCAGAGATACCTAGCATGTGCCTCTCGATAGGTAAAATGTCCCGCCTACTGCATGCAGCTAGCCGTTACGATTGGCTCGTTGGTCTGTGGTACAGTGATCTGATCACTTCCTTTCCACCTCCTTAAGCAACACAACAACTGGCCAGATAGCTGAGGTATTTTTAAAGACAACAAGCACAAGGAAGCAAGATGAATTCAACAAGGAACAGGAACAGGCTGCGTGTCAGTTGGCACATGTGTGGGTAACATGCTCACACAACTGGAAATTGACTATATCGCTCCTACCGAATTCAACATCTGTTATTGTTTTTTAATGGGGCTGTTGTTTGTTAGTACAGCTAGACGCACACTTTATAGTCCACAGACGCACAAAAGCCATTCTCTGTATTGTCATGATGCCCCTCATTAGGCCGTGATATATATGGCTCTATCAGGATGACAGTGGCTGACCATATGGGCTCTTTCTGAAACACAATGGGCTGTTGACAGGGACAGTTATACAGTGGCCTCTAATCTGTGTTTTTCATGGTCAAACTGTGCAGAAGTAGAGAATAGCCAACAGCTTGTTGAGGTTGTGTTTCTTTTTTATTTTGCTTCCTGGCCAGCTGTGTGTGAGACCGTTTGTGTGCATCTTTAACGCACATGTACAGTATGCATGTGTTTTTTCACACTGCCCTGTGTGTATTTGTCATTGATATTGAACCCGGGTCGCCATCCCTGCCAGTGTTTCCCATTTCCTTCTAAAGGGTCCTGCACCATTCGCTTCCTCGTTTTGCCACGATATGCTCGTGCAGCTGTCTGCATGCAGCACGTTATTGTGGCACCTCATAAATCAATTTACAGGATTAGAATGTAAGAGAGGAACTTGATATACTTCATGCAAACAAAGCATGTTGGAACAAATTGGCTGAAAGAAATGTTCATTAAACATTTCCAGTTTGCAGTTGGTTTTACTTCATTTTCTCCACCCGCTTAATACTGAAAAAATGCATTTGGCCGAAGGCACTAAGACATGACTCCTCAGTCCATTTTGAAGTCACTAAAGAGATACATTTGCCACATATTGTCTCTTAATTTTTCCCTCACATTCTATTTTTCCAACAAATCTCCATCGCGATCTCCTCTCTGGCGCAGCTTGTTAAATGCCTGTTTTTTTAGATATCTATTTACTAGTTGTACTAGTCCCAATATAGTGTCATTTAGGGCAGTCAAAGCACAGTCTCTTTTTCTTTTATTTGAAATTACAATTACTTACAGTCGAACACAAGAGTAATACCTCATTCACACCAACGGTGTTTCAGGGCTGGTTCGGAGCTGGAGCTTGAAAAGCACCGGATTTTCCTGTTCACACCGCAGCGGAGCAGCCTCTTAGCTCCGGAATCCGGTTCGTTTAAAGCACCAAAAAATTGTCCGGCTGGAGCAAAAGCAACGCATACGTCACGCTTACGTCGAGGCGGGGGCAGGGGCAGACAGATCAACTCCTGAACAACAACAGAAAGCCTGCGTTTTATCCAGTTTGTACACAACGATGGAGAAACTTAACAAGCAGCAGTGGTCCACTGAGGAGACCAGCTACCTACTGGGAATCTGGTCTTCCGAAGAAGTACAGAGCAAGCTGGAACACAATCGGCCATTGTTGTTATTGTCGGTGTGAGCTGTGAGGGGTTTCCGCGCGGTTTGGCTTTATGAAGCAGGCACGCAAACGGTTACGTCATGACGCAAACGATGACGCAATGACGCAGCACCAGTCGGACTCTGGACAGTGTGAAAAGAGCCGGAGCTAAACCGAAGAACCGGTTCTGAACCTGAAAAGCTCTAGCATGGAGCTTGAACTGGAGTTGCGTTGGTGTGAATGAGGTAACAGAGGGGATTCATGGAAACCTACCTTTAAATGCCTGATTTTACTCGTACATGGTTTAGCTTAACTCAACTCTACTCGACTTACTTTTAATACCAGGTGCGAGACGAATGGCGATTGTGTGTTAAACGTAAAAAACGTCATCTTAAAAGACACCGCGGCAATTAAAATCTCTGTCGAGTTAATTTAATGAATGGGATTTCTTTGGACCATGCTGGGCTATTTCAAGAATGCAGGTGTGTGCAGTCTGCAGGACTTGTGATATCTCAGACAATTAGTGGTCTTGGAACTTTGATCAAGAAAATACCAAAAATAACACTAGTTTTCAGGGACTATCCACAACTTTGTTTAATGGAAAACTTGCCATCCAGCGTAAATGAGGCTAACTATAGACTTTAGTAAGATGAGATACAGGACAAAACCAACCCGGTATCACGGCAAGACGTAAAAATGTGACGATTTACCATGCTGGGAGACGTGAAGATGTCACGATTTCGTCCCTTCAAACGTGACAGTTACACGGTATTGTTAACCAGTGGGGAAATACCCGGAAATGCAAAGCAAATGCTACCCCGACGGTCGGTTGTTATTGTCAATATTAATATAATAATGATTTATTTTTTAATAGTCACACTCGATTACGCCGATTTTCATGTTGCCCCAGCTAGTCGACACCTCTTTTAGCAGAAACAAAGGCTACATTAATGTATTAAATTGATGTTAATCCATGCGTGTGGATGTGTAATTTACGGACGTGACGTTGTGCGATTGCGTTGCCAGTCAACAGCTTCGGTTCATGTTAATTTACAAACTCTTCAACTACAACCGTAGTTATATTTAAAAACATTTTAGAAGGCCTCACGAAATACTTTAATGTAAATTTCAATTTCAATGTGAAGGAATGTGTGTATAACAAAATACATCTGTCATAAACGAAACCGGAAACAGACGTAGGCAAGATCCTCAGCTCGATGATTGGATGGTTTAGCCGCAATGCACGCTAAGATTTGGTGTTTATGTGATGTGAAATCGGAAAACATTTTTTAAAAATAAAATAATACTTTATTCCGACTGTGCTTGCTTTTCTCTTTGAAAGTCATCACATAACGGCATTGTAATACACGGTTCGGCTGCATTAAATATTACATATCTGCCGTAGTTCTCTATTTATAGAGCCCTGCTGACAAGACTTCTAGACAAACAGGAGAACTGCCACCAAAACTGAAAACGTGACGTGGATCATAAATATATAAGCAATTAAACAACATCTTATATTTCTTTTCACACAATACGTCTCCTTGCAGTATCAACACTAAATCGGCTGACTTTTGACTTTACTTGATCCAATTGGTAGATTAGGTTATATTTACACCATAACGGTGCATCGCTGATAGAAAGGGACACCTAGTGGTTAAAACACGTTATTGAATTTTATTATTTGTATTATTAGATATTAATAAGAGGATGTGCAAAACAGACAAACTATTAAGGCTTAATTTAAACATTAAAGAATACTTTAGGTTAAGGTCTTCTTTTGAATAAGAAAAAAGCTTTGGGGTTATAGAAGAAGAATATGGAGGGATGAAACCCTCTTTAATGGTCACACATGCAGAGCACACAGCACACACAGTGACATTTGTATCTACAGATAAATATTAAGCCTGACAAAGTACTTAACGTCTAATATGTTGCTTTCCTGCAATGTTAAAGGTGACATGTCATGCTTTTCCGGTTATTGCCCGTCCCCTTGTGTGTTATGAAGGTTTTTATGCATGTAAACGGTGTGCAGAGTCAAAACCCTCAAAGTACACCCTGTAGGGAGTAAAACTCTAAAACAGAAAATACCTCCCCAAAACGCCTCGTTGGAGATACGCCACTGTCCATTTGATTCTTCCGGGTACATCATGATGTCATGTCGTCCCCGGAACTAAATGGACCAATCCGTGGAGCCGTTACGTTACGTCCGCGGAGCCGTTACGTTAAGCCCCCGCTGATTGGTCCAAATTGACCAATCCACGGACTTCCTCACACACTCAGTGCATGCAGCTCTGCTGATCTCTCCTCCCTGGCTGCAGGCTGATAACAGACAGTTGGGATCGCGGCGAAATTCTCTCTGCAGACCCATTCTCACAGTGTTTATCAACCTTTTTCTTACTCAATATCAAGCCACACTTATTGTTTTTACTTCGGCTGTGACTTTGTGTGTGCTCAGGGTGAGTTTGGCTGTGTTTCGCTGTGTATCGCTAAACAAGGAAATCACACCTCCACGGAGCTTAGCGCGATTCACAACGTCCCGACTACTCCCGACCAATCGGAGCACACTGGGCTCACAGGGAGGGGGGGGGCAAGAGCTGCAACGAGCCGTTAAGGACAGAGAGTGAATACACATACTTTACAGAGATGCTGTATGCGAAACCAATGTGAGTTTGGAAAATTGCACAGTATAAATCTATTCTAGTAGACCTCAACAATGGAATTATGATCAGTGGAAATGGCCGTGACATGTGACCTTTAACTATGTTTAAGCACTTATTTTAACTGATATTATGTATTATACTCTTATAAGATGTATGTAGATAGTATAAGAAATGTGCAGAATATGACAGTTTAATGGTGGAGGTATACACACACATATTGATAGATGTCTTGTAATGCACTGTTGAGGAACCTGCGACCCAAGTTTTTCATTCATTGCATAACTACACCGTAGTTGTGCATAATATGATATGTCAATAAACCTTAGAAAATCCTTAAATCTTGAAAGGGATGTGCAAAATAGTCATGATATACAGTCTTTAATTAACTATTAGTAGAGAATAACGAGTAATGAATATACTTTATAGGGATCCTATTAATATCTAATAATAAAATGCAATAACTTGCTTTAACCACCAGGTGTCCCTTTCTATCAGCTGTGCACCGTTATGGTGTAAATACAGCCTATCTACCAATTGGATCAAATATAAAAATCGGCCAAATTAGTGTTGATACTGCAAGGAGACGTATTGTGTGAAAAGAAATGTAAGATGTTGTTTAATTGCTGATATATTTATGATCCACGTCACGTTTTCAGTTTTGGCGGCAGTTCTTCCTGTTTGTCTAGAAGTCTTTTCAGCAGGGCTCTATAAATAGAGAACTACGGCAGATATGTAATATTTAATGCAGCCGAACCGTGTATTACAATGCCGTTATGTGATGACTTTCAAAGAGAAAAGCAAGCACACTCGGAATAAAGTATTATTATTTAATTTTTTTTAAATGTTTTCCGATTTCACATCACATAAACACCAAATCCTAGCGTGCATTGCGGCTAAACCATCCAATCATCGAGCTGAGGATCTTGCCTACATCTGTTTCCGGTTTAGTTTATAACGGATGTATTTTGTTAAACACACATTCCTTCACATTTAAATTTAAATTTACATTAAAGTATTTCGTGAGGCCTTCTAACATATTTTTAAATATAACTACGGTTGTAGTTGACGAGTTTGTAAATTAACATGAACCGAAGCTGTTGCCTGGCAACGCAATCGCAGAACATCACTTCCGTTAATTCCACATCCACATGCATGGATTAACATCAATTTAATACATTAATGTAGCCTTTGTTTCTGCTAAAAGAGGTGTCGACCAGCTGGGGCAACAAGAAAATCGGCGTAATCGAGTGTGACTATAAAAAAATAAATCATTGTTATATTAATATTTACAATAACAACCGACCGTCGGGGTAGCATTTGCTTGGCCTTTCCGGGTATTTATCCACTGGTTAACATGGGTTAACAATACTGTGTAACTGTCACGTTTGAAGGGACGAAATCGTGACATCTTCACGTCTCCCAGCATGGTAAATGTTCACGTCTTGACAAAACAGATCCTTCTGAATTTGCATTACCTGAGGATATATTGACATTTCCAACTTGCCCAGGGGAACAAACTGTCAGGAAGTTCACTACTAGGGAGGTTTCAACCATGACCTGAGAAACTGGACCAACGAGATGCCTGCTGTTGGAAAAGTCACACAAGGATGTTTGGAATCGACTTCCTGGTTCCAACACCCCTCACATACTTCAACTTTACAGTTAAAGCACTGTTCTGACAGGATATATTTGTCAACAAGTTGATCCAGTTGTTGGAAGGACTATGTGTTTTAAAGTAATTTATTAGCGTCAAAGTGTGCCTTGACACAAAATGAAATACAGGAAACAAAGTTCTTGATATATCTAAAACTCAGGACAATGTGGTCATATTACGTTATACTATACTAAACCATACAACCTGTATGTCTTTTATTTTAGTAGTAGGCATGTTATGTGAATGTCTGTTGAAACATATTAGAAGAGTCCTGAGCTGCATCAACAGAGTATTCAAATACTCATGTTAGCCTACTGCCATTACTAAATCAAGGTTTGTCAAAGTTCCCTTCAAAGCCTCCACTTCCATACGTCTATTGTTCTATATCCAACACATACAGACATGTAAAAAAAGATAGTTTACATTTACAAGTAGTCGGTCTACAGTATGGTATGGAGGTATTTACTGAAGCACATAGCAGCACATCAGAGGTCCCTCCGTATTCACAAACCAACAAAATGCCAACTGCAAGCTAAATTCAAGGCATTCCTGAATGTAGGCTAACCGTTAGCAAACGTTAGCAAGGAAGCTTACTTAAAATGAGTACATTCATTATAATTTGAATTATAGTTAGAGAGTAGAGACTAGAATTATTGTTGCAATGATGATAATCTTTGGTATAAGATACCTGACATTTTGATATAAGATACCTGACATTTTTCTGAAAACTCTTGGCTGTTGACCACACAACGTGCCCTCATCGGCACACATCCATTCAGCTGAGGAATGTCTCTCACAATCAATCTTATCAGGTGTTTGGTCTGTTTTGTCTGAGGGGCATCCGAAGAGGGATTGGCGTTACGACTGATAGGCTTTTTGGAATACACACCTCTCTTCACCTTCCTTACACATCCCCCTCTCATCCTTTCCTTTTCCAAGATCCCTCGTTTGTTTTAGTTTCTTTACCCAATACTAAAAAAAAATGCCCCTTTGTTAGGGTTAATTGAAGGAGTAATCCTCAAAGTTTCTCCTTAGTCTTTAATGCATCGCCCTTCAAGAGTTCAGGTATGGCATTAAAACATTTTGATGACTCTCTGATTGGAACAAGGCCTTTTTTCCCTCAGAAACACCCCATAGGCAGCCCTCCTCCTAGCAGGAAGCGCGTTGTTACCTTGTTCCCAGGCCTACCTCCTGCAGCACCCCTGACCCGTAACATCCAATTGATTTATCCCTGATTGTTAGGAGGCCTCTGTAGCTGCGCCTCGATTGGCTCCATATGAGAACAGTGCCGAGAGGTCATCTATAACAATCATTTTCAGTGGCTCATTATTCTAAGGCCAAACAACCCAAAGACCCAATTTCCTACCGCACTGTTCATAAAAGTGACAGATGGCCAAAACCTGTAAAAGCTTTCCTATAATCGTTAGTCCACCACAGTGCTACACACAATGCTCTTTAGTATAGTGACTCTGTTCCCTCTCTCCCTCACCCACTCCTTCCACTTTCTCTATCCTGTTCATTTTTTCCAAGGTGAAGAATGTGAAGGAGGAGAAACGCAGTGTGTTTAATAGCTTTAGGCCATATTCCACCCAGTTCGGCTTTCCTCCTCTTCGCATGGCCCACAATGTGGACCTAGCACACAAATATTTGCAAGGTAGTTTGTCTCTCTCCAAAGGCTCACTCTACCTTAACAGGGGACAGCACTTAAAGTCACAAGGACAGACAGAGGCCAAGACAAGTTCTCCTTTCATCCCACAGACCTGCCACTCTCTGGTGTTCAGGGTCATCTCGTCACTTGAACAAGTCTGCACCCCTCCACGGGCTGCCTGTGAGGCTCTTTTCTTGCCGGGGAAGTGCCTGTGTGATAAATGTGTGGCTTGGAACAACAGCTGAGACTAAGACTTGGCTCAGCCTTCCCACTGCCTGTTGCAGACACAAGTGTGGTTTCCTCATATCTTGGCTCTTTGTCATGAATGACCTCTTTCATTTTTCCCCACCTCCAATAATAACCAAAGTCCTCTACTCAGCATTTAAGGAAAAAAATCCTTTCATTTTTCTCTGAGGACTTTTTTCCCCTCGTATTTGTTTCCAATCCTGTCTTCTTGGCAGAGTGAAATGCTGGGTCATTGCAGTAACTGTATCCACTGTGCGGTTGCTTGCAGGACTGTGTGGGGTAGTGGGCGGCAAATGGGTGTTCAAAACATACATACTCCTGCCAGCAAGTTTTTTCAATCACCAAATCTAATATTTCTTACCCCCACTCTCTTTTTTGGATTGTACATGCGGGTTTGTTTACCTTTATGTCTTTTTCTCCATGCCCAATGTGGAAAGAAAAATGTCATAAAACTCTGAAGCAATTCATGTTATCTCCTTGATATTTGTTCTGCCTTGGGTTTTTACAATTTCTAAATCTTTTAGGTGCAATAAATCATCTCCTCAAGTCCACCCTCCTCACTTGAGCCACTTCTAGATTTTCCCTTCAGTCAGATCTATCCGCATGGTGTCACTTCAACCACTGATTCATCTTGTAAAAATAGGGGGCCTAACCCCCATCTCCCTCAGCCATCTTTCATCCTGGTTTTGTGGCCCTCCCATATGCGCCTCTAATCTCTCCCTTGTGTCTCTGAAATGTCAGTGCGGAGGAGCGAGCATGTACTTGCTCGCTATGGATTTCCCATGGAATGCGCCATTTTCGGTTTACCCTGTTGCCTGTTTTGATAGGCAGTGATTATGTAGTATTTATTTTCCTACTGGGTGTGGGAACCCAACCTGTTGGTACACTACCATTGTGCAGCAGGTTTGCCGTTTCTTCTGAAGTTGTGACTCACACATTTAGATATGGAAAAAACCCTTTCTGTCAACTAGATTAGATAAGATTAGATCAGATGTGTAATTAACATTCATACCCGCACCAAAGCCACCTTAAGGTGTTCTGTTTACACTGGAAGGATAAAAAAATGAACAAGACCATCAGATAAAAGCTGTCTCTCACATGGTCTTGTTTTAGTTTTATTTTCTTACAGTTTATCTCGAGTTTCAAGATGCTGAGAAGTGTTTTTGCATGCATGCCATGCACAAATGCATGAGTGTACATGAGCGGGTCGGGGTGTGCATGCCTTCTCCTGTTTGTTTGGGTTAGAGAGAAGAGAGCCCTGGGATGTCACAGAGGTTAAGCCCCAACTATCTGACTCATTGGTGAATGGTGGAGGTCTGGGATCGGGTCTTAGTGGAGGAGGGGTCAGAAGACAGAGAGAGTGAATGATCAAGGGAGAGAGAGAGAGAGAGAGAGAGAGAGAGAGAGAGAGAGAGAGAGAGAGAGAGAGAGAGAGAGAGAGAGAGAGAGAGAGAGAGAGAGAGAGGCCCATGCAAGATAATTCCCCTGACGTTGGGTCATTCACAGACACAGGAAATGCTTGACCTCACACCCTGAGAAATATCCACAGCGGCCCACTTGTGTTAAAGGTGTAATTGAGCATAATTAGGGGCTGGCAGAGACAGAAATGTACGGACATTGCGTGCCCCACATGCCTTCCTTCCCCATGCCTGCCTCCATCTGGCAGCCTGCGACTCAGCGGAGCCAAGCTCTCGCTGCACAGATTTACAGCAAATACCATATCTAAACAAGCAAGGGAAACTTCACAACAACAAGGATCCTTTCAGCTCAGCTGCTCATGTTCAGGTTACAGCAGGAAAGTTGTTGCTGACCTTTTTCTGAAATCGTTGCCCTTCACGTTGTGTGTTCCAGACAGCACCCTTCGTAATTCATTGTCAACGCTGTAAACAAGGAATGCAATCGTCCATTAGAAAGTTTGGAGACAGGCACGTGAATCATGTTTGGGGGAAAGTGTAAAACATCACTGCAGATATTAGCTCTGCCTTCTCGCCCTTCACCTTGACATCAGCTTCAATCCCCCCTTTGTCGCGATGCAGTTCACAGGAGGAGAACCGTAGGTGGTGCGGCAGCCTTTCCACCACGATTCTCTCCTCCTGGGCCCCATTTCCTGTTGTTCATGTTCTTCTTTTTCTTCTTCTTCCTTTTCTTTCTTTTTAACTCTATGCTTAATCTTATTCTCCTGTGTCTAACATGGATGTAAAACACTGATGTCTGACATGTACTCACCAAACAGCCAGCTGCTTCCTCTCAGAGCTGGAATGCACTTTCGTTTGGGCCCTTCATTCATAAGAAATAAACCATCGACCCGCATGCAGGGGTTTTAGTGAGAGTAAGGGCTGTGAGTCATTGATGTGATAGGGGGGTTGGGTTGCACTGGGTTGGTGGGCGGGCAGGAGGGATAGAGCTTGGGAAAAGAAGCATAATGTATGGAGTGGGGTGCAGACCTCTCTGCAGAAACATCATGGGACAAGTTCCGACTTATCAGATATCATTTGTCTTGTTGGTGCCAAAGAGCTCAAGTAGGGGATGCCTCGTCAAAGGTGAAATGACAATCGTGCATGAGGGACACGAAAGAAGGAAATGAGGCAATGCCAGAATTGTAAAATGGAGATTCAAGACAGACGAACTGGTGATTTGTGAGTTTCCTAGAAGAGAAACCAAGAGTGAAGGAGGGGGGGAGACCTGTAAATGTAAGAGAGCTGGTGGGGAGCAGTAATGTTGTGGGGTGGGGGGGAGGTGAGAGCAAGGAGGGGGTTAGCAGAGAACTCAGTGATCACTCAGGAGGTCTGGAACTCTGACCTCTGACCCCAAAGCGAAGCGGATGCCACCATGGTGAAAATGTGAGAGGTGAGGTATGTGAGCCCCCCGAGCCCTGGCGGAAACCATTCCCCCCATGATGAATGGGATGTTAGCATTGACACAAATTGGCCCATAATAATGACACAAGGCCGCTAAGCACACAGACACAGAGTGACAGAGTGGGAATTACAGAGTGAGGGAGCAGGGAGAGAGAGAAGGAGACGAGAGGGAGACTGAGAAGAGATGAGAAACTCTTGGAGTTAAGAATTACCTTACCCCAGTGGGACTAACAGAGAGGGGGGAGGTAGATTTATGGCTAAGGGTATCTTTGGTGTTTTCTCTCCACTCTGCTCAACGGTGGGATTGTAGAAAGACCTGAAGTGCATAGGGCCCCTGACACACACACACACGCACACACACACACACACACACGCACACACACATGCAGACTGAGATAGAGACACACTTGGTTCGTGGGATTGTTAGCTTTAGCTTCTAGCTGCATGCATCCTCCTTTCTCTTTATAACCCCCCCCCCCATTCTATCCAATCCAAATCCGTGTTTACATCACTTCCTAGCGCCACATACGTCCTGCTATAAATAGATGCTGACTTCCCAGGCTGAATGAGAGGAAAACAGCAGCATCCCTTTTTATAGCTTCGGCATGACACAGCATGTTGATGCATGCTCCTTTTTTTCCTCTTCCGTCTTCCAAAACAAGGCATCCCTCTGTCTTTGAGGAAACACATGTATTAGATTAGGCATGTTGGGAGGCAAAGGTCACACTCCTGTCAGTAATTGAAATGCGATTATGTATGAGCTAACATGATTACAGGGGTGAGGGGCTGGAGGAGGGTGATTGAAAGGTGAATGCCAGCCTGTGATGTGCGACTGCTCCCTTATTCCACAGTAGACATTCCTGGGGTAATGGAACATGAATGAGTCCGCCGCCTTCGTCCCGATGGGGAATGAGCAGAAGTGTATCCCTCAGAGTTCTACCCAAGGAACCAATGAAATACAGAGTCTCAGTGACCCAAACCTGACCTGGGACCTGAGCTTCCAAACATTCAGTCCAGGTCTAATTGGCTGGGTCAGATCCCGTTTTATTGCAGAGAATCCCGTCTGTCTAACGCCTGAAGCCCATAGGAGGAAGTGCACCAGGCGTTGAAGCACACTTTCCTGAAGGCCAAACGGTGGGAAAACACCTTCTTTGTCATTCGTGCCATGGGACCAAGAAGACTTGTTCTCATTGACTAACATAAGAAAAGAGACATATGTAAATACACTTAAATAGTGCTTATCATTAGGTTCTAAAGATTATAACATTTGCTAAGAGCACAAGTTATATGAGCTGAGACGGGACCTGACGGATCAGCTTTAGTTTAGGGAAAACCTAAGTGCGCATGCACCATTGCCACAATGAAAGAGATCGCTGGAACATCTGGGTATCTTTGTACTTAAAAGACGAGCTGGATGGCTTTATGCACCAATGAGCAGCTTGGAAGGAAATAAACAGGCTCTCGCCTACAACTCTATATCCATTTCTATTCATCCATCCATGGAAGGGACCTGATGTTAGCTATGAATACATGTGGCGTCATCATCATAGGAAAAAAGAAAATGTCTGCCAATGTTCTCTCTTATTGGATTATTCGAGCACTCAACATTTTGAAAATGAATTATGTGGAGTTGTACTTGTTTGTGTTAAGGCGACATCCCTTTAGCGCCATTGTGTGTATCTCCTGACCTACCAGCATTCACTTGCATGATGAGGACAGGATCTGACACATTTCTGTCAACTGCAGAGGGTGTGAACGGCAGTGGCAGAAGTGCACCAAAAAAGAGAACACTGCATATTAAAGAGGAGAAGAAGAAGACTGTGTTAGATTTCAGACAGATTTTTAAACACGCACACACAAATGACTTGCAAGCTCCATGAGGTAGGAAATGCATTCAACATGTGTGCTAGCCCTCAGGGAGACACACAATACATGTTAGCAGGGAAATATGAATGTAAACAAGGCAGGGTTTGTTTACATTCATCACAAAAAGCATACCTTTAACTGAAGTCAGAGAGAAAGCTGGGGAAAGGGAACAAACCCATTAGCCATGAAGGAGTCAGTAGGCCTATCAAGTCAACACAATGTAATTACCGGTGAAAGCACGCCTGTGTTTCTCTGAGCTGAAGGGAGGAGAGCCGTTTGGGATATCCAGATAGATCACTCAGAGGAGATGAAAGAGAAGAGAGATGTCACCTTATTGACACTGAGGCATGCAGGGCCGACTTTTGAGAAACGTCTTGCCTGAAACTAACTCAATTAGCAGGAAAACAAACAATACCTATGTTGACAGTTGGGAGTTATGCTTAACAAAAGAAATGGATTCCGCCTATATGGTAATGCAAACCCTAGACATACAGATTTTGTTCTTAAAAGACGCGATTACGTAGACATTAATCTTGCAATCATTCTAATTAGAGTCCCTAATGAATGAATGACCCAACCGTTAACATCAACTCTAAATCAATTCATCTGCAAACATGTGTGTTAATATCATCAGACCATGTGATCCTTGTTCATCTGACGGAAATGTAAAAAAAGAAAGAAAAAAGTCCCACCCTCCAACTTCACTGAGAATGTAATGTTATTCTTTGAATTCAATACATAGAGTATGCTAATGAGGGAAACAAGCGGTTCAGCTTGTAAACAAATAACTCATTGATAGTTATAGTTATAGTTATTGATAGTAGCACAGTGTTTGTGTCTTTGCTGTTTTTTTGTAATTTAACAGAAATCCCAGCAGCTTGACTTTCTCCCACAATATTAATAATTATGAACATAATAATAAGTCAACTTTACTTAAATATCATCTTTCAAAACATACAGTAGTTACAAAGTGCTTTGCACAGTGAACAAGTGAACTAAACAACAGCAGATAGAAAAATAATACAACAAGAATAAATATATTAAAATTATGATTCATATTTCAATCAAATTAATTGAAGATACATGTATGTGTTTAACAGCTGGGACTCAATCATAGCCACGAGTGGTTGATCAGACTTTCAATGATGTTCATTCTGTAGTTTGTAAGCTAAACCAAGTAGGAAGCAACCACAATTGACAAAATTCAAACATACAAAAAAAGAACCCTTTAACTTCCTAGCCGACTTATAGCCTATGGTAGAAGCAAAGGAAGCATTTAACCCTCCTGTTGTCTTCGGGTCAAATCTGACCGATTTACTACTTTCATCAATCATAACTTTTATTTATTTTGTTTACATTCGATTGCATTAAGGCTTTATGATATCCTTCACAGTAGACATTTGACATTTTGGATGATTTAGTCAACTTTGTAACACCCATAGCGTTCCCGGTCATAAAGAAAAGGAATTAGTAACCATCCGGATCAGATAAAACACACACACAAACACACACACACACACACACACACACACACACACACACACACACACACACACACACACACACACACACACACACACACACACACACACACACAGACACAGATGTGAGGCGGCAGTGGCTCAGTCTGTAGGGACTTGGTCTTGGAACCGAAGGGTCGCTGGTTCACGTCCTGATCGGACCAAAAATGATATGGAGTGAGCTGGTAGCTGGAGAGGTGCCAGTTCACCTCCAAGGCCACTGCCGAGGTGCCCTTGAGCAAGGCACCTAACCTCAAAACGGCTCCCTGCCCCAGGTACCTGGCAGCCTCTCTGCTCTATCTTTCCTATCTGCGTGTGCTTTTGTGTGTGTGCATGTATATCCTCCCTGTGTGTGTAATGTGTGTAAACACAACAGAGTGGGGAAAGACATTTCCCTGTAAGGGATTAATAAAGTGTATCTTCTTCTTGTCCCCCCCCCCCTTATGTGAATCACACCTGGCACTCACAAACACACACACACACACAGAACAATTTGACACATTTCCCGCTCTTATGTGCCCATCCCCCCACATGGATCACACCTGGCACATGCAATACATGTTCAGTGTCTATTCTTTGTATATTTACTGCAGCTTTTCATGTATAGCCAGTGGCGGCTGGTGGGAATTATTGTAGGTGCGGGGCTATTGTAATGGTGAATAAACCACACGGGGAACAATTTGAGAAACGACCCCTTAAATGATGACTTCTGGTGATGTTAGAGATATGAGAAGACTGATCAATACCTCCATAATCTTCAGTGTGGTTAGCTATGAATCTTCCAAACACCTTGTCCTGGACATAGTTTTTACAGTAAACTGTGCAACAGTACAGTAGGTCCACACAAACTTCAGAACACCGGTTCTTTAGGAACACTCAAATCATTGAATTCCCATTTAAAATCAGGAGACTAAATATGAACATTATATGCAGACAGACGTGGTTCATAAACACAGAAATATTAAAACAGACCATTAAGGCAAAAAATCTAGTTTGATGGATGCTGTTAAAACTCAACTATATACAATAATGTGTGTGTGTGTGTGTGTGTGTGTGTGTGTGTGTGTGTGTGTGTGTGTGTGTGTGTGTGTGTGTGTGTGTGTGTGTGTGTGTGTGCGTGTGCGCGTGCGTGCGTGTGCGCGTGCGTGTGTTTATATATCACGGGCACATGGTATCTGTCCCCGGCTGTTTGAAGAGCAAGCATGGGAAACAAAAGTTACAATCACACTCCCTAATTGACATAATTAATAGATAGGTTAGCTTCTCGCCATCATTCGCTGTGTCCCACTGATTAACGATCGTAACTGAAAGGCTGCCTGTCAAGCGTAAACATTCAGCCACGTGACTCGCAAACTCTCGCAAGAGTTTTACACAAGATGGATCCTTTCAAGCCATAACCCTGCACCGGGCGCTGACATAGGCGCCCGGTGATCATCAGATTTGACGACGCTGATTGGCTGAAATGATGTTTCGGAGATATAGTTTACAAATAGCAACAGTCAGCTGCTAGTGGCTGCTGCTGCACTGGAGGGCTCCTCTCTTAGCGCCCAGACGAGAGAGGGTAATGATACACGGCCAAGGCCAGGCAGGAAACATGTGACTTATCAGTAACTTTAGACATCGTAACACAATTTTAAACGAGATGTTATTGTATATTATACATTTTACTGATACCAATTATATAATATTTACCTTGTTCATTAAAAATAAAAATAAAAAATATATTATTTTTTTTAAATATATTTATTTATTTAATGTGGGAAGAGGTGGGGCGGCGCCCCTAGCGCCCCTGTGGGCTGGCCGCCACTGTGTATACCAGTAGTCTGATACAATATTTACAGTTTGAAAGGGTGTTAAATGACATTTGGTGATGATTAATGGGTTTTGTATTAATGTAATAGCAGTTAAAACCGGACCGGTCAAATTTGACCGCGAACACCAAAGTAAGGGGGGGAACACGAAGACTATAGGAGGGTTGAGTCTACAAACATCAGGCAAATAAACTCTGAATCTACAGTGCTCCAGGTGTGCTCCAGGTGTGCTAGGATCCGTGCGGAAGACAAGTCTCAGCCGGAGCGTTAATGCATAGGAGTTATTTACACTGGGGACGCTGGGGACATGTCCCCTCCACTGTTGGAAATGGCCAATTCTGTCCCCACGACTTGTTAAAATGTTCAGAAAATAGTGTGCACTAAGAATTAGAAAGGCTGCACAATAAACCATGTGCAATCTGGAGGGACTGTTCTCACTCCCTGGGTGTATTTCTGGTAACCCCACGTTTAATATTAGTATAACTGAATAGAGAATCACTTTGTAGTTACTGCACTAGTTGTCATATATATGTATATACAGCATACTGTATACGTATATAAATATGTATGTATTGTTTGCAGGGGGTGTTAAATGCAGTAGTATTTTCCCCACCACTTTTACTAACAAAGTGACCCCCATGCATTAATGGCTCCTTATTATTCTGATTATAATGTTGGATATTATTTAAATATTGGGGTACAATAATAAACATGGTCTGTAGTACACACATCCTTGTGCATAACTGATCTGCTTTGAACAAGTAGAGCTTGTTGTCATTAAACAAAAAATGTAATACAGTGGTGAAAAGAAATGAATCAAAGTGAATAGTTGTTTGTCGCTCTGTGTTTGTATGCAGCAGACAGTGAGTCTGTGCATGTTGCATAATGACATGTGTATGTGTGCACGTATAACGGCAGTGCATCTGATAATGCGTGACAGTGCTGCAGCAGAAGGGCTCTGCACCTGATGAACCTGGTGGCACACTCTCCATCAGCTCTCAGGTGACACCGCTCTACATGTGGCACAAAGTGCACCGCCGCGCTGTGAGAGTCAGTCTCTCCAGCACACACTCGTAGCAGCTTTCATTCATTGGAAGTGTAACACTTGTCACACTTCCAACCGAGAGAGTCTGCAGAGGCACAGCAGATATTGTGATAAGAATAAACTCATCACAACAAACAGGTGCAACCAGCAAACACAGGAACTGCTCCATTCTGACCCTGAAAGGACTTTTCCTCCTCCAGCTGTCTTCAGGGTTTTCGTTACTTAATGCCACTTTGTTCAGCCCTATGATTCACCCAGGAAGTGGCATTTGCAGAAGTAGATTCCCCTTAGTGATAATGGGGACATGTTCAATTGTGTTTTAAAAACTGAAAATGAAAAAAAAATGTATACCCAAAATAAACAAAGAAACATAATTACCAGCGCGGTTTTCCTTCTTCTTATCTTAACTTCACTTTATCCTTAAATACTTCTCTTCATTAATGACTCAACACTGCAATGCATATGAACACATTGGATGAAAGTAACTTAGTACATTTAGTTTACTTAAGTACAAGTGTGTGGAACTTTTACTTTACAGGAGTATTTTTTCATTTATTACTACTTTATACTTCTACTACATTTTGGAAGCATTATTTACAAGTTATTTTATAATTTCAGATTTGGACACACAACACTAAAGAGAAACTAAAATGATTATTATTTGGAATAGATTAAGCCATCCAATATTATATTTAAGTAACTAAAACCAAAAGTGCGTTCACAGAAAATGTATTGGCAGCAATTTTGCTAAGAATATTCATGTTAAAAAATATGTCACACTTCCAGCTTCTTGAATGTGCAGATGTTCTGCTTTTGCTTAAAACTATTTAAAAGTATTTAATATTCATATTTTCTTAGTTTTTTCTACAATCAGTACTTTGAATCCAAATACCTTAAGTAAATGTTCCTAGTACTCAATGCAATACTTTTACTCAAGTAAAGAATCTGACTACATTTTCCACAACTGTGAATAAACAGAATTTGACACATTACATAACAGCGTTCTTTTCCATTTAAGAAGTGGGTTTTCCTTTACAATTAAACATCGAACATTTTAAATATTAAATAATAACAAATGTTGTTTTTGTCTTCTCTCTTGTTCACAGATGAATGTCTGCTGTGTAGCAATTCACCCAAATCATGATTGGGTTCACAATAGGATTTTCTCACAATTCTTCCAATAAAATGATTGAAGAAAGAAAGATTTATAACAATTTTGAATTTAGAAAATTACTTTGACCATCAAATCAAACATAATTGTTTTAATCTCTTAAATTGTGTATATAGTAGCAAACAATGCGTAACACATATTCATTTGTGAAAGGGAAACCGAAGATATTGAAAAATGTAAAAACAGATCAAACTGAATTATCATATTAATTATTTAGTTTCCTATTCTCTTGCAATATTTACAAAAATACTGATTTATGAAGTGATCTCTGTGGATAATTCAGCTCCTACTAATGACAAATAAAAGAATTTTCATTTTTTATCTCACCAATTTGAATCGTCAAATATTTGCATCGCTAATTAGCTTTCTCAGGAAGTATGGTTACATGCACAGTAATAAGTGATGTGTGTCTGCCATGTGATCAGTTGTATTAGAATGCCGGGATGTAAACATATAAAGGCAGCGACTAAAATTCAGGGAAAAAGTTTGATTCCACAAAATGTATCCTTCCATTGTTGTGTCTGAGAGAATCACACCAACCTCCCTCTGCCATCATCCAGACCGAGGATGGCCTTTATGTCCCAGAGAAACCCAAACAGGGTCACAGGACAGACTTTCTCTAAACATTCAATTTCATCGTTTGATTTGGGCTTTATTCGTTGGTGTGAGCATCCAACCAATGGTTCCTCATTTTGAATAATAAGAACATATATTCTACAAATGCATACCGATACTATTAAATATTCAATAATAATTAAATGTATCTATCGTTAGTAAAAAGTAAACATATTTGATCAAATTTAATTAAAATAAACGAAAACATGTCTCCCATTTTATTGTAAATCTGGAGATGTTTTATTAGACCTCTTTTATTTTCGGTTGACTCTATTTTGATCCTTATTTTTTACTTGTGTTACTTTGTTGTTAATATGTCACATATTTGCATTGCTTGGCAACAGCTTTGGTCTATGACTACTTCCTGCAGTCATTCACATACATGCAACAGGAAGTAGACTGTGAAAGGATCTATATTTATTGTTAGAATATGCAGAACTAATTACATGTTCATCTAACTGGGCATTAACCAAATAAAGTTAAGAGGAAATAAGTGTGTGATGATTGCAAGATGTTTTTGTTATTTTAAGTAACCACTAATGTTTATTACAATTTAGGATAGATTTTTGATATTATTATTACTTTATTATTACATGTTTGCATAAATAAAAGATACATCAAATAAAGTGAGAATGATGTTACTGCATCACAATCTTCGCTTTAACCGCTGCAGGGTTTAAACCTTCATTTAATTAAAGTGCTGTATGGTAAAGGAGATTAGAATGAAGAACTTTAATGGGAACTTTTTAAGTGATTTCTACTTGATTTCCACTAAATCAAGTAGAAACCATTCTTTACACTGCCAGTTCAAGTTTGTGAAGTGAAACAATGTCAATGCTTTGATTTACTGTAGATGATTGACCATCAAAGAAATTCCGAGACAAGTAGGTCAACAAACATCTTAATCCATCGAAATACATTATTTGAAATGCACTCACATCAAAAAGCCTACATTGTTTGCAGAATGTTTTCTGTTCTTCCTTTGAAATAAAAGCTGTTGCAATTTGCGTGGATTTTTAAGTGTTGTCAACAAGCTTTTATTCCAGGCTGACTGACTCATTGAGGATTTATTGTCAACGTTAGAATCAATTCCAAGCATTGTCATCCCCTTGTTCCACTATATGTTGTCAACATCATGAAGCCCACAGCTGCTCTTCTCGGAACCCCCCGAAAGGAGCCTCTGAGCGCAGACCCTCCCCGACAGAGAGTGGTACCCCACCTCGCACTTGTCCAACGTTATCATGGGATGTACATTAGATACTCTGACTGTAGACTGGAGATGA
Source organism: Pseudochaenichthys georgianus (assembly GCF_902827115.2). Classification (NCBI taxonomy): domain Eukaryota; kingdom Metazoa; phylum Chordata; class Actinopteri; order Perciformes; family Channichthyidae; genus Pseudochaenichthys; species Pseudochaenichthys georgianus. Next base: position 13,971,205 of record NC_047508.1, on the reverse strand, counting down.
CTGGAGGTGGGCCTCTTTCCTGCTCCCATTTCTCTTTCTTTCTTTCGCCTCCCTATGCACCCCCCCTCCCCTCTCCCTCCCTCCCTCCCACCTCCCTCCCCTCTGTAATGTCTCAGCTGTTCCCTGCAGGCAGGGCTCTCTGACTGAGTGCCTGCTCTGTTATGGGTTCATTGGGCTGGTATGTGGCAGGAATCTTTGGATCAAGGTAATTTCACACTGTTCAACTTTTTCCCAGGCTGTTAAGCTTCCTTTTACCTTTGTGCCACTCGGAGTGCGAGATAGGGAGCGACACATGTAGCCGTTAAACACACACAGTGGCTCAGAGGCTGACGCCACCAGCGGAGCCCAGGGAGAGACTTGAAAGATACGGCCGATAAATTACAGTCCAACACCTCAGTTTCCCAAAAGGATCAGATTATTGCGGGCTGGTGGGGAGGATGGCGCACATTCATGTGTGGTGCTGTAATGAAGCTGCACGTCTGCCAGGGGCGCCGCTGTGTGCCCCCCCCCCCCCTCATGTGTCTCTATCACTGATCACTAAGACGATCAGACCGAGAGTGTGTGTGTGTGTGTGTGTGTGTGTGTGTGTGTGTGTGTGTGTGTGTGTGTGTGTGTGTGTGTGTGTGTGTGTGTGTGTGTGTGTGTGTGTGTGTGTGTGTGTGTGTGTGTGTGTGGTGTGTGTGTGTGTGTGTGTGTGTGTGTGTGTGTGTGTGTGTGTGTGTGTGTGTGTGTGGTGTGTGTGTGTGTGTGTGTGTGTGTGTGTGTGTGTGTGTGTGTGTGTGTGTGTGTGTGTGTGTGTTTTATCTGTCATTGTTAAGGTATTTCTCATCGGCTGGTGATGCATCTTCTCTCTGAGGGAGTTCTTTATTGAAGGGGTCTGTATGCTTTGGGGGTGTTCCCTTCAGAGGGAGTTTCTCTCCCACACATGTTCTGTGCCTGAAATGCCTTTTTTACTTCCGTAACATAGTGACATCACGTTGGAAAATGTGTGCTTCTATTAATGCTCATACACATTGAACGTGATTGACCAGTCACAACAGAGCCGGCCAGCTAACCAATCAGAGCAGACTGGGCTCTGGTTTCAGACAGAGGGTGAAAAGAGGTGCTGCAGCACAGGTAGTATGAGAAAAATAAAGAGCTTTTTGAACATTAGAGCATGGAGACATGTCCCAGTAGAGACACAACCTATAAACCGTGAGCATAGGGCCCCTTTAATATTTGTATTTCTTTATTGAGTTGTTGGGATTTCAATTTGAAGCAAAACACAGTGTCTCTATTGTACACACCACAAAGAGAACGGAAGGATAATAATTAAAAATAACTCTTTGTGCTGCGGGAAGTCCTTTGACAAAAGCATGGACACACTAGAGTGAAAATATGTTGTAATCAGCTCCTCTTGGATACATTTCCTCTCCTGGGATGCTGATGATATGACTATCAAATGATCAGGTTTATCACCTGCCCCCAAACAAACATCCCACAGTGTTTATTATTAGTGACAGCAGACATGTGATGCATCTGTGTGCACTGTGCCACCGGTCACATCTGCAGCAGAGATAAGGAAACAAGAGCAACAGTAGCGGCGCCCATGGTTTCTTCAGGTGTTCACTATATTTGGTTGTTGGGGGTTTCTTTTTCTTTTTGGGTTATTTCGGGAACTATATGGTTAACTTTGCATCACCTCTGTGGCTGTTTGACACAGTCAATGTACACAGGCAGCGTTCCTTTTGTCCATTGTTGGGAGTGGTATATGATTCATAGATTAAACAAGATTTGCATGAATGGCTTGAGTTATTGGGTTATTCCGCAGCTCGATCACTTTGCACGCACGTAACTGTGTAGCTAGTTTCTCAAAGCATGTACTGTGTTGCTTTGGGTTGCTCATATCACTTACTTTCAAATAGGGCTGCCTCCTTTTAGTGGAAAAAATGGTCTTTTGGCTTTGAGACTAAGATTTCTTCAGCCCTTGTTTATGTATTTTTCATTCTTCGTGACTTATTTCCAAGCAAACCTCTGGTAAACACAATATTTAAAGTGACGCTATTGCATGTTACTTTTTGGAGAAACTCAATTTTATAGATCTGTCGATTAAATCAACTAACTGATAAGTTGGCAACAATCGTAGCAGTGTTGGTCAACAACTTGGATTTTCCTGCAATGATTTGCTTTGAGATAAGTTCTGATCGGTGCCACTATTCAGATGCCAGCACGTTTTTGTTTGGTAAGCCCAGCCGTGAGATTCCTTTGACCTCAAGCTCAGTGTGTTTTAGTCTGAGCAGCTTGTTGTGATTCCAGGTGGAAGTCTTCAGGATGTTGATTCTCCCGAAGCACAAAGAGACACCATTTTCATACAATCTGGGGAGACTTTTTTCCTGCAAAAATGTAGTTATTGTCTTGACGTTCACAACCTCTCCCAAGAAGTCCTTGCATTCTGCACCAAGGACTCGGCTGGATTAACAATGCCTTTGTTGTTGGTGTGCGCAGTGAGAGAAGGGAGAGCAATAGGCTGGAGTTGTGCGGTGGTATCAGCAAGCAGCTGTTGCATGAGTGACAAAGTCAAGGGCTAGTGATATGAACATGGGAAAATCCTGGAGGAGCTGGAGGGGAAGAGACAGCAGCAGCAGCAGCAGCAGCTGAGCCGCTCGGCCGCTCTGTGTGCAGCGAGGCAGCCTTCACTGTTGCTGTTATGTGGAGAGAAAAAAAAAAGTGTGAGAAAGCAGTTTATCCTCTGTAGGGCACGGGAATATTGACATTATTTAGCAGCCGGTGCTCCGAACCCACCTCTCTATCTGCTCATTTGGCCCCAGAGTTGATGACCACATGAAAGGTTGCTGGTGAGGTTCAAAAGAAAGGGTCAAGCATGTGAGAGAGGGGAGGGATGGAAGCAGGGAGGAAGGAATGGGGTGGAGGGGTAGAAGAAAGGTAAATGGATACCAGACGTGTGTTTCTGTGTTCACTGAAGGTTTGGCCAGGGCTGCCAGACCTTATTGTTCCAGCCACTCCCACAACAACCTCTGTGTTCTTTGTGTCGGTCATGTGCAAGAAGCTGAGGGTTTAGGGCACGATAAGCCAATATATGATGTTGTTTGTGTTTATTGTTATGTGAAAAAAGAGACAAGTTATTCCTGATCAACGTAGAAATGGTGTTGGCGTTTGCGCAGAAGGAGACAGCTACTCCCAAAGCTTCGAAATGCTTTAGTGTTATGTCCTACTGATTCTTTATCGTCCCATGGCATTTCTTCCTTGGATGTCTTTTACGTAATCTCAACTGATTTGTCAGAAAGTGACACAAACATACCATCAGTTGTGTCATCTCTGATGGTGTGTCGAGCATAAAGCAGGTCTGTCAGTTAAGGCTTTTAGCTTAATGTAAGGGTATCACAGATTAAAGAAATCAATCTGCTGTTGAAGGCACTTTAATGCATGTTTACCAGATGCTCTGAAGCCATCTCCATGAGGTCGACGTCTTCTTTCAACCTGCCGCCTCGTGCTCATCAACATGTTGTCCTAAAGGTGTCAGCAATTAAGGCTTTCTTCTTCACGTTTGTGTTTATCTTCGCACTGCCCCTTTGTTTCTTTTCCAGCAAATGAGATAAGGGCATGTCTTAAAGAATTTCGGGAGGACATGTTTGCATGAAGAATTTCTGAAGGAGTCTGAGGGAAGTCTGCAGGGCGAGCGCTCGGTGCCAGAGCTACATTGTTGTAGCATCTCGTCATGGGGGGGGAATGCCACAGGTGGTTAGTGGATGTGTCAGGGACAAGCTGCTGGAAACATCATACACTATCATTCTCCTGACACTGCATGACTTAGATGCATCCATTGCTATCAGAGAAGGTTGTATTTATCATATCAGCTGATTGATGGACAGGTATTTCTCTCGTATTTTGAGAGACAATTCTTAACTTTTTCGCAGTTTTTTCACATATTTCCATCTTGAATGACAACATATGTATGAAAAATGTTCAATGATGTTATTGGTGCAGTGCCCACACATCTATACAGCCAGGAGAGATTCCTGTTGGTTCTGCATGTACATGGTTGTTGATGCATTAAGGTTGTGTGATTATTTAGATCCTGACTACACAGTTTAAAATGTGGGCGTAGAAAACCTTAACAATTACCGGTTTTGTGTTTGCCAACTGTGTTTCATGGATTAGTGACATGCAGAAGGCAGTGGAGCATTCTAACACACAACCCGCGCAAAATGTTTTTGCACGTCTACATTTTAAACAGTTTGTGATGTGCCAAACAGTCCGGTGGAGTTCCAGTTCAGTTTTGCATGCAGTCTGGTGTTTTTGTAATCATGGATGAGTAGCTTTTCTCAGTGTTGTTGTTGTTTGGCACACACATCTGCAATTACTCAACCACGGAAAAACACGGCAATAATGGGGAAATGTGGGCATGATAAACAAATTCTAGTGAATGGAGTGATGTTTTCAGGTGAACAACATTGTGATTCAACAGTTGCCATCAGACAGTGCTTCTCAAGATCACTTTAGGAGCATGTCGAGCACTAGAAAAGTATGTTTTATTAAACGTCACAATGCTTGTTATAAAGAACCTGTTGCTGTTGTTGGTCGCGCTCTTTGAGATGTAGGCATGTTTCCTGATCTGTATTCACACATGCAGGAGGCGACCTGAGAGGTGTAGTTAACAGATGAATGTTGGTTGAAGCAGAAAGGGAGGAGTTTGCAGGAAGTGCCTGTCCTTGCTGTTGGAGACACACCTGCTGCTTTACTGCTGGAATGTACTGTTTTCCTCCTAAACTGCTGTCTTGTGTTACAATATAAATACATGGGTTATAACTCTACACATGAAGACATATTTTAAAAAGGGAAATCAAAGCGATTTATACAACAAATGGTGTTTCCTCTCCCGAATTACAACTTTGTTAACATTCCTCTCTGTGTTCTATTTTTTAATTCAATAATAATACATTTGATATGTTCATATAATCTAAACAAAACAGAATTCAAGCAGATTTATTATCCAGAAAATTAAGAAACGAGCTCATTTGAATTTTAAGCATAACATGTTTCATTTCATGTATGTGGTTTTATCACAAATAATTAAATCCCTGAATTAATTTCAGGAAATAAGTCAGTTCTTGAACCATTGAACAGTAATCTTTTATACTTAGAGTGTTTACCTCTATACACATTGTCCCAATAATTATCCTTAAAATGAATCATGTAAAAAATGTGGATGAAATATATAAACAGTTTGAACATGACTTTTTTAAATAATTCATAAACAATTCAAAATAGACACAGGTGGAATTTCACATAAAACCACCAAAGTCACTTTGTCAGATGAGATTTGTTTAATATTTATTTTTCTTTCAAAGCTCAGAAGAAACATGATGAACAGTTGGATCATGTCAAATAATAAGAACATACTTGTAATGCTTTTATTTAATTTCATTTAATGTCATTGTATGTAAAGGTGCATTTCCTGCTTGCTTGCTGACCTGCTGATGCAGGTGTGTTGTTTTTAGATTGTGTTGGAGGTATTTTATTTACACATACCTCAACAGATCTTATCTATTTAAACTAGTTAGGCTAGTATGAAAACCCTTTTTAAAACAAATAATGATCTTGATATCTATTATTGTATACTTTAACTTTAAGGTTGATGGACATGTAGCCTATTTATAAAACAAGATAACCTGTTTTACATCATCACATTTATTTTACAAAAGAGATGTAATATTTAGTGTGTACATTAATTACTTAAAAATGCATTATTTGTGCATTGTTTTTTTCTAATAAAAAATAATGTAAAATAATTGTTTACATTGCCTAAACAGGCTGTAAAGGGCTTGACAAGTCCGTAGAAAATAGACCTTTCACATGCTATTTAAAAGGCATGCTGTTCAGGTTGCCACGGTGTGTGTTTAGCTAACAAACAAACACAATGAGACCTGCTGATGTCATCTCACTGCTCTTCCTCCTCTGATAGGAGCCTGCCAAATCCCCCTGCTACACCTTTCTCGAGTCATGCGGGACGTTTAATTAGCGTCATAATTCCCATTTTGATGTCGGTAAAATAATAAGAAAAAGAGTCAGTCACCCCGTCAGACACCCCGGGGTGCTGCCTGCTGCTAACGGGCATTTACACAGTGATGAAGAGTCCCTGGTCGCTCCTCACTGCAACAAGTGACCACAGTGATCACTCTTTTATTTTATTCTATTATTGTTATTTAAAGAAACGTGGAAAAATGTGAAGTAGGCGTTAATATGTGTGCTTGTTTTAGATCAAATATAACGTCGGGGATTTTCTGGAATGTACAGGGACTGAAACAAAGCATGGTGAAGGTAGGTCCTGTCACTGGTTTCCAGGAAATAACACACGCTGCATAGAAGTAAGCTTTCCGCGATTCTCTGGATGATTTGTCATACAATTAATTAAAGAAAATTGCATTTAAAACCTCAAAACTGCATTAAAATAAATGTACCCGACAAATATTTCCTGCAGGGTGCAGCGCAGAGAGGTGGTCAAACTTCAGTTTGTATCGACTGTTCCCTTAACGTTACATGTAGACTTTACTGTCCGAACTTCTCACAGTCTTTAGCCTTTGGGGTGTGTTCCGATTCTATTGAGATATGGTAATTGAAAGCTTCCGGGGGCCAACTGCTGCTGGGTCTCTCTCTGAGCACCGCTGGCGTCACTGTTCCGCTGCAGGGTTCAACCTCCACTGGTTATTATCTTAAAGTGTTTGCTAAAGGGGAACGGACCCTGCTTAGAATCCTTCCAAGTTCCTAAGTTATATAATGAGCCTTGTTTAAAGATTGAAAAAGTGTGGATGTACCCTTTAAACCAGCTGGCATTTAACTCGACTCAGACATGGGCACATGGACATGTTGCAGTGTGCTGCTGCTGGTGACGTTGAATGGACCTACTGCTAATTTTCAGGATTTTTTTATATTTATTTATTTGTATTAACCTTCAATTACTTACTTCCGGTATCAAAGCAAACGTGCATTTCTGATATTGGTCATGGTGGTGAGCTGGAGGCACCTGCAGCTTTACTTTGGGTGACTTCTTTCAAACTTTGATAAGTCGTCAATTTGATCAGAAATAGCACATCCCCTAGTTTTCATCATTTATTTTCTTTCTTATTTTAGCTGTATGTAAACAGGATCATTTCAGAATATTCTTGTTGTTGAATGAAGTGAAAGACGTTCTTATCTAATACGAATTGTATTGTTATAGAGTGAATATCACTTCTTTCAACGGAAAGCACCTGCCATTTCAATTTGTTTCTTACTAACTTGAAAGTGTTGCACATTTTCGTGAAGAATGAGGCATTTTGTGAAGTTGAATCGTAGTTTCAAGAAACATTCTAGAAAAGTGTAACTACCCATGATGCAGTGGAAGTGCGGATGTGCCAATCTTAGTGTTTCACCATATGAAACTTTTATTGCACAGAGTAATTTGAAGCATCTTTTCTGACCGAACGAGAGAGAGAGAGAGAGAGAGAGAGAGAGAGAGAGAGAGAGAGAGAGAGAGAGAGAGAGAGAGAGAGAGAGAGAGAGAGAGAGAGAGAGAGAGAGAGAGAGAGAGAGAAGTATCGAAGAAGTCTGCCCAGTAACAATCGCGCAGCCTCGCTCGAGAGCTGAGGAACTATTGGCTATGCAAATAGACACACAGGGAGGAGGAAGCAACTTAGGCAGGGAAAAAAACTTTAAAGAGACATTTCCCCCACTTTTCTCACAAGCATTGCTATATAGTCAAGCAGCCTGGGATGGAAATGACCAGCTCTGAGGACTTTCAGTCCCCAGCAGCATTGCCCTGATGCTCTGCAGTCTCGTTTCATTCAAGCCTCAGTCTTTGAAGTTGACTAAGAATAGGAGGGGGGATTAACATATTTACCCATGCAGATTCTCTTTGTGACTGTTTGTGAGGCTAAATCATTTGGCAGTCATTTTTTTAATTATCTGCTTACTCTCTCAGCTCCGTTTCCACCTGCTTGTTTTCCCATGTAAATTATTACAAAAGCCTAAACAAATAAATACAAAATAATGGAATATAGCACGAACTGGTTGGAAACAGCCTAGTTGGCTTGAGCCAAAGACAGTGACTGTCATCGTTGTGTTATCTTTAACAGAAGATCGTGCTAGAAAAAAACATGTCAACGCTGCTTCACATTTCCTAGAAAGCTATCTCATAAACCACAAGCAGTTTGTGGCTGCAATGAATTGAATAGTTCGTAAGACCATGTGTGTGTGTGTGTATGTGTGTGCGAATGCGTGTGTGAGAATGGGTGGGAGGGTGTTGGTCTGTTCTGTGCACGCGCACGCACATGCATTGCTGTAAGTTAGCATGCAGTGTTGATAGGCACATGCAGTGTATGCGTCGTGCTCTTGGGTTCACTGAGTTTGAAAGAGCTGAACACGAATTAGTTACTTTTTCCCCAATTTCAAACGTATTTAAACTGATATTTCAAATATATTGAAGGTAGCCCTACGCAATAAAGTTGTTATTAAGGCATTCTGTTGAAAAAGTGCAAAATAATGCAACAATGTATGTGTTTGTAGCCTATTATGTCAATGACACTGCACTCCAATCATAATCACAAGGCAACACAGAACATATTAAGAAACAAAAAAGGTCAAATGTCCCCTGTAGTAGGCTACCATGTTCTAATTTAAATCCATTACACACTTACTCAAATACATCCAAAAGAATGTGCTTATTTTAGCGTATAAGAAAGTCTGTAAATGTGAATAAATCTGGTTAAAGTCTCACTTAAATGGATTTATTTTGCATATTCCACTGTATTGTTGTTTTGTTGTGTCAGCTTTATAAATGTTAACATTGAAACACGTTTGCTGAAAGTTGTCGTGTGCGGCAGAGTGAAAGAAAGGGACAGGAGAGCAGCATGTCGCTTCTGGTCTATACAGAGGTAATGAAGTGAATTGCGTCAGTGGCGCATGTAGGGCTGGCTTGAAATGATCTGGGCAGGCGGATGAAAGTAGAGGCGCACTGTGGGGAGAGAGGAAAAAGTTCTCAACAAGGAGAGGCAGGACTACTCTTACGGAGCCCCTGCAGTCTCACTTTTATGCCTCTAAAACACTTTCCCGGCCATCCTTTTGCATTTTTACCCGGCGACGGCGCTTTTACGTTTCCCTGAGAGAAATACGACCTTTTTTTTTTTTTTTTTTTACTTAAGTGAAAGCACCAGCAGCACCATGGAGCTGCTCTGCCTCGAAATGGACACCATCATACGAGCTCGTCCCGATCCAAACCTCCTGTGCGATGACAGAATCCTGCAGAACTTGTTGACCATAGAGGAGAGGTTTCTACCCCAATATTCCTATTTCAAAGGCGTCCAGAAAGATATCCAGCCGTTTATGAGGAGGATGGTCGCTACTTGGATGTTAGAGGTATACCGAAACACCGAGTGCTGACAAGTCTTATTATTTCCGTGCTCGACTTTAAAGCCTCCTGATTTGCTCCATTGCTGTTTTACTGTGCGCTTTTTGCAATTTTGTGGACAGAATATAAGACTTCTAGGTCTCATTTCCGACTGCTTATTCCTCATATTAGCCGAATGTGTCGCTTTCTGTCAATTCTTGCCATTTTTAAAGTATGGTCGCGAAGACATGAAACTTGGAGCTGTGATCTCCGTGCCTCCGGAGACTCTTTCATAAGACTCGCATGTTTTCTGTACGAGCTGCCTGTTAATTCTTTATTGTTATTATTTTAGATTGGCTGAATATTTCCATGCACACGTATGCACTCCCCAATGCAATGCTGCCCTGTGCTGTTCTATCGCCATGTTGGTTTTTTACAGGAGCGCTTGTGCTTTTAAGGGGACTTTACAGTGTCATAAACGCAATAACAGCGGGTAAAAGCCATCGGCAATGACAGAGGAGGGTCTTTTGTGTCCACTGAATATAGTCAGGATGTCTAAAAGCGTTGTAAACATTTTATGTATCTATTTTAAATGTCGGAAGGGACGCGGGCCTTATCTGTCCTTTTGGTCTTCCCCCCGTCGCTATGCCTCTCTCTGGAATTGTGTTCGATTTATGGCACTAGGTTCAATATTTCTGGTCATTACCCACCTTGATCAAACTGGAGACTATGAGAGTTATTTACATGTTATTTTTGTCCCGATCAGACCTACTGAATATTTTTTATTAATTTTTGAAATAAATATATCGGGTCGCCGGTGACGCACATCAGACCGACATCATGCTACTTGGCTTTTGATTTGACGTTTTATTCCTATTTATCGCGCGCAGATTTGGATAGGAATCGTCGGATCTGATACAGAAGACTCACATTAAGATTATGATGTGAAGAAACCCGGTTGAGATAATTTATTTATATTTTTAATTATTTTATGAAAATATGGCGAATGAAAGAAAGAGCGTTTCCGTGTGCTGCGCGGTCGGGGTGTTTTTTGGCTCGCGCTGATTGTGACTTGAATTCGTTTCTTAGTGAATGAACTGCATGAATGTGACTCTTTTGACAGTATATGTCTGACAGTAATTTCATTCTTTATAAAATAATATATTTCGAATTAATTCGTGATGTCGCAACCGATTAGGGCTGGGCGCAGATTCTTGGCCGGGCCCCAACTACGTGTGTCATTGAATTTATATGTGCTCTTTATGTGATTTCACTTTTGTTTCGTTTTCTCATAAAAGTTGTCTATACATTTCAAGTGCTGGAAAATAAGTCAGTTCTGTGCATGGGTGGCTTACTGATTCCAAATGCTGAACATTGTTGCATTGTCTGCTGTGTCTTTATCCAGGTTTGTGAGGAGCAGAAGTGCGAGGAAGAAGTTTTCCCCTTGGCCATGAACTACTTAGACAGATTTTTAGCCGTGGTACCCACCAAAAAGTGTAACCTGCAGCTGCTGGGAGCAGTGTGCATGTTTCTTGCATCCAAATTGAAAGAGACTCGTCCATTAACCGCAGAGAAGCTTTGCATCTACACAGATAACTCCATCAGACCACAGGAGCTGCTGGTAAGCAACAGTTGGTTCAACGTATATTCACTGAATTCACCTTTGATGATTCATGCTATCATCATCATCATCAGCTGCTAAAGCTTTTGTTATAAATGTTGTGTTTCTGTATCATGTTTATTTTTGGGAAGACAGTTTATTTCACTAGTTTAAAGGTATTACAATATGTTCACATTACTCATCCAGCACATTACATCAGATATGGTCATTACTCTCCGTCTGCTGTCCAGTCTCCACTGTGCCTTCATGAAAAGTGAAAGCCTCTCAGTGAAGTGTCCCACAATGGCTCTCTTTACTGTACAAGACCCTCTAGGCTTTACAGTATCCTTCCCGCCTGTGCAATGGTCTCTATCGCCATCAGGTGGCAGATATTTGCACAGAGCAACGAGGTCAGCTTGAATCCCAGCCAAAGTTCTGACTCTGTTCCTGTCAGCGAGAGAGAGGGAGAGACACAGAGAAAGTCAAGTTTGCCTTTTACAGTTTAGCTTTCATCCAAAAATAACCCTGGATGCACACATTGCTGATATTATGTCATGCGTCTATTTTTGATTCGCACACATTTTCCAACGCTGAAATATAGCACAACAATGATGCAGGGTGTGTTATGTGGAGGGTTTAAAAAAATGTCATTCCTCAATGCGGTATATTTGATAAGGCCTGATAATACCAGCTGCCTTCACCAGTGCAACCCAATTAATGAACTCGGTTTGGAATCAGATAAGTGTTTCCCCACGGCTCTGTGGTGCTACATAAACATTCCTCGGTAAACAACAGCCATCCCACCCATGTTGTGAAAGAGGCCACATATTCGGATTCAGACGTGGCTGATGTAGCCCTGCCTCGCTGCCTGACTCTCCTGCAGAATACTCAACTTGGTGAGGTGCTGCTGCTGGTTGATTTCTGATCATTTTATTGCGTGTATTACTGCTGGGATTGCATCGCTAAGCGTATTAGTTGTAGTCCTATGAAGCAGCATGTCATACTGCGCTTTAAAAGAAGACGTCCTACCTTTATGTTCACTGTGAAGACAAAGCCTTCAGTCCTTGAACTGGTTTGCCGGGGCCTCTTCTCAGTGTTTCTGTATATGGCAGTATTTTGGCTGACATGCAGATACAGGAAACAGAGATCAGCTGCTCGGGGCATGTGATCGTTTTTTGTACTCGTCTTTGGTAAGAATTTCTTGTAAAGAGAACCGCAATGTTACAGAAGGTATGACCAGAGGAAGGCAGCAGAAGAAGGAAGTAGTGCCCGCCTGCCTGCCACTCTGTCAGCATAGAGCCTGTGTTGCAAGCCGTTGCTGTATATAGGCTTGAATCGTTCTTGCTGGCACTGGAAAAGGCTTTTTAGAGAGCAGGGAGGTGGCCATGTTGCACACATTACCAAAAGCAATCGACACACCACTGCTGGGCCTTATGATTTGCATATGATCAAATAATTGAATGTGTGAGATAGCGGCGACACACCTCCAAGCAAACAGAGGAAGACACCTTTAACCTTTTAGTCAGGGGTGCTTTCATTTTCTCATCCTCCCACATGCTGTTGCTAGGAATTAAATCACTGTGTATAAAAATAAAGGTGTTCCCCCTCCCCCTCTTTAAATGTCCCTGGCATCAAAGAGATCAGAAAACATAATAAGTCTGAAAAAGGTCACTGATTAGAACATTTCAGCTGGTCAGTGGCAGCCATGTTGAATTGTCTCGTGACTGAGTCCATGTGGTCTCTCTCTCTCTCTCTCTCTCTCTCTCTCTCTCTCTCTCTCTCTCTCTCTCTCTCTCTCTCTCTCTCTCTCTATCTCTCTCTGTGTGTGTGTCACTAAGAAACAAAATGAAGAGCATCACGGTCACAAGGCTGCAGTGCAGTCCGGAACCAAACCACCACATTTTTCCCAAATTAGTCACCAACTCTTTCGTTAATCACCTCCTCCCCTAGGAAGTGAAAGTAACAATACTCTCGTAGAGAACGCCACACCTACACCCCCCACCCCCCTCCACACACACTCACAGAGACACCTATTTCACAAATACTCATCTAGTTTACCATGTGTCATCAAATGTTGCCGAAAGATCCAAATGATGTATGCACGTGCAGAGAAGTTTAAGTCGTCTAAAGATGGCAAAGGTTCATGTTTCCCGTCTTTAATGTTATCTGGCATTTATGAAGACTAAAATGAGAACAATATGCGCTGAAATGGTTCATTGTTGATAAGTCTGAAGGCCTTCGCAGAAAACACAAAGTGCAACAAATAAAAATAGTTACATTATTTGATTACCTGTTGCAAGACTTTTGATGCTTTTAGATGATGAATGGAATGCGATAAGATACAATAATGAACCACTTTTTAATACATAACACAGATTCATTGCTGGTCGATTGCTGGTCTGTTATCACACACACACACACACACACACACACACACACACACACACACACACACACACACACACACACACACACACACACACACACACTATGAGTTAAACCTCCGGTGGGCCTCTTTAGGAAAATCCCCAGATGCCAGACAGACAGACGGGGGGAGACAGTGTGTGAGGTCACCTGCTTGGTGGCGCTGCTGGTGTTTCTCTGTCCCAGGCCCGGCCAAGCAGAGACTAACGTAATAACAATAATGCTTAACCTCAACGCATACTAATGTTTGGGGCCAGAGGCTCGTCACTGGAGGGAAACTAGCTGCAGTACAGGGCTACAGTATGTAAATGTATGGTTGTACTTTGTGTCACTTATTCTTTCTCAGTCCTTCTCATTTTGGGTTTTCTCTCTCGGCTCTCTTCTCTTCAGGAGTGGGAACTGGTGGTGTTGGGGAAGTTGAAGTGGAACTTAGCAGCAGTAACGCCGAACGACTTCATCGAGCACATTGTGAGGAGGCTGCCGCTGCCCGAGGATAAGCTGGCACTTATACGCAAACATGTCCAGACCTTCATCGCCCTATGTGCCACAGGTAGGACACCATGACAGCTTACCAGGAACATGTTATATGTCCTTTTTTCAATTGTCAAGTTTGAAGTTGCGCAAAACTGATCAAAAAGATGTGCGACGTCATCTCGATATCATTTGGTTTTGACACTGATCATGGATAAGCTGCCAAGTCAAACCAAGCGATAATGGCTTGCATCAACATACTTTCTCGTGTTGCAAAACATCTTTATCTGCACATTCTTCTTTCAGCGCTGTGTTAAAGCCCTCTTCTCTGAATACCGTGAGGCAACAGCCGTGTGCTGAGGTGTGCTCTGGGCCAGTCCCAGCCCGCAGTAACTGAAGTGTTACCTGGGATGGGAACATATTCTTCCTGAGAAAGGCATGTGTCATGGAAGGCATTTAAGCGTTAGACTCTTAGGGCTAAATAATCATAATAATGCATTAAAAAATTTATTAGAGCGCTTTTACAGGTGCTCAAAGCGCTTTACAAGTCCACATTACACATATCAGACATGTAAGAGTCATTACTGCGGACATTACCCACAGGAGAAAATGCGGGTAAAGTGTCTTGCCCAAGGACACAACGGCCTGACGCGGTGGCGGCCGAGGCGGGATTCGAACTGGAGTTCACCAACGCCCCTTGATCTGACGTCCATCATTTGTCTTCTCTCAGACCGGTATGTGGTCATGCTTCAGAGGCATATCAGTGGCTTCCAGAGCATCCAGTAACACTTCAAAGCACATTCATGCTGGATGAGGGGCATTCCCATGTCGCACAGGGTCCAGAAGAGGAATGGACAGGGGCGGAGGCAGGCGGCCATTGTCTTTCTGCTCTTGAGGTGAATTGTTCTCTTCAGATCAAACGTCCCGCGAGTGGTGACAGGCAGCCTTTAGCATGATCTGGAGGGACGGAGAAGACGCAGGAGGGAACGGGAGAGTCAGGGAAAGCCGGAGGAGTGTATTGTTTTTGCATTGCCAAGGCATGTCATGTTTTCATATCTCTTTCCCCTGCCGCCTTCCTTCCCTCTTCCCCCCCCCTACTTCTCACGCCTCCCCGCCCTACAGCTGGAGGACATGATAGCTTTCCCATGTTGAGATTCTCTATGGGGCCGGTTTCTCCTGTTTGCGGCACCTCACCTCTCATTCAAAACTGAACAAATGTGCAGAGATAAAAAAAACGTGTCTAAAACAACCTTATTTATCTTAATACTGCTGAGAAGACAACACAATCAACCACAACAAAGGCTGTCGTCTGTTTCTCGTTCTCTGGGTGACCACCACCACCACCAGCACCACCACCAGCACCACCACCAGCAGCAGCAGCAGCAGCGTCCTTTTCTACAGGAGCGCTTCCTACACCCCCCATGGGAAAGTGCTCCTTGTGCTGACATCATTCAGAGGAGTGTGTGAAGTTAGATGAATAGATACAAGGGAGGTGACAGGTATTTACACCAGAAAGCGATGGAATCCCGTGCGCCGATTGTGCGATGGATTTGATAGGCTGAGACACATTTGCAACAAAAGTTCATGTTTGCAACGTTTTTAGGAAAAACCTCTATTTCTCTGCGTCATCTTTTCCTTAACTCTCTGCTGCTATCTCTCCCTGCCTCGCCCCAAATACCTCATCCCTCATCTTCTGCCAGCGGCTTGATGTGTGGAATGACAGCGCGTCAGTGATCGAACCTTTTTGCAATGCAACATTGTGAAAGTCTCAGTGTGCACTTTGTCCTTAATTGCTTCAATGAGGCAGTGGAAATACATTTACAAGCCTCCTGGAGTCCTCCTGACATTGTGTTTTAGGAGTGAGACTATTTGGAGATAGCGCTGGATTAGCAACAGAGAGTGTATCTGTGTGTATGCTCTCCTCAGACTTGTATCCAGGCAAACAGAGAGTGAGAAAGAGAGAGCGCCACAATGTGGTGCATCTACAGATCTCTGGGAATTCGAAAACCCCACTTGGGGAACGTCCCCAGACGTAAATCTCCGGGTTGTCTGGTGGGAACCCTCCTGGAGACGTCGTCGTCGGAGCGGGGCTGAGGAGGTGAAGACGCAGCAGAAGGAGGCCACGTCTCAGGAGGATTTACATTTGCAAGACAGTTGACAACGAGTCACCTGTGGCCTTCCTATTTCATGCAGCCTCATTCAGCGCGGCACCACTACCACCGGCGCTGCCCCCACACCGAAAACGAAAACATGCATGAAACCACGGCTCTCTGTTTTGAAGGGAACAAGAGAGAGAAGAGGAGAAGTGGAGAATAAGGCCTCTCATTCCTAATGGCTCCTCTCTTTTGATGAAACAGTTCCGTTCGGGCCACTCGGTGGGATTTTGTCAGGTGGTGCAGGCTGGCTCTGTATTAATTAATAACATTGGCTGGTCCATTCAGGACTATGCAAATGGCTGGGGAGCTCAGCTAGAGGCTGGGAGAAAGGAGACAAAAGGCCTGGCCCTTACATTTCATATGCAGAGCCATGCGAGGGTCAGCGCTGCGGGGCCACTTGATAGGAAACACCAGCGTTTCCCTCGGGCAGGCTGCCGGATAATAGCCCAGAAACAAGCTCATTAAGGGAGATTACGAACCTCCATTCCTACACACAGACACCAAGCACTCCCAGCTTCCTCTTCTATTCTTATTCAATTGAGGTAAAGTGGGAGAATGGACGGGGTGCATGGGGCAGACAGATGCACCCCAACCTGTCTGCTGCAGTTATTGAGCTCCGTCTCCTTGCCATATTGGGAGGGATTATGCTCTATTTTTTTGATGGCGACTCCAATAGCCCTCTCTGTAATGGTATGCATGGAATGGTGACAATGGTCATGCAGGTTGATCAAAAGACATTTCTGGATCAGCGCCAACAGTGCTGTCCAAGAGGGAGTCAATTGTCCTGAAGACTTTGCTACAACTCGGGATATAAACAACAAGGGATTGAAGTATTGGTTTAGAACAATGTTTGATTCTTCTTTATCTGCGGCGCTGTTTTGGACTGTGTGAAGTAACTTGATGATTAACTGGTTAGTTTCTCTGAGACTAATGATTCACTAGCTGACAAACACGAGAGAAGTCCAGTGTTCTCTGCATGGGTTCACTTGTTACCTTTGGAGTTGTGATAAAGCCAGGCTTATTTTTATGTTTACAAAAGGAGTGTGCAGAGTATATAAACCCTACACTTTGCTTACATCCTACTCACACAGCTTTATACCAGCACACTGCAGACATTTGTTAAACCGCTTCTTAACATGAAGAAAGTTGGAGAACATGCTTACATGCTGCATTTCACATGTTTCTATATGAAACGACGCCAAAAGCATCGGTCAAACACACAAAGCTGTAATTAGAGCCTAACCGAAGCGACGTGCCTCAGATCCTTGAGGCTATTTGTCTATACAGGAAGCGGCAAACCTGCCAATTTGTACGCAACATTGACCAGTCTAATATTACAAGATGATTCATGAGGTCTCTTTTCATCTAAGCTGTTAAACCGCATCGGACCCGGGGCAGGAATGCTCCTCGGAAGCTTCCTCTCCGAGTGGCTGCCTCTCGGAGAATCCCCTCCAGGCTCATCTCCGCATTCCGGCGACAACAGATTTATCTCAGATGTGGTCAATGAAATGGTATTTACTGGTGTTTGTTTACATAAAAACCCCTTCATGTTTGATGACTCAGAACCCTAACAAATTAGAGACCTCCTCCGACAAATGGTCCACATGCTCCACTGATGGGAGGAATCACGTCCGGTCGGCCGCCCCGTCAACACATGGAGCTTCCTGACAGTGACCCACCCGGTGAATCATGGATTGGCATGTCCTGATTCCCCCCCCCTCACCTCGCTGGTGTAATCAGCACCATACTGTAAATACTGTGGCGAGCTGAGTCACACCAGACTCACAAATGATGAGATTTTTGCTTTGAAGCTGCAATTACCCGACCAAAAAAGGTTTTGAAATGAAAATGTTCTTGAGCTTACATGTTTACCTTGGAGGTCACGTTGACCACAAAGACTAATATTTGTGATTTGACCTAAAGTAAATGTTAGTTAGCTAGTTTGACCTGGACTTTTTTGTCATGACATCAGTGCCTTTCTCCAAATTGTTTTGCTGAATGCAGGGTTTACGTACCTCAGATAAGCTCTTTATTCTTTCCAAATCGTCTCGGCCACAGAGATAAACACATTTTGGAATATTTCACCCTTGATCCGAATCTGTACGCTCCCCGGCGCTGACGTTACCAATGCCTCAAGGCCGCAGCTGTGACAGTGCAGATGATGGTGCAAGGCTGAAGAGAGCTGTCAACGAGATGCTGCAATTAAGAAAGAATTCTGTTTTCTGGCAAATGTTTTCAAATCGCAGTTTGAGAAGGGTGCGTGACTCGGACTCTGCCAAGTTCTGTTTTGTGTTCGTCTCCAGAGTGACAGTCTGAACAAGATCTCATGGAATGTGTATCGAGTGATTGTTTCTTAATCTGTGATTTCTCACTGGGTTGCATATGAAAGGACTCCAAAAGCCCAGTTGGGAAGTTGTTGTTGTTGTTGTTGTTGTTTGTGTGTCTCAAAGAGCTCTGCAAGGTGAACCGTCTGAGCAGCTCTCCACAGACCTTGTATTGACTACCAGGCTCTGTTTCGTTAGCGGTGAAACATGCTGTCATGCCAATCCCCAAAATGATGTTTGTTTTTGGCCTTAATCCGTCAACAGGCCTCGTAATGCTACTCCTTTAATAAACAAGGTCAATAAGCGCTACATGTATTGAATACAAGACCCTGATTTATAGCGGTGGAAAGAGAGGAGAGGGTGCGAAGGAGAACTTTTTTTTCCGCCTTCTTCTGGCTGTTGTTCAACTTTCCAAACTTTAATTAATTTACAAGTTTAATGTGAATACTGTGCAATCGCAGCCACCCAAGAGGAATAGGCCATGCAGGGCAGCAGCCTGTGTGACCAGAGGCCTGAGGGACGGAGTATCAGCGACCAGGAGCACGGAGGAATGGAGATGAGGGGGCACGGGGAGGAGAAAGGGCCATTGAAGGGGGTGAGAGGCGCGCAGGCCAGGCTAGCCAGCCGCTGCTCACAGGGAGCTTTCCATCGCAGGCGTCCCCACTCAGCTACATACACTGTTTATCCTCAACATGAATATCAATGAGGGCCTCCTAAAATACGGCCATTCTTCCCCCCACATGCAGCAGCCACCAGGCCGGAGTGTCAGCCTGCGTCGGCTGCACGCGCGTGTCCTTGTTCTGCCACAGACCTGTCTTGTCTTGAGTGCGAAAAATCAGCTTGCTGCCCACTGTCCGCCACTCAGCTCTCCCACAAACCTACTTCTGTGCTGTGTGTGTGTGTGTGTGTGTGTGTGTGTGTGTGTGTGTGTGTGTGTGTGTGTGTGTGTGTGTGTGTGTGTGTGTGTGTGTGTGTGTGTGTGTGTGTGTGTGTGTGTGTGTGTGTGTGTGTGTGTGTGTGTGTGTGTGTGTGTGTGTGTGTGTGTGTGTGTGTGTGTGTGTGTGTGTGTGTGTGTGTGTGTGTGTGTGTGTGTGTGTGTGTGTGTGTGTGTGTGTGCATCTTAAAACATGCAGGCATCAGTGCATTGTTTATTGCCTGTGTCTTTTAGGTGTCCGCCTCCTTGCCTGTCAGGCTGCCCTCACTACACACGTACAGTAAATCCGTGTATGCCTTTGTCCTTTTAGCCCTCTATAGAAAGTGGTGCTCTTACAGCAGTGATGTAATGCTGAGGGGCTTTGTGTGCTCTTTCCTCTTGGCTCGAGGTAGCCTTTAATAAATCGCCCCTTGGCAGAGGCCCAGCGGCTAACACAGGGGTGTATAATAAGTTCATTTATTTGTCAACACTGAGCCCACAAGATGAGAAAGCGCCTGGCTGTGCATGTTAAAAAGGCAGTGAGGGGCTGCCTTTACAGCTATCAAAGGGCCCACCTCTTTGATTCCACATTTAAAAAAAAAAAAAAAAAAAAAAAGAAAGAAGAAGAAGAAAAATGTCCTTCATGGCCATCACACGCAGTTTGCTTTGCAATTGAATATGGCAATATGTTAATGTGCAGGCTGTTTCCTTGCCCCCACTGCCCACTCCTCTAGCCCATAGGTGGCCCGGAACAGAGGAATACGTGTGGGGGGGTGGATGGGAGGCGGGAGGTGAGGGTCGCTGGAGGGCGACTCTTTTCTTCTTCCAAACCCTCACAGGAGTCTGACACAGACTTGAGAGTGATGTGCAGCAGAGTTGTCGACCCCCTCTCCTCGACCACCAAGCCCACCAACATCCCCTCTTTTCTCCTCGTTGCCTTGTCGCCAGTCCGTCCATCCCTCCTTCTTCATCTTCCTCCCCCCGTCGACTCCCTATCTTCCCCCCCACCCTGTCCGGCCACGCTCTTTGTCCGGCCTGTCTCTCTGAATTGGTATCAGCAGAGAGGGGATAGATGCTGTTTCGCTCAATTGGGTGAAATTAGGTGATGACTCGGGACAATGGAGTCACACTCTTCTGCCTTCCCTCTCGCTGGCCCGCCACTCTATTAATATGCTAAAAGATAGGAGGGCTGCCAATGCAAACCGCTGCCTGTTGTAGCAACAAAGACTGAGGCATGTGTGCCATTCATTCCACATCTAAGCAGGCCATGCGTTGTCAAGGAAGAAAGGTAGAAGTTGAGCAAGACATAAAGAGAGAATAGAGAAAGTGTGTGTGTGTGTGTGTGTGTGTGTGTGTGTGTGTGTGTGTGTGTGTGTGTGTGTGTGTGTGTGTGTGTGTGTGTGTGTGTGTGTGTGTGTGTGTGTGTGTGTGTGTGTGTGTGTGTGTGTGTGTGTGTGTGTGTGTGTGTGTGTGTGTGTGTGTGTGTGTGTGTGTGTGTGTGTGTGTGTGTGTGTGTGTGTGTGTGTGTGTGTGTGTGTGTGTGTGTGTCTCATTTGCATTATGAATGACAGTGAGGGGAGCTAACAAGGTTATTGGTCTTTGAGACGCACGCCTGTGACCACACGTGGAAAAAGGACCTACAGCAGTGAGCATTGGCAGGGGCACTGAGCCTCTTTATTCCCCCTTTCCAAGCACTATGGGGCTTTTTTCAGAGAGCACACGATTTACTCAGGAGATGGAAGAAAAGGGGCCGGGCTGGGAAAGGGGGGTTGGGGTGGTGAGCGGGTGAGGGTGGTTGCTTTTCAGCTCCTTTACAAGCCAAGTGAACCCTCATTATCCAGGCCCCTGGTCATTAGTGAGCGCTGCGTTCAGGCCCGCTACAGTACAATGATCATTTATTAGCTGACTGCTAGATTACCGAATCATATGTCTGTACCCTTTGTGGAGCATATGGATTGAAACGTGACATTTAGAAACTGCACCCGGTGGATACAGAGTCCAGTGTACATCGTCTCATTTCACCACGGATCGGAAGATGTTAGTTCCGTGCTTACCATAACAATATCATTTACAAATAGCACTGGAAACTCACTTGGTATTTCTTTCTCTAACAGATTTCCGATTCGCCATGTACCCCCCCTCCATGATTGCAACAGGAAGTGTGGGGGCAGCGATCTGCGGCCTGCAGCTGGATTCAGCTGACCAGTCACAGTGGGGCGACAGTCTGACAGACCTGCTGGCGAAAATCACAAACACAGAAGTGGTGAGTTTGGACACATATATTTTCCCATGAAAAGAACTTTGTAAAACTCTTATTAGTCCGGGTGAACACATTCATGCTTGTGTCTGGAAATTGTTTGGGTGGATGTTTCTGAGTGATATCTGAATGAGTAAATGTTAGTTTGCCAGGTGGTCATCGGTGTTTATCTCAGTACACTATCACAGTAACCGTGTGCTTCAAAGCTGAATCCAGCTGCTGTTCTGTCTAATCTGTCAGTGAACATCTCCAGATTCCACGATGTGCCCGTGTTGTTTCAAATGAAACACACAGTTTTACAATCTGTCTTGTTCTACTAGACTCTCTGAGGAAGAATATCCCTATTATTTATGTCAACGGTTAAGAAATGCCACATGTTGGTAGAACTTTGCAACAGAGAGAAGTTGAAATGTTGAAATGTTACACTCAGATTTTGACTTCTTCCCTTGGATTACGCTTTCCACAAACCCTTATTTGGGAGAGTGGGGGACAGCGGCCAATATTTCTCATAAAATTACCAAAAAACGGCACCAAACTGAGATCATAGGAAGAAATCCTGAACTGCGTCACTTTATTTATAGTCTCTTCTGTCATACACTTGACCAGAGAGGCCTCGTGAGGCAGGTCTGTCCTCCTCTCCATCAGCCCCCCCCTCACATAAAGCCTCCTGTAGATCGAGCCAGGTTGAGAGCATATACAGTGTGCTCGGCGGCTGACAGGAATGCTGGCCAGGCCGCTGCGTGGCTGTCTGGGTACAGCGAATATTGCGGTGGTGGGTGAGTTCAGTCCAAACACAGGCAGGGCCTCTTCTGACTCTGAGATGCCTGGCTTTCATCACGCGGATGGGAGAGGGCTTCAGCTCGCTATAGCTTACTGTAAGGGAGCTTGTGAGGTCGCTCTTTATTAGTCTCTTTGCATTGGAACCATCCTAAGTATTCAGGAGCAGGGGGCAGGGAGCTGCTGCAGCTATGAGGCCTTGGCAAGAGGATGTCTAATACCAAACATGATGAAAAGGGCTTGTAGTTATTTAAACATGAGCATTCAGAGTTCATGTGTGCTCGCTGCAGAGGGGCAGATCAAAGGGCGTGACACGGATCCCAGGCCTCAGCCCTGGGATGTTCAATTCTGTCCCAAAAGGAGGCGAAGTAGGAGGAGGAGGAGGAGGAGGAGGAGGAGGAGGAGGAGGAGGAGGAGGAGGAGGAGGAGGAGGAGGAGGAGGAGGTGGAGGTGGAAGGAAGCTGTTGAAATGTGAAAAGGACACTGGGTGGGGGGGGTGCGGGAATCATGCCTCCCTCGCGACAGTCAGCCCTCTCTCTCGTTGCCTCCTATGGTCCATATTGCAGCACTGCTGGAAAGCATGGCTCCCTCTGGTGCAAGCTGTGGGAAGTCTCGCTCAGCAGCTGAGGAAAAACAAATAGCTGACCTCAGCAGCACAGGGCCTCAGTGTGTTTAGGCTGCAAGGTCTCAGACTTGAGGGAATTAAGTCGCTCTCTGTCTCTATGATCAACTCCTCACATTCCTGGATTCAGACAAGCCATGGCTCGCAGTAAACACACGAGGCGAGGCAGAGGCCGCCCTTCCTAATTCAGCATATATGAGAGGCTTTAGTGTAAACTGCTGGAAAGCCAGCCAAAGCTAAACAGATGCTAACTAAGTGACTTAAGACTTGTGCCCCACTTCTTCTACAACTAAAAAGCAGAATGGCAGAAGTGTCATAGGTGTGTTCAGTGCTATTAACGCTGTTTATGCTTCAACAACGAAAGAGGAAATGGTGAGCGTTAGACTGTGTCATGTTCACACGTACCCTACCTTCTTTTAACAAAAGCTGTACCCCTACATCGTCAATTCGATACCCAAGGGTCACCTCAACCTGACTTTGGACCGC
The DNA here is from genome assembly GCF_902827115.2 of Pseudochaenichthys georgianus. Classification (NCBI taxonomy): domain Eukaryota; kingdom Metazoa; phylum Chordata; class Actinopteri; order Perciformes; family Channichthyidae; genus Pseudochaenichthys; species Pseudochaenichthys georgianus. The sequence goes on along the minus strand of NC_047508.1, from coordinate 13,947,814 downwards.
AGTCATCCGGGTGGCGGGGTGAACCTGAGTCTAAATGTGTACACACACTGTTTTCTGCGTCTCGTAGCCAACGGCCAAAGAGCCAGGCGAAATATGAAGGCAAAGCAAGTGTCTTCAGCCTGCCAACGGCATCATGGCCACCCCCCCGCCCCCCGCTGGCATCTGTGGTATCCAGAAGCTGTGGTTTTCCAGTGGAAATGAGATAGGGCCAAGTCACCGTCTTGGCCAGCTGGAAGAATGTGTGTAGCCTCACACACACCTGGTGTGACCGAGAGGAGCGGCCTGCTAGGGACTCATGTGAGGGGAGAACATGTGCATTTTAGTGAGAATGTTTCTGGTTTAAAGCAAGATCAGTTGTGACTCCTTCAAAGCTGTCATCTGAAATATGAGAAGTATACGCTCCAACACAGCATTTAGTTAGTATATGGAGGCCAAGCGTGTAGCCTCCCTTTATGCGTGAATGATAACACAGGAAGTAGAGGTTACAGAAGTGTAAAGGTTAAAGACCACCACTTCCTAGATGTGATCGGTTTGAGTCGATTTCTCAGTCTCTCATTCATCTTTTCTTTTCCGGTCAGGGTCACACACTTAGACAACGGAAACACATTTCCCCGTTTCCCCTCTCTTCCTGTTTCCATTCCTCTTCTGTAATCACTGGGTTGCAATGGCCCACTATCTCAGAGATGCTCATACAAGCAGCAGGATGGCTAGACTCAATTGAAATGTGATTTTTCGGACGGAGGAATGTTGGGGCCAAAGACGCTTGCAACAAAGATGCATTTATTAAGAAAGATTATCTCTATTATTAACACATCCTGTGGCGTCACCACTTGTGGTGTTTCGGCATGCGGGCTAAAGAAAGTGAAAGGTCACATGTTCTATTGTAACTTGTGGAAATTCAAGTCATGCGGTGACTCCTTATTTCCAGTGTCAGCCTCCGGATATTTCGTTTTTAGGATTCCCCGAGATCTCCAGTGTGTGTCTGCCTGTGTGTGTGTTTCATCTGTCTGACCACCAAGTCCTCCCAGAGTAGCTAACGCTGTCTTTGTGGTACAGTCAGCAGTTAAATCACATTCCATGGCTTCTCCCTTTCTGGTTTTGTCTGTCTGCACGACTTCCCCCCTTCTGCCAGTGTCACAAAGGCCGCCCAGGGATAATGTGCATGCCTTGATGCGTCAGATTGTTACAGTGTGATGTATGTCTAAGGTTCCGCCTGGGGAGGATCCGAGCTGATTATGTGTTTTCCGACCTGCAAAACAAGATGTTTCAGTATCGCCCAACGTATTCAGTGCTGTTGGCCCCCTCAGAATACAAGTACCTCAGGCGTCTCTGAAAAAAAGTATTGGTGTTTCCAGTAGTCACACATTGAAGTCATTAAAGTTTCTCGAATGAAGCCCATGGGGCTTGGCATCGGTTCGCAACTGCCGCTCCATAGAGCAGCGGAGACGGGGGGAGAATGTCTTTTAAGACGTGAAGGCGTGCATTCTTGCGGTAAGACACAGGCAGTTCCTTTACATGTTCTTCGCTTTACTTAATTTTCTCACAGGAATTGAGATTTTATGACATGGGCATATGTTGGTGGGAAGGCTGTGTGTGCGAGTGTGCACACGCCCATGTCAGCGGCAGACCTCTGGAGGAGATTAAGGGACAGGCGCTGGTCGGGTTTCCTCCACGTCAGGCCCATAGCCGAGGGAAACGTTCCCCAGAGGCACCCAGCCCAGACCAGTCCAACCTCCTCAACATCAAATCATTCCTTATGGACTGGAACCAAAACAAGAATCGTTGGTAGGAATAAAGAAAGGAATTACTTCATGCAAACTTCAAATATCAGCAGAACCCAATCAATCCAAAAAAGATTTGTATGTTAAAAAAACATATTTAAAAGAGATTCTGCTTCTTAAGAAATCCTCCCTAACATCGTCCACATGTACATAATTTCAACGAATCACCAGTCTAGAAAGTTCTGTTAAAAGTCAGAAAACTCATGTAGTTTCCTGTCAACAACACAGTACATGTCTCACCCTGCACTCTGTCATGCTGCTTGACCTTTGACACCGTGACCTTTCCCTCACTCACCTGTGAGCAGCTACCCATCCTGATGTGAGCGGCTTCAGTTCTCTTTTCATCAAGGCCCAGCGGCACCAGGAGCTGGAGCACAGGCTCAAACTGTGGCCCATCAGGTTTCAATTAGCTGTACGTTTCTGCTCCACCATACACTTTCTCCCATCCCTCCGGCCAGTCGGTTTCCCACAGACCTCGGGTGCTAGAAGGCAGGGGGCTCTGTGTGTGTGAGCGTGTGTGGAGCTAGTTGTGTTTTTGTATTTCGCCACCAGAGTGCGGCCTTTATCAGACAGCTCTCATATTAGTTTCTTGTTTTCGAAGTGTAGTTCCTCCTCACTCAAAAACAGTTTGACCTCCCTTTGACGCGCCTGCTAACAACCCATTTAGCACCTCTCTTCCCTTTACCCTCCCCCATGTCTCCCCCTCCCCAGTGAGTTGCTCTCTCCCCAAGTCCACTCTGTCAACCCTCCATCAGGGAAGGATATGAGGGCTCAGCGCTCTTGAGAGGCTCCTCTCCCAGGTGGATTCTTAGATTGCGGCGGCGGCCTTTGAAGGTGAAAGGAGAGCCGGCCGGGTCTCAGAAGGATCCCTGCAGGCAGCCAGGCACACAGACTGGCTCTCGTTAAAAAAGCACCACCTTTGTGTTCCCACAGGAGGTGGATGTAATTAACATAGCTTTAGTACTACCTGTGTTTTCAACCGCCGTTGTCAAGGATACTTCTATTTGGGTTGTGTGTGTGTGTGTTTGGGAATGCTGGGATAGGTGGGTGTTTGGATGGGGGAGGCATGCACGGGGGGCCTGAACATGTTAATGCACATGTGTGTGTGTGTGTGTGTGTGTGTGTGTGTGTGTGTGTGTGTGTGTGTGTGTGTGTGTGTGTGTGTGTGTGTGTGTGTGTGTGTGTGTGTGTGTGTGTGTGTGTGTGTGTGTGTGTGTGTGTGTGTGTGTGTGTGTGTGTGTGTGTGTGTGTGTGTGTGTGTGTGTGTGTGTGTGTGTGTGTGTGTGTGTGTGTGTGTGTGTGTGTGTGTGTGTGTGTGTGTGTGTGTGTGTGTGTGTGTGTGTGTGTGTGCACATGAGAACTATAGGGGAGGTGTTCAGTGCACCACCCTGGTGGGCTGATGTAATGCTTAGGTCTGCTCCATGTCTGGGTTCAATCTTGGCTGTAGATGGAGCAGTTAGAAAAGTTGGTGGTCATTTAAAGGGGCCCTATTCTGCTAATGTTGAGGTTCATATTTGTATGTTGTGTCTCTACTGTGACATGTCTGCAGGCTTTAATGTTCAAAAAGGTCTTTATGTTTCTCATACTGCCTGTGCTGCAGCACCTCTTTTCACCCTCTGTCTGAAACCAGAGTCCAGTCTGCTCTGATTGGTTAGCTGGCCGGCACTATTGTGATTGGTCAACCGCCAAGTGATGTCCCGCCCCTTATCCTATCACATACAATGTGTTGGAGCGCTAGCCAATAGAAACCTCTATTTTATTATAGTGATGTCAATATTTCACGGAAGTAAACAAAGGACTACAATGGAGGCGTTTAATTCTTGAAGTTACAAGTACCTTGGTGTCTGGCTTGATAATTGCCTCTCTTTTAAACTTCACGTCAATAACCTGCTTAAAAGGCTGAGGGTTAGACGAGGTTCCTTTTTCTCGCTTGAGGCCAGGAAAAGGCTGTGACCTGTTTACCTGTGCTGGACTATTGTGATCTGGTCTATATCAATGCACCTGCCCATTGCCTAATCAAGTTAGACGCCGCCTATCACAGTGCGCTGAGAGTTGTTACTAACTGCAAAGCACTCGTCACTGTACCCTGATGCCAGGGCAGGTCTGTTCAGAGTCTCAGTCCTTGGTGCATGTTCCTTTATATAGCCATGCTGGGTAAACTACCACCTTACATCTGCTCACTGATCTCACAGAGAGTCGCAAGTGGCTACTGCCTAAGATCCCAGGGTGTGTTTGTATTACATGTACCAAGTGCTAGGACTGTTTTAGGCACTAACACTTTTATGTGCGCAGCTCCTCTAGCTTGGAACACTATGCAAAACATTTTGGTTCCCCTGCATCATTTGAAAGCACAGCTTGATGAAATGATATGTGATACTCCTGGTACCTGTCTTTGTGAATACGTTTGTAAATTGTACCCCTGGTCCTTTTTGTTTTCTGTTACGTGTGTAACCAGTGTGCGGCAGGTCTCCCTTGTAAAAGAGATCGTTGATCTCAATGGGATTTTTTACCTGGATAAATAAAGGCTACAAACAAACAAACAAATTCTGACTCTCTTGCACTTTTAATAACTTTAAAACTTGAACCACAAAAAAAAAAGCTGTTTTCCATTTTATATGAATATGTTTCACTTTCTTTGAGTGGTAAAATTAAGCCAGTGTGATGAAGTAATAGATATTTTCAGATGGTGTCAAACAAGGCCAAAGAATGTTGAAAATTACACTTCAAGAAAGTGTTGACTTCATTTGGATTGGAAGTAAGAAGCTCAAATGAACATGTGTGTTACAGCTTGTCCCCCCTCTCTGGTTCTTTGCAGGACGTCCTGAAAGAGTGCCAGGAGCAGATTGAGCGTGTGCTGGTGAGCAGTCTGCGAGAGGGCCGGCAGCAGCAGCAGCAGCAGCAGACTCAGAGGGGCCCCAGCGGGAAGGGCCTGGACGAGCTGGACCAATCCACCACTCCCACAGACGTCCGCGATGTCAACTTGTGAAACACCAGAGGGCGCCGTTGCACAGGATTTACAAAAGAAAAAAGCATCATGAAAAAAAACCTCAATTTTCTTAAAAGCAGAAAAAAAAGAACAAAAGAACAAAAAATGTTTTTAAAAAAACACAAGCCCTTTAAAAGAAAAAGAACAATGCTTGCTAGTTTTTATTCTTTTTTGTTGTAGATTCTCTGTTCTTCAAGTCAAAAGAACCCTGCCCACGAAATCGATTTTCTCTGATGTTCTAGTCTAAAAGCAACCAATTTGATACCAGATGAAGCCCTGAGGTGCCTTGGATAAACAGAAGGGAATCCAATCATGTTCTGCCTTTGATTGTATAATATGATCTTTAAGTTATATTTTAACCATAGCTTGATAATGAGGCTGTTATGGTAGAAGTTGTGGAAACCATTCAGAAATTACATGGGATCACGGCGGGGCTTTTTCTTTTTGTCTCTGATTTGTAATATCACTATTACATGTGTGGCCGGGGTAAAAGAGGACGTCAAAAGGTCCACACGAGACAGACAGAAGAAGCTTTTAGAACATTATGCTGAGCATTGGTTGGTCCCAATTCCATGGAAGAGACGGGATGATAATAATTAGCAGTAGTATTAGTAATTATTATTATTATTAATATTATTATTGGACATATTTTGGAACTGAGTAGTAGAAATCAATAAGCTCCTTTTGTCAGGCTGCTTGTGTGTCTGTTGGTGTGTGTGTGTGTGTGTGTGTGTGTGTGTGTGTGGTGTGTGTGTGTGTGTGTGTGTGTGTGTGTGTGTGTGTGTGTGTGTGTGTGTGGTGTGTGTGTGTGTGTGTGTGTGTGTGTGTGTGTGTGTGTGTGTGTGTGTGTGTGTGTGTGTGTGTGTGTGTGTGTGTGTGTGTGTGTGTGTGTGTGTGTGTGTGTGTGTGTGTGCGCGTGCTATATGTGATCCTGTATCTATATTAGCAGTGAGCGTTCTATGGCGTGAGGCACTTGAGTCGAATCGTTGACTTTGCGTCTCTGTTGAAAGACTACGGAGCGAGCGGAGGCTACACTTTGTCCATCAGTAAAACAGGGCATCTATGCTACGTCACTGCCTTCATGCATTATCTATGTATCATGGTTCGTTGTTGGCCAACAATAGACTCATGTGCATGCACTATGAGTGAACAGGTTAGCCATGAGGATGTGGGTGAAGGGACTTTCACTTAGAGCCCATGGTCTTTCTAAGAGCATTTTTCCTCACATGAGGTGTTTATTACTGCCATTCTGTTAATGAAACATTACAGATTCTTCAATCTTTTTCACATTGTTACGATATGGTGTTTCCTTAGTTGTGATGCCTAATGGACTCTCACATGTAGCATGTGAAAACAGGACGATGTTAGGCTTCTTTCAAGTCTGGAGGACGTTTTTCGACTCCTGTATTAATGAGCATGGAGTGAGCAGGATATGGAGAGGATTGGAAAGAGAGGGACAGTTTGCAACTAAGACGTCACTGTGGAACTTTGGAAGGCACACAAGTGCACGGCACAGTGTGGTAGGACAGAGGGTGTGAGTGGTGCAGGAGCATGCTGCTGTGTGGAGGATTTACAGCCAGTGGCTGGAAGATGATGACAAACAAAAGATGCCCAAAGGCCTCACCATAAAACTCTGATATCTTGCATATTTTGATGAAATCAACATTGATTTCCCATAATTGATGTCTACAATGGCACAGCTTAGTGAAAAAGTGGAAATGAAATGAGGAACTAAGCGTGTACGCTGCCAGGTCATGTGAGGATGAACTTTCTTGGGGGGGTAGAAGAGTACAGGATGATAATATACTGTCAATGCATCTGGAGTCCCACATAGGGTTGCTTTCAGCTGCCCTATATGACTTCAATGCAAAGCACTTTGAGAACATGCTCCCCAGGAGAAGAAGTCAGATGAAATGCGATGGGTGGTGATTGGAGGTGAATGGATGTTTTCTTTTCTTTTTTCCTTGTTAGCCTTTTCTTTGGTATACTTTGTAGGGCTGGTTTCCCAATGATCACACATATACCCTTGTCAAGCGAGATTCAAATAAAAAAGCTTGCGACTAGAGGACATTCCGATAAGAAAAATAAAAAAACATTCCTAAAATGCAAGTTAGTGGGGAGTCCGACCGTTTTATAGACATTTCGACAAATTGAAAACTGAAATTTGAATCTGAACACGCTTACACACAGAGTTCACTGATCCATGTTTTTATTTTACTGTCAAGAAATGAAATATTTGTTTTTACTTGAATTTTCTTTTCTTCATATTTATCTGCATCACAGCCACAGTGAGTCACACAGGGCAGCGACGAGCTCCAAGAGACGGTGGTGGTAACAACCTGTTTGCACATGTTCTTTCTAATGAGGTCTGCATTTTAAAGACAGAGCAGAGGCTTTGTTCCGAACCACCTGAACTGATGCGTGTCGCCGTGGTCGGTCAGTGTTTCATGGTGCTGGCTGGTGTATCTAAGGCCGATTGTCTGTCAGTGAACACATCTGTCCCCTGTTAGCTTTGCTGCTTTAAATCATTTACAAGGGGGTTCATCAGAAAAACAGACATCAGCACAAATCAAGAGACGGATGATTTTTATTTTTGGTTTAACTGGGGCACAGCAAGGTGTCTTTGACTTAATGCTTGAGTTTTTAATGACAGTATGTGACTTTGCTGCGTGTTTGTTTGTCAGACTGAAGAGAAATGTGGGGATCTAATGTTTAAGTGATGTTTTTTCAGTAAAACTGGGCAATTGAATGACATATTTGCCGAAACATCCCCATTTGAATATTTGTAAGCTCTCTCCCAAACTTAACGGTTGTGATTTTTTTCTTTCCTGCAATTTATTGTTGCATGTGTTATATAATGAGATCACCATTCAATTTGTGTTTGATATATTTTATGGGGTGACCAGACCCGCAAAAGGGTTTTTCTAAGATTTAGAGATACTGTATTCCAAAGTGAAGAGAGGACAGAGGAGGAGGAAGAGGAGGAGGAGGAGGAGGAGGTGTGAAGACATCAAGAAAAAAGTGTCAATATTTTTTATTGAGTTATTGTTGTCTTTTTGCGCTGCTAAAAGCTATGAATTTGTTTCATTTATACAAAAAAAATAACATTACCTAGTTGTGATGTGTCACTTGAGTGTGCTGCTATTTTATAAACATTTGTATTATAATATAATTATTTTACTGCTAAAGAGATACATTCAGAAAAACGAAGTAGATGGTGATAGAAGAACATGAAATGAGTATTCGACTGGAAATGTTCTTTGTACAGTTTGCTTAGATAGCATGTCTCCTTTCTCCCTTTTTTTTAATCTATTGCTCTCCTTATTCAGTCACATTGTGCGTCAGTGGTATTTCTTATACCTCAGGATTACTGGACAAAAGAAATCACAAACAAATCCATCACCTATACCTCTGCAGTTAGCGGGGAACGGAGGAAAAAGAATAAAGTGGGGGTGGGGAGAGCGAAGCAACGACAAATTAGAATCTTTGTGGAGGGTTCCCACTGTTTTAGTGAGGAAACATCTCCGCTCAGTGAGATGGGAAACAGGAAATATGCAACGTTTCCACTTGGACTCTATATTGGAGGGGGCGGGCACAACAACATTGCTTGGGAAGTGTTTATTCCGTAGATAGTTCAATAATGTTCGTATCTGTTCATGTTGGTGCTACATCTGCCTTGTTGTGTGCGAGAGAGGGAAAACGCATTCCTATGATGGCCAAAGTACACTTCTTGCTTTATACAACAACAATGACTCTGAATGTCAGTCAATATGGATTCTGTATTTGAGAAAACATGTTTTGGCCGAAATATTGTGTGTGTGCATCATTGTTACTTTCAAATTATAATGGGTTGAGCTACACTTGTCATGTACAAGCATAAATATTCTGGTATGTGGAAGTGTCAATGGTGCAGATTTCCCTTTGAGACCCTCCCCCTCCACTATAACTCATATCATGTACCTCAAATGTCTGTTGCACAACCTCTGTTCAATAAACTTCTGCTTTAAAGGGTGTGACACCACATCAGCTCACTATTTCCCATGCCTGCTTCCTTTAAGCTGTGTGCCTTAATGGTTTTAATCAACAGACTACTGTAAAACAAAGTCCAGCTGTAGCACGTTTCACTTTAAAGGTACACACGCAGTAATGACGAATGTGGGACATTATGAATTCCCTTATCTTGAATATGAGGAAGACTAGTTATAAACACTCCCTGTTTAAGTAGAGGGAAAAGGGATAAGCAAAAACCTCTTTACCACATTCTGTCAAGTCCCTGACGAGTCTAAAAACAATGTGAACAACTTATTTACAACTTCATTCATTGATATGGTTACACATATAATGCTTGATGTAGAAAGATGGGTAGAACTTGGATGGACGCTTGTTCCAAAGGTAGCTCTGGCTTGACAACTACAAAAATGACTGGAAAACAAATAAAGCATGCAAGATTATATTTCAACATATGCCCTCTAGTGGCAACATTCATTAAAACATGAACATTTGATATAGACATCACAATGGGAAATGTCATTATTGGAAAGGAAAGAAAACATATTTCTGTTTTGAATAGTATTTATTTTTACACAAAAACGTAAATAAATCATAGAAAATATGTCAATAAGTCAATGTATAGTATGTTGAAATAACATTAAAGAAGTTATAGTATAATATGTAGAAAACTATCGCGTAAAAAAAGTCATATTGTTGCAGAAAAAAGTATTAGTGTAGTATGTAAACAAAAATGAAAAAGGTAATAGTACAATATCTCAAAAGTATCATAAGTCAAAAATATTATGAAAAATCTATGGTCCTGTATGTCGACTATAAAAAAGTTCATAGTGTTTAAAAAGATAATAGAAAGTCATAGTATGGTTTGTTGACAGATGGTTGGAAATATGAATAAAAGTTATTTGAAAGCATTATACAGTATTCAGAAAAAATGCCATGACGCTTAGCGAGATTGATTTAATCAAGCCAGGGTTTCTCTCTCCAGCTGAGAGCGCGTTCATGTGAAAGGGGCGTGGTTAGCAACATTTAGCAGCGTCATACTTCATTAATGAAAAGTAAACTAATAATAGACAAATATGAACTTTAAACATATAATCCAGGATACAAGCCACACCTGCAAGGTGAATACAGCTGGTAAAAGAAAAAGTGTCTGAATGCCAGGGACGTGCAGTCAGGGGAGGCAGGGGAGGGAGAGCCTCACCTGTCATACTCCAATGTAACGGAAAAACAACTAAAGAAAAACTAAATAGTAATAGTAATAAAATGTCTTCACTGATCTGTGTTGTAAATGTGATTTATGCATGATTCCAATCGCCTTTTTATAGTCAAAATCAGCAAATTTGCGGAGCTCCGCTACAACTACGGGGCGCGATGAGAAGTGAGGCAGGGACGAGCTCTGCCTCTCGTAAGCCCACAGTAACGGCCCGTCCACACTACAGCTTCAAAAAAAGCTTGGAGCTGAGCGTGTCTGAAGCTCGACCAACAACCAATCACATGAATCTCCCGCCCCTGACACACAAGCAGCTGATTGGCTAGAGCTTGTACTGGCATATGATTTGATTGGCTGACGCTTCCACCGAGAGCTTCAGAAGCTTCAAAAGTTGAACATTGCTCAACTTTTGCAGCCTGAAACGCCAGGAAAGCTCCGCTCTGCTTCCCACAATGCAGTTCGGCGAAAAGTGACGTCACCCCATTCAAAGTGAATGGGCAGACGCGTTGGAAACCGTTTTTGAAGCTGTCGAAGCTGTAGTGTGGACGGGCCGTAACTGGCTGGAGCGCGAGCACTAATTTAACGCGGGCACTTATTTTGTGAGCGCGCTCAAGCCAGTTACTGTGGGGTAAGGTGAGGCACAGATGAGCTCTGCCTCACCTCAGAATGCGTCACCCCACAGAAACTGGCTGGAAAGCGGGCCCTAAGCGCATGCCTGCACCATCTCACTGTATGTCACCAATGTAATGTTTGTACATCCCTTTATTACATTTATCCTCGACATCTATAGTCTCTAAATAACTTATTTCACGTATATATGATATTTAAAGGTCACATGTCATGGCCATTTCCACTGATCATAATTCCATTGTTGTGGTCGACTAGAATATATTTATACTGTGCAATTTTCCAAACTCACATTGGTTTCGCATACAGCATCTCTGTAAAGTATGTGTATTCACTCTCTCCACTAAACGGCTCGTTGCAGCTCTTGCCCCCCCCCCCCTCCCTGTGAGCCCAGTGTGCTCCGATTGGTCGGGACCAGAGCCATATAATAGAAGAGTTACGACAACGGAAGTCCAAAAACGGTTATCGTCACGTGGTTCATGTAGACGAGGATCGTTCCCCGGAAGTTCATGGCGGGCAATGTGAATGCATTGATAACAGGAGATAGAACTACGATTTTTGGTAATTATTAGTGAATAAAGGTTTTGATTTGCAATATTTATACAACAAATCGATTTGTGTATGTATTTACATCAATATGTTTTCAAAATTAAAATAGAATTTGCTAATATTAAGTGATAATATGTGACCCGCTCTATCGAAATCAGTCGGAAGTCGCAACGGCTCATTTCAGAATAAACGTGGATTTACGTAAAAAACTATTTTTTCAGGGTTCGGGTGTTTTGTTTGATTTTAAACAAACCAAGTCTTGGCTTTCAGAATATGAAACTTTTATTTCCAAAATCACACGATAAGTACATTTTTGAAGCTTGTGAAGGGACGAAGACAGGCACCTCTCACTCGCACTCTGCTCTGCTCTTCCAGCAGCGCCGCCCCCCTCCCTCCGGCTGACATTATGAACGTAAGAGTATAGTAATCATAGATAACACGGCAGGGTCCGTTACAGTTTGTTTTCATCTGATTTAAATTAAACAGAGTCTTGGCTTTTAGAATATTAAACTTGTTTCGGCAAATTCAGATGATAAATATAACTTTGAAGCTTGTAACGGCATAATTAGAAGCGGAGAACGGAGTAATTTAACGCCACAGCAGGCACAACAACAGCCGGTGTTTGTGAGGTGAGGGTTTTCCCCGGGAAACAAACACAATACACACAAACGCAAAAATACACAAACACACACACGCACACACACACTCGCGAGCTTCCCCTCCAAACGAAAATATCTTCCCTCCGTAGTATTTTGATCATTTGCTCCACTAATAATCAATCAGATCGATGGATTCCAGAGAGAGGAAACTTTAAAGGCCATTTTCTCAAAATGAGGACTCTGTGACAGTCATTATATAATGTGACATATTTCGCTTAATATTTGGAGTACAAAAACAATCCTGATATCATTAGAAAGCTAGGAATATCCTCTTTCCAACAGTGTATACAACTCAAAATGTGTCTTCGGGTCAATGCGACTGATTTCGATGGAGCAGGTCACATATTAGGATTAGTGTGAACAACTAGTTTACATGTTACTAACAGTGCCTTGGTTAAAGAGCCTGTTGCTGTTTATTTATAGCTTTGAATTCTTTAAAACCAATATTATTATGATGATGATGATGTTAAATGTGTTGTTTTAGGAACATCCATTGCAAATACATGGAATTCAATAAACATTGAATAGCATATCATGCAGTTTGTCTGTGCCTTTTCCTCCGTGTTGTCCTGGTTAGCTGTGCTGCCTCCTAGTCGCCACCATGGTTTGCTATGCTGCCTGGGGATGCTCCAATCGCTCAGAGAAAGGAGTACGAATGTACGGCTTCCCCACTGACACAGAGCGGAGGAAGCAGGAGCAATTTCATGACCAACAGCAAAAAAACATGTGATTTATAAACAAACACTGCATTTGCACTTTTTCACAAAACGAAAACCGCACCATTGGGAAAGCTTAATGTTTTGTTTAAAACAAAAAAAAACAGGGAAAGGCTTGAAAAACACTGAGAGTTGAGACTCAGGGTGCAGGGTGAGGGTCTCAGTGCAGGTATTCAGGCTCCATTGAATCCCCCTCTGGTTCTTGTGCTGAAAGAGGGAGTAACAGACAGGAGAAAGGGTTATACACACCTATATAGCACACCTATTGGATGGGAATTGCCTTGGGGAGATAAGGTGTGGTCTCTGTTCCCAACTGAAGTTATGGAACTTTATTATTTGTGAGTTTAACAAAGTATGATAAATGGCATCAGTAATGGATGTGATATGAATTTCTATAAAGTTGTCTCACATTCTTGGTCATATTTTATATACAGTATGTAATGAGTATAACATGTCCAGTAAGTATAACGTTTTTCCTAATACTGTGTATTCAACCACTATGGAGTATGTATGTGGGCAGACAAAACTGAGTTGTTCTGTGTGTGAAGTAACCTCAAGTCACTCGTTTGTCAAGACAAAAAAGGGCAAGACTAGGCTGAGAGCAGAGGCTATACCCACCATCTTCGTGCATCGCCCTGTGGTCAGAAAGAGAAGGGCCCCTGTATCGACAAAGCCCATAGCTCATGATCACAGCGATAGTGTGAAAGGTGACACAGGTATAATAAGTATGAACTCTTAGTAACAAAAGTAATATTTCTTATTTTTAAGTGGTATAATATTTTAAATGTTCGAACATTTACATTTACATGTGCCATGTCTTCTACTTACATTAGTCTCAAAGATTGAGGGAAGAAGGGAAGGGATCACTGCCCTCCACCTGCCAGCACCCAGCCAGAGGAGCGCAAACAACAAAAACAAGCAAGGTGTCCCGTCATGTACCTGGAAGTTTGGGTTGGCAAAATGGAGTAGAGAGGGACTTGAAAAACCTTGGTGGCTCTCTACTCATGTTGTTACAGTTGTCTTGGTTACAGTTTTTTTTTGTGCCATTTCCACATCTTTAGAAAATATGAAAAAATTGAAGTGAAATCCAACTCTTCTCTGGAGAACAAACTTTGATTTCTCTGTCTTGTGAGTTTGCAGTCTTGCAGTTTTGCTCCTCCACCTGTAACATCACTGCCCCTCCACCTGCCATACAGTAGGTTACTAACAAGATTACTTATATAATACAGTGATAGAATATATGTTTAGTATGCTTACTTATATAAAACAGTAGTATTAAACTTACCTTGTGTTTTCACTCTCACTTAAGTCCCTCTCCCTTTGCCATCAATCCAAAATCAGCTGAGCTGCAACATTATACAGACAGGTAATAATCAACATAATCACAAGGACACAATATGGCTCTGCAAAAAACACTCACTCTTACACGCACCAAAGTTATATTTATCTAATATTTAACTCCCTCCACCCCCGCATACAATCCCGTTTAGAAGCCCCTCTTCTCTAATTCAACATGTTGGACGAAATGACATTAAGAGAACGGAATTTACAATTGAAAGGCTGTTCAACGTGTGTTGCTAACTTGCTTCGGTATATAGCTTGATCTGTTATCTGTAAACGTTCCCTAAATCTACTAATTTAGGGATAATCCACTGACATCCTTTAATACACATGTTAATTTGAATCAGATGTACTGATAATATCCGCAATATAAATCTTTAAACTTCTTCTTACCTTTAAAAGTCCGTCACGAACGGTCTATTATGCTGCAACTCTACGGCTCTGCTAGCCTTGGCGCTAACTTCCGGGGAACGATTGAGAGGCTCCACGATCCGCCATTGCTGTAAACAAGTGGTCCATTGGAGTGAACGGAGATGTCGTAACTCTTCTATTATATGGCTCTGGTCGGGACCAGCCAGGACGTTGTGAATCGCGCTAAGCTCCGTGGAGGTGTGATTTCCTTGTTTAGCGATACACAGCGATACACAGCGAAACACAGCGAAACTCACCCTGAGCACACACAAAGTCACAGCCGAAGTAAAAACAATAAGTGTGGCTTGATATTGAGTAAGAAAAAGGTTGATAAACACTGTGAGAATGGGTCTGCAGAGATAATTTCGCCGCGATCCCAACTGTCTGTTATCAGCCTGCAGCCAGGGAGGAGAGATCAGCAGAGCTGCATGCACTGAGTGTGTGAGGAAGTCCGTGAATTGGTCAATTTGGACCAATCAGCGGGGGCTTAACGTAACGGCTCCGCGGACGTAACGTAACGGCTCCACGGATTGGTCCATTTCATTCCGGGGACGACATGACATCATGATGTCCCCGGAAGAATCAAATGGACAGTGACGTATCTCCAACGAGGCGTTTTGGAGAGGTATTTTCTGTTTTAGAGTTTTACTCCCTACAGGGTGTACTTTGAGGGTTTTGACTCTGCAGACCGTTTACATGCATACAAACCTTCATAACACACAAGGGGACGGGCAATAAACGGAAAAGCATGACATGTCACCTTTAAGCTCGCTGGTCTCATCATACAACGGCAATGAAAAAAGCACCAGGGGAGGCAGCCATAACCTCTGTCGCACTGAAGGGGGCGCAAGTGAGCCCACAGGTTCTTGTTGCTACTGTTATTCTACGCAGAGACGGTAGACGCCATTGATATATATAAACATATATCTATGGTAGACACAAACAACAAACTAGACTTTTGAAACTAGAGGAACATAAGGAGGACTTTTACAAAGAAGTAATAGAGATTGTTGTCCAGAAGGATAGCATGGATATTCAAGTCAAGGTAAGACCCCAATTGTAATGAAAATGGGATCTTACTAAGAAAGAACAATCCAATATTTTGATTTTGGGTATTCTTTTGTTGAACGGTCTGTTTAAAATGAATCGAAGCATCAGACTAAAAAAGCTTTTGAAAATAACCGAACATTTCGATTAAGGTCAAAATATAATAATTGTAAATCTGACTCTGAAAGAGTCAGTGCCTCACCAGCCATGAACCTCACCGCACGTCACTGCTGAATGCGCACATTAACAGGTTTATGACATCATTGCCCCGTCTAAAACACAAGTGGATCTGACTTGAATTACATTTGACTTGAGTGTTTCGTCAAACTTAATGTATTGCTTAAAATAATACTTCTGCATACAGTATGTGACAATGTAGGTGATGCACGGCCAGATACGGCTCGAGAAGCTGACTCAGATAAGGAAATATAGGCCTATGATAAATGATGATATTATATGATCGATGATCTGATTGATGATGTGATATGCATGATAAGTGTGACACGTTGGCGTCTTCTCTGCATACGGCAGTTTAACTGTATTTCCTTTATACTTAATAGATTTAAACTCCGCACACTGAGCTCTGATCAGGCGGTGCCCGTGCTTTCACTGAGTTTATCTCTTTTCTATAGACGCCGAGGCAGGCAGCGTCAGGTAAAACAAGTTATTTAGCCTTCCCAAACCTGAGCCTCACACACCGCCTATGCTTAACACACTTTAATATGATGATGATGATGATGATGATGATGATGATGATGATGACGATGATGATGATGATGATGATGATGATGATGATGATGATGATGATGATGATGATGATGATGATGATGATGATGATGATGACTGTGATTTATTCATGACATGGTTGACACTTTATCATGACAGTTTTTCAACATACTCTATGACTTTCTTCATATTTTGTTGCTATATTATAGTAGGCACGCTGGTTATCAACTCGGTAAATCAAGTTGATTTACGGAGTTGATAACCAGCGTCGTATGACCGCTTAGCGAGAGCGCGTTTGTTAGGGTTAGTTAAGATAACTCAAACATATCCAGGGTATGTTGAACTGGCTTCGTAGTACAGGGCACAGGTGGCTGCAAAGCAGCGCTAATGTCAAAGACACACACATTATTATTATTCTTGCATGCAGTGACAAATATATTTGGGCCCTGCAGTACCTGCTGCCCCTGGTGTTAAGAATATTATAAAATGTCATAGTATAGTATGACAACAAAAATAGGCCATAGTATCGTATGTCCTAAAAATTTATAGAATAGTAAATGAGGAAAAAGTCATAAAACACAATGTTGGAAATATGAAGAAAAAGGTAATGGTATTGTATGTTGAAAGAATATTTTAGTTTATTTTATGTCATTATATTACAAAAGTCATAGTATAGTTAGAAAAAAAATCATAGTATGGCAAAAAAAATGGAAAAGGTAAAGTATATAGTAAAGGATGGGTAAATATCATTAAAAAGACATAATATTGGTGCCAGAGAAAAGTATTAGTTTAGTATGCGGAAAAGGTTTTTTAAAGGATGAAAGTATTTAAGTCATAGTACAGTATGCCAAACATTTTGAAGCAAGTCAAAGAATGTCAAAAAACACAAAGTATAGTATGTCGAATATATTGTGGAAATAAGTCTTAGAATGTAGAATTTATGGAAAAAAATCATAGTATTGTATGTGGAAAAATATTTTAAAAAGTTATAAAACAGTATGTCGAAATTATCATGAAGACTGTCTTAGTATAGTACATAAAGAAAACAGGGGGAAAAGTCATAGTATAGCATTGCAAAAATATCATGAAAATATCTGGATTTCGTCATGTCGAAAATGTCATGAAAAAAGTGACAGTATAATTAAATAGTACACATCTTATAATAAAAAAAATACATAAAGTTCAACAATATCTTTAAAGAAATCCCAGTAATGTATATTGAAAATAAGTACATGTTAAAAAAATTCTAGTTTAGTATGTCAAAAATATCATCAGAAAAGTAATTGTAATAATAAAAAATAATAATAATAATACGTCGATAAATGTGACAATAGTTATAGTACAGTAGTAGGCCTATGTGGAAAAAATCATGTAAACAACATAAACTGCTACTTTATGTTAAGCTAAAAGACTTAAACGTCTTGAAAAGTTTTGCATATTTGAAAAGGTGTGTTATTGTTAAATTGTAAGATTATTGTACCCAAAGCATGATAAGAAAAGTAAAACGTAAATGACCCTGTTGACTTCCCATACATCCCGAAAGGTTTCAAGTTCACGCGCTCTCCATGCGCGAGAAGTGTGCTGTAGTCGTCTTCAGGACACCTTTGAAGCCAAAAGTCAATGCGATATTCTTCCATCGTTAAGTTGCAGCAGAACATGAAGGCGCTAACATTTGGGCTAACTCTTGTTCGACAGTAAGTACAGTTGACATTCATACATGTGTTAAGCACAGAGGCTCAGAGCTGCTCAGCTCAGGATCAGCTCAGGCTCAGCTGCTGGTCTAAGCTCCTATTTATAGTTCTCTTCTGTGTACTGTCTCTCCGTGGATTTATTAACTAGTTTTTATGTTAAGTAATGATACATTTGTATTATATGCGTTCTGCATGTGTCTGCAGCTAGACTGTGCTAGACATAGCAGGTGTCTCATAGCATACGTTGTTAGGTTAAGTTGTTACGTTATGAATACAGACACGCCATTAATTGTAATAATAGATTGTAGCAGCAGCATACACAGGGAAGTTATTGAAGCTTCAAACCGAGCAGCTACAGTAGGCTCTGTCTCTCTGTCTGCAGTACCTCGTATTGACCACGAGAGGGCAGAGTGTTACCATGCCTCACCAGCCATGAACCTCACCGCACGTCACTGCTGAATGCGCACATTAACAGGTTTATGACATCACTGCCCCGTCTAAAACACGAGTGGATCTGACTTGAATTACATTTGACTTGAGTGTTTCGTCAAACTTAATGTATTGCTTAAAATAATACTTCTGCATAGTATGTGACAATAGGTGATGCACGGCCAGATGCACGGCCAGATCAAAACTTGATGGTTCAGAAATGTGTTTTTAATCTCTGATAATACGTCGAATATTACAATAGTAGCTGTATGAATGGTTTCTTGCTTTGCTTTGGAGTAGCAATGTATGTGGTATGGTATATTATTAAAAAAGGTATTTTCTTTATTTTTCCCTCGATCTATGTGTTTTCAATGTTATAACACAATAGATATACATCTTTAATTGCTGCTGGAAATTGTGAAAGGATTTACATTTGTTATGATGTTTTATGGACTAAAGGACTAATAAATCAAAACACATATATTTCATAAATGATTGATGTCTAGGAGAGACTGCCACAGACAGGAGCATATCTAACATAATAGGTTTAAGGGCCTATGCCTGAAGGAGCAGAAGACTAATAAAGGCGAGACATAAAAGGCATAAACAGATTTATGACACTCTTTCCCGAGCTTCTTTAACAATTCTTTATTATTTTAGCTTGTACACTCTGACATGATGAATCATTTATTTCCTGCAGTGGGGAGACACAGTACAACAAAGAAGGCCTGCTACAAGGTACGAGTGAAGATGTCTGCACTATCTTGTTTTGTTCTCTGTGTCTTTATTTAATCTTTCCCTTTTATCCCGTGCAGGTCAGCTCATCGACGCCCCCCTGTCAGAGAGCGGGCTGCAGCAGGCTGAGGCCGCAGGCTGCTACCTGAAACACGTCCTGTTCAGCAACGTGTTCGTCAGTGACATGTTGCGGGCCCGCCAGGTATATGCTTTCCTTTTACAGCAAGCAATGATGGTAGAGTTAAATGAATCAAACAATGTAGAATATATTCAATTTACTGTATGATTAGATGCAAAAAGTGCTCTACACTCTATTTTAGACCACATTTTTCTCTTTTTATAATAATGATGATGATGGTGGTGTGTGTTGTTTCTTCCAGACTGCTGAAACAATTATGAAACACAACACCAGTTGTCTTGGTCTGCAGGCTGTGTGGGACCCTTTACTTAAAGAGAAAGTGAGTGGCAATTATTTGTTGAAGATATGTATAATTTTTATGAAGAAACTTTAGTCATTCAGTCAATAACTTATTTCCAGAGCTTTGGGACAGCGGAGGGGGGGCGGGTGCAGGACCTGAGAGAGATGGCCAAGGCAGCCGGGCAGAACTTCCTAGACTTCACCCCTCCAGAGGGGGAGACTCAGGAGCAGGTGAGGCTGCTTTCTGTTATTTTATTATTCATACAGATGTTATGTATGACTCGCTCTGACTTCCTCTCTTTCTTAACTACTTATATAATGTGTCTCTCTCTCTTTCACTACTTTAATGTTCACTGTTGTGGCTCAAACGACATAACAGGGTACCAAAAACTCTCTGCTTGAAATGAGTTTCGTAGATACATCCTGACATAAACCTTTAATACCCTTATGTTGTTAAACAACAAGAAATCAAAACATAGTAGCATTCATCATTCAGATTGTCCATCAGTCTAATGTGTGACCAACACTTCATTCAGAAAAAAACTAATCGAATCTGAAACATTTTATAGTTTTAAGATAAGATGGACTTTTATTAATCCCTCGTGGGGAAATTATTTCTCTGCATTTGACCCATCCTAGTGTTAGGAGCAGTGTGCTGCCATTTTGAACGGCGCCCAGGGAGCAGTGTGGGGAACATGTCTCATTTACAAGATCTTGTAGAAAAATATGAAATCCTGCGCTCCTCAGTGCCACTGGGAAGCCATGAATGACCCGGCTGTGAGTCATCTGATAAAACTTCAGTGAAACTTTGACTGAACTGTTCTGTAACAACACAGAGCATAGGAGAGGTTGAAATAATGTGTTCAATATGCACATGAAGCCGGCTTTTCCCCCAATGTTTATAAGCCTTTAGTATTTTTTTAATGTAATGGCATTATATGTGTGCTATACTACAAAAAAAGACATGTCTCAGTTATTTAATATAAAACAAAAAATCTTTAAGGACACTGTAATAAATTATAGTTAAATAGCAATAAAATAGAGCTGTAATTTACATGGAAATAGAATGTAATGAATTATAGAATATAAACTATGAAATATGAAATAAGACTAGAGAATGCAATTCCTAAAGAAATTGATAGTGGGAATGCTTTATGCTGAAAAGTTGCATTTGATGACATCCCATAATACGCTTAGATGCATTGATGGTTGCATCGTTACCAAACCTGTGAAGTTTTGGGCCGTTTGGAGCATTTTCACTGAAGTTATGTGAAAACCGTGTTTCATGGCGAGCATTGTGTTGCCATGGCAACGGCAATTGAAGAAATCTCAAAACTGTCCCGTATATGTCTTCACGGCTGGACTGTTAGCACACATGTGAAGTTTGAGCACTTTTTGAACATTTTCATAGGAGTTATAGCGACATCGTCTTTTATGGCGAGGGATGCGTTCCCATGGAAACGGCATATGATGAAACCCCATAATTGACGTAGAGCTGTTGAGGGCTGGACCGTTAACCATTATCTGAAGTTTGGTGCTGTTTTGACCCTTTTCATAGGCGTTACGACAACATCGTGTTTTATGGCGAGGGATGCGTTTCCATGGAAACGGCATATGGTGAGATGTCAGATTTGACGTAGAGCTGTTGAGGCATGGAGAGGTGATATACAGGTGAAGATTGTGGGACGACCGGACCGTGTCCATTGGAGCTACAGCGACATCGTGTTTTATGGCAACAGCCTATGGTGAGATCTCAGATTTGGCGTAAAGCTGTTGAGGCATAGACCGGTGATATACAAGCGAAGTTTGGGGGGCGATCGGACCGTGTCCATTGGAGTTACAGCGACATCGTGTTTTATGTCGAGGGATGCGTTTCCATGGAAACGGCATATGATGACACCCCATAATTGACGTAGAGCTGTTGAGGGCAGGACCATTAACCATTATCTTAAGTTTGCTGCTGTTTTATGGCGAGGGATGCGTTGCCATAGTAACACCACATTACGTAACATCAGATTTGTTGTAGAGCTGTGTTAACCATTATCTGAAGTCTGCTGCTCTGAGCGTGTCAGTTGGTCATGTTATGACATCATCATGTTCCATGACACAGGTGTTTATATTTGAGATGTCCAGAGATCAAAGGTTTCCATGGTGATGTGCAGTAATCAGTGAGAGGAGAGCATTTTCATTGTTCTGAATGAGAGATAAACCTCTTACATGTGAATGTTTCGTTGAAGAACCATAACAGATATCGGTGAAATTTCAAAGCGTGAAGTATGTCAAGGAACTTGAGCATCTGAAGTGTACTTTTTTGATGAGGGAGCAGATGTCCTGCTCCCATTTGAGGTCCTGGGCGATGATGGTGCCCAGGAAGTGGAAAGACTCCACAGCAGTTACTGGGGAGTCACACAGAGTGATGGGGGCGGATGGGGCTGCGTTCTTCCTAAAGTCTACCACCATCTCCACTGTCTTCAGGGCGTTGAGCTCCAGGTGGTTGTCCCTGCACCAGGTCACCAGATGGTCCATCTCCCACCTGTAGGCAGACTCGTCCCCACCAGAGATGAGTCCGATGAGGGTGGTGTTGTCTACGAACTTCAGGAGCTTGACAGACTAGTGACTGAAATATGAACCTATATGAGTTTAGGTCACATTCACACCAGCCTTGTATAGTCCGGTTGAATCGAACCCTGGTGCGTTTAGCCACTTGGTGCGGTTCGTTTGGGTTGATGTGAACACAGTCCGAGACCTCTGAAGTGAACTAAACAACCGGACTCTGGTCCGCTAAAATAGGTGGTCTCTGACCGCTTGCTAGTGAACTCTGGAGCGGTTCATCTCTGGTGTGAACGCAGTCCGCACCAAAACATAGGAAGCGTAGTATTTACGTGTCACAAGAACGCGGGTGTCTTCAAAATCGTTAGCGAAAGAGCGAAGCAGAATGAAGTGTTGAACAGTGTTGTGTAAAGTAAAAACAACTATCAAACTAAAAACTATACATAAAAGTCAGAGCCACCTGCCGTCGGTGAAACCCCCTCCTTACTGCAGAACGTCTCTCATTATATGTGTTATAATGTTTTGTATCGCACGTTGTCTGATTATTATGCGCCATTGCTGATGATATGCTCTCCAGATTAACAACAGCATGAAAATAACCTGCCGATGCCCCATGGCGGAGACTCTGGTAGAAATTGCCGGGATTCGCGTTTTTACCCCCTTAATGTCTGACCAATTGTTGAACAGCATTTCCGAGCACATGACATAGTCCGGCTGAATTGTGCCTGTGTGAACGCAAACCGAACCTTCTGAAAAATGAAACAGACAACAGTCTGGTGCGCACCAGAGAAGCGGACTATTAGGTGTGAATGCGACCTTTAGGTCCCTTTAAACTGATTATACGAATCCAATCTGATTCAATATACACACACTACCACCAGGTGGCAGCAAACACTCATCTCCTTAGTTAAACCAAACCTCTGCATGGAGGTATCATGCCCTCTCAGAGTCCCTTTGCATCCACATGAGTGTATATATTTTGCCACTTAGTATCAAAGTACATGCTCTTCCTCAAACAACTGCAGAGTGTTCGTCACAGCGCCTGATTCAAAAGTAACGACATGTGGGCGTGAGGGGGCGTAAGGAGTGAGGGATGTTCTATTTAAAAACATTCTCGTCAGGCTTCATCTTTTAGATCTTTAACTCTGGCCCAGCCCAGTAGGTGAGCAGCACATCACGATGATAATGCTGATAAACAAAGATAGATCTGACGTAAGCAGCTAGCGCCAAATCACTGTCTCCTTCAGGCCTCCTCCCAGCTTTACTAAACACGTTACGTGTTGCATCAGGATGAAACTGAAGTGGATGTGTAATTTTGGACTGGAAAGGTTGTAATTGAATATACAATATTTTCTTTAACTGTTATGATGGGCTGAAATACTGTGCAACTTTATCTAAACTAAAACAACTATTTCGATACCAAATCCTGAATGGTTATGAGCAGGACCTGAGAAGTGATGCTTGCTATTTCTTGTTGATGTAAAAGTTATTTGTTTTTGGTTGTTTTGTACAAAGAAATGATTTGTTTAAAACAATAAATCAAATATCACGGTTGCTGATGACGATGACCTACACTTTTATTTTCATGAACAATGTACACTAAAGGGGGGTAGGACCAGAAACGTTTTCAAGCTTCTTCTTGCCCCTTTTGAACATGACGGAAACTATTTGAGAATTTATTTTTTTACATCTTGAAAGTTTTTATTTTATTTTGCTTCTTTTTGTTATAATTATTGTTTGTTTGTTTTTCTAACATGTTCAATAAATTGACTACTACAAAATAAAAAAATGTATTTAGTGTAACACACAGACAGATTTCCCTTGTGTGCTGTTTGTGTAGAAGGAAATGCAACAGAAGCATACCGTAACAGATATTTGCTTTGTCCAGGTGAAGGAGCGGGTCAAAGAGTTTGTGGAGAAAATGCTCCAGAAAATTGGGGCCGAACACTGGCAAGACAGAGGGGTGGAGGAAACGAGCCCACCTGTTCCAGCAGAAACAAGTCCTGTGGAGGGGACTGCAGACGACGGGGTGAGGGGGGTCCCGGTCCACGCTCTGGTGGTCACACACGGGGCCCTCATGCGTGTGGCCCTGTGCTTCTTTGTGGACGAGCTACATTGCTCCGTGCCTCCGGGTTCTAGCAAAGAACATGTGTTCTCATTGAGTCCGAACACAGGTCTGTGTCGGTTCATAATCACTGTGAGAAAGGAGGAACACACGTTCAAACTGTCAGGGATCCGCTGTGTGTTCGTCCACCGAGGGGACCATGTGCAGCAGTAGAAGCAGCTGGAGGTGTTACAGAAAGGAATATGAGGATAAGAGGAAAGTGAGCCACACAATGTGGAGAAAGCTCCAGGGACTCAACACAAACCTCAGAAGTGATTCGTAGTTGTTCAATAAAAGCATGTTTTGACAAGTTAAATGTCAAAGAAAAAGAGGTCAAGTATTTAGGTGCAGTTTATTTTGAAGGCTGTCTTTATTGATAATTGTTTCCTCCATTCAAGTTATTCGACTTCTGTTTTTGTAGTTAATCACAACATCAGATATTAAGGAGTCATACCAATACCAGTGAAATTCCATGATACGCAATACCAAATTCAATACAAGGATGAAGGAAATCATAACAATAAATCCCATGTTCTGTACTTCAACGTTTTGCATATTTATTTTGTTACGAAGTTGAAAAGATATCCATTTTAAGTTGCTGAAAAAGTGAATCCTTTCAACAAATGTATTTGTTTCTCATAGCAAAAATATAACTGAAAAGAACATGAACTCTTCATAATGTAATTCATGGAACCTTACTTGTTTAACCTGCTGCTAACGTCAACTTGTTTACAATGTAGCATTATCGATATAAAAAAGGACGCCGGGGGAAGATCTGTTTGTTTGTTTGTTTGTTTGTTTGTTTGTAGCCTTTATTTAACCAGGGGAAAATCCCATTGAGATCAACGATCTCTTTTTCAAGGGAGACCTGCAGCACATTGGTTACACATAAAGACAACAGAAAACAAAAAGGACATCAATGCAACATAGTTACAGGGGTATACATTAGCAACCTATTCACAGTGACAGATATCTAATAACATTTCATCTATCCGAGCTTTAAAATGATGCAAGGATGCAATCTCTGTATCTAGAGACACATACTATGAAACCCAGCCTGGAGTGGGGGAGTTTAATAGTTTGAAATCTTTAAAGGCAATACTAATCAGACAAATAACACCTTGATCAGCTTCAATTCGATTCTTTGAGATCGAATCGGGACAATCCCTATTCTTAAAATCTCAAAAAATCTAAATATAATTTAGAATGCTCGAATAATTATTCAGAAATCCAGTTTAAAATCTACAAGACATGGATCAAATATTAAATGAACACAGCATACAACAAAATGCATTTAATGCTGAGTCATGCTTCTAGCACTATGTTCCTGTCTGGCTGTTCATTACTGTAAACGTAGCAGCTTCTGCTCTAATGAGTCCATGTTGCTATATTTACCCTCCGGAAGCTCACAGACCCTACGTAGGAGCACGGAGCAGAACTGCTACCATGTTGACTTTTTGGAAATGAGTGACTCTGTCATTGTTGGGAACTAACACTTTGGTCAGCAAGGGCAAATGTTTAAGACTGCATACATGCCATATTTGTTTTACTGTAGCATGTATGTTCACTCTACTGGTCCTCCCACTCTGAAATCATTTATTGACTACTGAACTGGATTGTATGCAAAGCAATGTACGTATTCAATGGCTCTTACTGCCGTGATTACATCATTGAAAATACTTTATTATATCAAATAATGCTCTTAGACTAAAATTGGTTATTACATTTGTATAATTAATAAATATAGCTTTTACATGTGTCTGTTTGAAAGTTCAGTCTTAGTGGATACTCACCAACATTTAGATATGTTTCCAATAAAACTCCTCATCATACACTGTTCCTCATTAGTTCAACTTCATATCAGTTAAATCTTTGGTTTTACATTATTTCTCCTGGTCTAATATTTGCCACTTACATAACCAATTTGCTGTGTGCTTGATCACCATGTGATTGTTGTGGACTGCAGCAAGCTATTTGTTGTTCTGTTCTGTTTCTGCAAACATAATTTAAAGTGTTCCAGTGAACCTTTGATAAAGCTTTTACTGGTATTTTGTTAGAATGAACTTCAATAAAAATGCAAATATTACAGGAAAGCAAAGGCCGCCTGAGTTCTTCTTTTCTTTAAAGGTCTTTTACACATGAATATGTGTCCCTGGTGTGTAAGGGAACTCACAAAGTGTCAGAAAACAAAACGCTCTCTTTTCCTCCGTACCCAAATCTCTAAAAACGGGGCTACAACGGAGCTGATCCAGATTTGCGTCCGATTGATATGACATAATATTGGAAATGTGGACCCACGGCCCTATCAGAAACGTTGCTACCGGAAACAATACGCAACGTGTTTTTGGAATTAGTATGGTCTTTGTTTACATTAGCAAGCATCGCTAACATGTGTAAAAAGCAGGAAATAAAAAAAGGAACTCAGCTTGTGGTTTAACCGGCAAGAGAAAAAGCATTTGAGCTCCATACTGTTTCAGAAATAATCCTCGATGTGGTTTGGAACATGATATGGCTTTTAATCACGGCAGCATTTAGCTGTATCTGCAGGAGCTCACAGTGTGCCTGCATGCTCCAAAGGGGGCGGGGCCAGCAGCTACTGACCCAGAATCAGCACTTCAGTAACACGGCTGAAATAGAGGGGTATGAGGCATGGCTAATGGGTGATCTGTTTGGTATTTTGAGCAAAACACTTCATAGACATGTCTTTTATATATTTTCCGAGGCCTATAATATATGCCTAAAAATAGTATAATAGGAGCCCATTAATGTAACAATTTGTTAGAATTGAATTTATTTCATCATACTGTATATAGGTGCATCTGGAAGCAACAACTAAAGAAAGCACTTCCGACACAATCCACAGAAATGTTAACATTTATTCTTTCCACATCAGAACAAAACAATACAACTTGAAATATATAAATAATAAAACAGTAGGCTAAACATGAAGTCATTTTAATAAATAAATACCTTTCATCACTGTGACTATTGGTGTCCGGCACCTGACGTAATTGCATTGTATTCATGAGTGTGTGGCAGATTATTCACGTCTCCAGTTTGACCTGCTCTATTTCTGTCTAAACTCCTGTTATGGAGCTTTACTGTATCAACACAGGTACGTAAAAAAACAACGCAGAATTACCTACAGATTACACATTTTTTACATATGCAGAACAAACATTACCATATCTTAACTGCGGGAAGAGGTCAGCGGGACGTGGGACCAAACTCTGCATGGTCATGTTGAACGTTGCTGTTCAAACAGCACATCGGTACAGCTGCTGTTATGTAACAGGAGCACATTACAAAGCCTTATAGTACCATTGAAACCAATCTTGAAAATTCAGATTCAAGGATCTTATCTCTATTTTTCAGAAGTTGTGAAATATTGAAATCCCTTTTGTTTGTCTCTGACTGACCCTGCAGGATAAGAAGTAACCCCCTGCAGTCAAGCACAACGTACGTTTAGAACATAAAGACCTGCAGCCCCTCTTGACTTTTCACACACTGAACACAAGGTCAGTATCTTATTCTTGTTCTGCTCGATCTGCAATATTAGTCTTGACAGGACTGACGGGCCCGTTGGGCTGTAGGACCCTCAGGGGGTCGTCACAGGAAGTGATGGTCTCCTTGGAGACAGCGCCAGCCTGGTCCTGGTCCGGCTGCACCTGATCCACATCCTGGTGATCCGTGGCAGAGTGTGAGGGCTGAGATCTTAGCGGATCAGAGGGGTTCACCCCCTCGCTCCGCCTGTGTCTCTTCGCCAGGGGACCCAGGAGCTGCTCCACCAGGCCGGGGGAGGGTCCGGGGTGCTCCTGGTGAGTGCCTCTCAGCTCAGCTGCCTCCAGTCTGAGCAGCCGGCCCCCACTTGTGGAGTAGAATACGTCACGTTGGTTGGACAGATTTAACCAAATGCGCTGGAAGAGACAATCTTCTCTGTCCTTTTGCCTCTGTTTGGTAAAGAAAAAGCAGACACAATGTTTTAATGTTAATGGTGCACTAATTTCCTCTCAAAATAAGTGCATCATTAAAATATATACTCACAGAGTTGTACAGCTCCCCCTTTGAGTCCATACACAGGAACCGCTTTCTTCTCAAATCAAATATTGACACAAAGTTGCTTGTATCTGTCCGCACTGGCAAAATAACTGGAAAAATACAAAAATAAAACACATTTTAAAATACTCATTAGTTTTAGATGGGAAAATCTTATTTTGTACTGTGTATTTAGAATATTATTTTGTCATGAACATTTGCTGCTATGAATCCTGTTTGCTTGTTTTGATGACATGGCAAAGTATGCATTGGACAATAAAATAAGCTAAACTTCACAGAGGAATTATTGCATTTACTGTTAAAAAAAGCACTTATTTTCTAAGAATCTATAAAACAACCTGTAATGAAACAAGATAAGTATGTAATAGATGTATGCAGACTTACCCAGAAAGTTTCTGTGAATATGTTTTCTTATTGATCCACTCGTCCCCAGGAAGAAGCGTCCAGCTGTATCATCCTGTGCTTCTCTGGGGAAGTTGCTCTGCTGACGCTGTATGAGCTGCTCGGGGCCCCGGGGCCTCGGTGAGCAGTCCACCGGTACAGACATACGTACGGCTATCAGGATGAGTGAGAAGAAAGCCAGGTGCATGATCAATGGGGTGGCGTGCTCTCTACTCTGAACTGCACAAATGTTCAGGTTGGTGTGTGGGCAGCTACTGGAGGAGGAGAAAGTCCAACAGGTCTATTTAAACAGAGGGTCGATGAACCGGCTAACTCATTTACGCAATGACTCAAAGCCGTCCTGTTTTTCCACGGTTAAGGGTTGCCTGGATGGAATTCCTGCAGGCTCTCAAAGACCATTTCATCTGTGAGTGTAGGTTTATTACTGTCAACGCCTTAGAAGCATAATTATTCCTTTGTTCAAATCTAAGAAATCAACCATAAAGACTTCAGAGGATGAGGAGACGGCAGAAGAAGAGGATAGACTGTGATTTATTGACCTGTATCATGTGATCAAGACAGATAGGTAAGAGTGACAAACGTGCTTTTAAAGCTCACCGATCATGCTATATTTGAACAATGTATTATAGGGCCATATCTATACAAAACTTGTCTCTGAAGTGTTTTGCTCAAAATACCAAACAGATCACCCATTGTAGCCATGCCTCATACCCCTCTATTTCAGCCCTGTTACTAAAGTGCTGATTCTGGGTCTGGCCCTTTAAATGTACCTGAGCTGCTGTGGCCACGCCCCTTTGGAGCGTGCAGGCAAGCTGTGAGCTCTGTGAAGAGAAGAGAGAGATTTCTACTGGCACAAAATTAGCTAAATGCCAGAGATGTTCACAATTCTTTTTTTGCAAGTCCAAGTCAAGTCTCAAGTCTTTGGTCACGAGTCCAAGTCAAGTCTCAAGTCTCTAAAAAAATAAAAGTCTCATGTCTCTTCTGGTTGTAATAAGCCTTCTATTGTCTGCTGCTATCCAGTCTGTTAAGAATACTGCACAGCTATATCTAAGAAATTCAAAGCACTTACTGTGTTATTATCACTCCTATATCTATTAGCATACAGTATCAGTACTGATTAGTTGTTTGTTATATGATCACTTTAAACAGGCTATTGCAATGCAATATGAGGACAAACATCACACTTTAGCTAAATGCAAACAACTTATAAGCAAAACAATTCAGAATCAGAAATCAGCAAGCAAGCAATTCACTAATCTTTTCAAATATTCAGTTACAAAGCTAGTAGCAAGCTAAGTTAGCATTACATAGCTGATGCTGAGCTAAACATGTTTGCTAACCGTCCATATGCGTTAATGTGACTGACCTCTCGGGGTGAGTTTTCAAGTGCCTGATGAAATTCGACGTTGTTGCGCCAGCATCCTTGATTTTGATATTGCAGACTTTGCAGTGTGTGCTCCTTTTGTTGGTGCCGCCGGCGTTTTGTTCGAAGTTTTTGTAGTTGAACCTAATTACAAGCGGTACAGCCGCAGGTGTGCCGCCCGCCGGTCGCCATTGTGTTACTACGAGGTAGTAACAGAGGCGCGCACGTCTGCGTAATGAGCCCGGCTAAAGTAACTGGATGGCCTACCTGCCTGTCAGCCTTCCATCTGGGCACAAACTTATCTCGTGCCCTCATTGGTCATGTGCGCGTTCGTGTGTGTTGGAGGAGGCGGGCTCTATAAGGAAGTAGCAGCCTCTAGCAGATTATCTCCGGTTGTGTATTTTCAAATTCTAGCGATCTCGAGCCGGTTTCTCTCAAATGTACCTACCCCACCTTTAATACGCCAACAATAGAAAACACAATGATTGTTCACGAGTCCCAACACACGAGTCCAAGTCGAGTCTGAAGTCTTTTGGTCACGAGTCCAAGTCAAGTCTGAAGTCTCTGTGTGTGCGACTTAAGTGCGACTCGAGTCCGAGTCGCAGACTCGAGTCCCCATCTCTGCTAAATGCTGCCGTGAATAAACGCCATATTTTGTTCCAAACCACATCAAGGATTATTCCTGAAACAGTATGGAGCTCAAATTATTTTTCTCTCCCGGGTTTACCACAAGGTGAGTACCTTTTTATATCCTGCTTCTTCACTCATACTCTCCAGTACAGGTTAGCTCTGAGTGTTAGCGATGCTTGCTAATGTAAACACAGACCATATTACTTCCAGAACACGTCGCGCATTGTTTCTGATAGCAACGTTTCTGATAGGACCGTGGGTGAAAAGCCAGCCCACATTTCCGCTATGACGTTAAATCCGCAGCAAATCTGGATCAGCTCCGTTGTACCCCCGTTTTTAGAGATTTGGGTACGGAGGAAAAGAGAGAGGGTTTTATTTGCTGATACTTTGTGAGTCTCCTTACACACCAGGGACACATATTTGTGTATAAAAGACATCAAAAAGTGCATTTTGCATAATAGGGGACCTTTAAAGCTAAGGTGTGAATGGCAGATGCTAAATGAGTAGTTATGTTGTGTCACACTCTTGCATCATGAAGAGTGACTCATAGCTTATTCATTATCTGTACACACTTCCCACGTCTCTCACTTCCGTTCCCCCAGAGGTGGAAGAAGTGCTCACTTATGTAGAAAAAGTGTAAGTGTAGTGTAAAAAATACTCAGTTATATATGTAAAAGTAGAAAAAGTACTCATTATACGGAATGGCCAATTCAAGAACCATACATTTAAAATTATATGTGTTCATACCTTGGTTTTAGCTTAACATGTAATAATACATGATATTGTACTAGTTGATTTATATTTTGTATGAATAAACTAAATCTGTAAAATATATGTAGTCGAGTAAAAAGTAAAAAAACATTTTCCCAAGAATGTAGGGTAGATACTCAAAAAGTACTCAAGTAAAGTACAAGAAATACATTTTTTACTAAAGTGTGGTACTTGATTGTACTAAGTTACAATTCACCACTGCATTCACCGCAGCACATTTCTGAGATATTTTGTTGGTATTTTTACTTTACCTAATAATAGGTGTAATAAAGACGAACGTCTGAGTTGTTTTTAGTTTGCTGTGCTGACTTGGAAAAGCACATGTTTATCTTCAGAGGAATTTCCTTGGAAGAGCTGCTTTATTTAAACCGGGTGAATATATATACATATTTATTTTGTATATGTTGTCTTTTATGGTTGCTTATCGAAAAAGTTTGACCTTTTAGCACATCCGGCTGACCTTAAGTGCCCTTACTAAAAGACGGTACATTCATCTAATTTAGTATTTAATTCATTGTAATGAAATAGCAGTGTACCAAATGAACACAACTTCTATTTACCTAGAATTAGAGACAAAATGTGACGTCACGTCCAGGAAAGTTGCTATGAAATTACAAGTAATATATTAAGAATAGAAAAATAAATAAAATAAAGTATTAGTGCAAAATGTGATCTCATTTCTGTTTAGGTTCATTATTATCTGAATGTTCTCTCAGACTCCTCAGAAAGTCGCCCTTCAAATATGCATTAACACACGTGTCTGTGTGATTATCATTGTAAGCATACATCTCTGAAAAACATTAAGAGCCCACTCCACATGATTCTTAAATATCAATCTCTACATGTATGGCAGCCATTCCATTCCCGTGTCTGTTGAATTCCAACACAGAGAAATGTTGTCAGTAGTTTATAGAATAAAATTAAAATGTTTTTAATTTTACTCAAACATATACCCATACACATTAATACAAATACAAATTAAATCTATTATTATTATTATTATTATTATTGTTAAATAGTCAAACCAGAGAAACTGATAATCCTGCAATGGTCTCTTATTTTTTTCAAGAGCTGTATATATAGATATATTTGTATTCCTAATACCTTAAACATTTAATCAAATAACCGTTGCACATTCCTTCTTAGCTCTTCTATTTGTACAGTTACAGGGTACATATGTGTTCAGTATTTTGTTTCTGTTTGTCTTTGCACCAATACATAAACCAATTCCATTGATGTGAAAAGCAACTTGGAAACAACCCAGACTCTTTCCCAGAAGAAGGCGCCACATACTTACTGATGGTAACTAACTGTACGTGACTTTGGATTGAGGTCAAACGTTGAACAGTTTCTGTAACAATCTGTGAACAAGAAGCATGACTTAGCACAAAGGCAACTTTCAAGCATTCGATCACAGAACAGCTTTTAAAAAAAAACGTCTTTTATTATCATCTCAGGAATACAGTCGACTGCTGTGCACAGCACATACGTACAAAAATAAAAGGAAAACCATTTGTAATATAGTTTTTACTTACTCATCATCATCTTTTTTCAGAAACAAATGATTGGAGAAGTCTGTTGTTTCAAACTAATTTACAATCATTTCAATAATCGGAACTAAGGCAGAAGGTGAGGTATATGTTAAAAAAGAGGAGGGGGACTCAGAGGAAGCACTCTTCCCTCAGTGCAGGAATAGAAAACTGAGAGAGAAACACAAAGGCTGCCGGCACACAGGGGCACGCACACGCACACACACACACACACACACACACACACACACACACACACCAATCTGATCCCAGATCCTCCCACAGACCTCTAGTTCCCTGCGAACCAACACATTTTAAACCTAGCCGAACAGGTATGATTAGCACAATGGCAAAATCAAGACACTGAATCCTAAATAAAAGGGGGGGGGACATATACCTAGTCCATTCAGAACTCTATGTGCATAATGTGGAATCAAGGAAGTAAGGGTTAATGTTGAAAGGTGACATACCATTAACTACCTTCTCTCAGTTACCGCTCTATCGTACAACCTTTTCTGCCTCAAAACAGCTTCATGCTAAAGTTGTAGAACTTCTAACAGAGTCATATTTCTCAAGCTTTCAAAATCTGACACCAAGCTGAGTAGCTTTCGGTGTAAACAGCCTAGAGGGGCCATTCTTACTTTGCAATACCCATTCAACTCATCGTTTGTTGTGCTAGCAGTGTTCTCTGACAAATACAGCACTGAATCAGAAATGTCATACAGTCATAAACACAATGTTGTCAAAAACAGCACTGTTGATCTTGCATGTCTGCTTGTTTCGATGAAAGAGTATGAAGAGAAACTACGGAAGCCAGGAACCTTTAGTTGTATGTGAAACAGGTGGGGGGACATTTCCCAGGTGAACATAAACGGTTTTGTCAGGATCATTTGTATTGTTGTAATACTCATTTTGTCCATTTTGTCATGTTTTTTTCCTGCTGATTTTAGATCGCCCAATTAATGCGAATTGTATGTACTCTGTGTTTAGAATTTAGAACAAATGTAAAGTGAAGTGGAAGAAAACATTCATTTTTGTTAGTCCTAGGACATAAATGTAGTGTTGCACTTCGGCTTCTTGTGGCCTAAATAGGTACTACAACAACAAACGCTTTTTCACCTGTCATAAACACAGGACACTATATTTTTTAGATCAGGCTAATACAATTGATCACCAAAATGTATTTTCCCACTTGCCAGTCAGGGATTAGAAATATAATCCGTCCTTGCTCAGTAAATGGCACCATAAACAAAAACACATTTTTTTAAATGCACCTTTTGTATACTTTGACAAATCAGCACAAACACTCCTCCAGCCAAATCCTCACTGCCACAAAATGAGTCCATACAAAGCTACAAGTGATCATTCGCTGATCAAAGTGCACTTTTATGCACAGTATATAACAAGAAAAACGGACCAATTATCAGTGGTGTAATATTCAATAACATTAAACCTGACAGCCCGGGAGTGTCAAGCTGCTCTCTAGATCACAGTATTCAGTCCATCCAACAACCTGTTCACCTCAAGAGTCCCTTTCCTGGAAGCATTCGATTTGTTTTTTAGGTGATCATTTTGCTACATAACTACCAGCTCAAACCAGTCGGTGCTTTCTTCTGACAGAAACCCACTAACAGCCTACGTTATGCTTTTTCCTCTACTGCTCGTCTGTATCCTCTACTGTGAGGAGGGTACAGTACGTCAGCGCGCAGTCAGACAATGCCCTGTTATTCCTGACTCAAGGTCAATTGATCTGATACCATCTCTACTGTCGCTTTGGCAGAAACAGAACATGACAGGAGCGTGCTCAGTATGCACACGCACACACACACACACCTGCTTACAAACACACTTCTTCTGGAAAGATACGGCACGTTTGTCTCTGCTACTCGACACAAGCTGGAGCTTAAAGGGCACATGAACTGTCCTACTCACAGACATGTAGTCAGTGCGTTACAGTAATGTTAGAAAGGGCACAAGGTCAAATATGACCACATACAGTATATCTATAACAGCCTGGCTACTTTCCCTTTACCATATTTCACAAACTGGCCTTGACTGGTGGTTTGCTACGTACAGAATATTGCAAGTCAAGTACCACAATGTAACAACTGAATTCAAAATCATAGAAACAAAATCAAGCTCTATCATGCCATATTCGACATTAAAAAGACTCTGCTCAGGAGTATAAAGGAGTACGAGAAAAGTGCAGAATCATTCACATCTGCATTGCACATTACAAGACAAACATTTATGCCTTGATCAATAAATAACACAACAGGTGCAGGGCCCCGGAAAACAAAAAAAGTGGTTTAACATCGACCAGAAAACATGCATACATCAGTTATGCAAAGAAAAGAAAGCCCATATCTTTGACCTTGGTATATAAATGGCTGAGATGAATAGGAGGAGAACCCACTGCGCTGACCCTCCAGTGTGAGGTCGATGCTCAGGTATTTTACCCCGCATTATTCACATCCTTGCCGAGTTAAACAAACAACCAGTGCCACATGCAGAGTTCCTTATAAGTCCTCTGTACATCATTGCTATCTTCAACTTTGCTTGCTCTTTGCCCTTTCCACCCCGGTCTCCACAATGGAAAACTACATTATCTGAAAGCGGAGTGCAAGCACTTCAAGTATGGTATGCTGCATACACACAGTGCGAATGAACATTGCAAACAAAAACCCTTGGGTTTACTGCTTTTTGCAACATTGCTCATAATTATAAGAAGCTTAACTGTGGCTAAGGAGGCCCTGAGAGAACAGACAATTATTTAAATATGATTAAAAAAGGTTTGCAAGGATAATCATTTTACTTTCCTTACATTAAAAGAATAACTATAATAATGTCCTGGTTTTGGAAAGTTACACATTTTCTCAAGTGTTTGTTGTAGTTATACTGATTTTGGCAACAAGAGGCTGAAGTGTAATACTAGCCCATTTCCTTTCAACGACTAAACGTATTCCTCCACTCTAAACACAAGGTACATATTACTGTGTGTCTTCTGGCTAAATGTATTATGATTATATCAATATATGTATAAATCGTGTTTCAACCATAACTAACCAGGAAAAAAGTCTCCTGACGAAAAAGAAACATTTATTCAACAGCAGAACTGGTTTTACCTAACTAAAAATGTATAAGCAACTTGAAGAGATTATCCTGGGCAGCACATAGATCAGATTTAAACATATCTGCAGATTTGTTTTCCTCACTTGCCTCTCAGGGCTTCCATATGTCTTGCATTTACAAAATATATGCATGACAATGTATACGTAGCTTTAAAATCTTGGATCCAAAAGCGCAGTCAACATCTTTGAAAAGTCAGACAGACCATCACGGTCATGAACTGAGAAGCAGTTTCCTACACAACTTCAAATGAATGCAGCAAACCATTATATTTACAGTGAACTGACAACTCAATCACCTCCTGTGTAACTTCACTTGTTTCTGCATACATGTGCCAAACATACTCAAACCAGTGTGAAGTCCTCCGCTCCCACTGTCACCTTGCTATCAGGTCAACATTGCAAAAAGAGAAACCTTATAAATAGTCAAAGTACCAAGGCTATACACCAGATACACCATATTTGACCAACTCAGTTTGAACTGCAGGGAAGGACACAGCAGACAGAAACAGAGGACAATCTTTCTCGATAGTGACAGGTCGATGATATTTTGTTACAGACGCTCGCTTGAGCTGCCCTTTTCAAGTTGAGCAGCTCTCCATCTGTGTAATTCCTCACACATACTGGGAATAAAAGCATGCCCACATACTGTATATAC
Source organism: Pseudochaenichthys georgianus (assembly GCF_902827115.2). Lineage (NCBI taxonomy): Eukaryota > Metazoa > Chordata > Actinopteri > Perciformes > Channichthyidae > Pseudochaenichthys > Pseudochaenichthys georgianus. The sequence goes on along the minus strand of NC_047508.1, from coordinate 13,911,289 downwards.
CACATACTCATTGTAAAAGTAAAACTGGGGATTGTCAAAGCTCCCTTGGACATGATAGGGGGGGGGATGCTGACTCTAAATCTAGCTTTCCATAATAACAAGAGGCTCCACTGGGTTCTGTGCAGTATAGAGTCTCAATGACTTAATTGATCTAATTATGGAAAGAAAATAAGTGGAGAAACCTCTGTCCCTTCAGGAATTGGGCTAAAGCCTCCCGGTGGTGTCTGAGGGAGAGATGACTTGCGTTTCATTCCTATTTCTGACTTGAGCACCGCGTTTCCTGCATGCAAGGGTAAGGGGGCCGCAAGTAGGAATTCAAGGCACCACCACCTCCTGACAAAGCAAAGAAAAAACACCGCCATATTTGCAAGTGCTGTAGTTGCCCTGACCGTGAAGGAGACAATTGAACAAAGAGGAAGGGAAGTGCTCAAGTCCTTGATGGACGACAACAGAAACATATTCAGTAAACAGGCATTCTTCTCTGTCGAAATGTCATGCACACATTTCTCTTTTTCTTCTTGCTCTTCTTCTCAGGATATAGTGCTTTGAGGTAATAACGTATCCATTTCATTTCCAAAAGGATGAACTGTCATCTGCGGACAGGCCAAGGACTCAACCAATTCCAGCAAGCACCCATATAAACTGGGGATGAATGACGCCTCTCCATCCCCTCCATAATCACAAAATTATGAAAATCATAAAGCAGCAAAGAATGGCATTTCCATAATTTCTAATACAAAGGAAGCTACCCAAATATACATATAAAGTTTGAATAAATACTATCAGATATAGTGGTATTTCTTTCTTTTACAGTCTGTGTTGTCTTTTGTGTTTGTACGTACGTATATGGTATTTATGTTACCTGGGAAATATTCCACATGTGCAAAAGAGTTTGTTATTGCCAGTTTGTGCTCATCATATCCGGGGTAGGAAGTGCGTTACAGTCATGGCAGTGGTGGCCTTGTGGCCCCTCTTCACGCGGCCATGCTTGCTGAGTGCTATGTAGGAGCCTCTGTAAACCAGAGACTCGTAGGCGTTGTAGTTGTTGGCGAGCATGCTCTCCTTGAACTGGCACTCGTCATGGAAGACTTTCTGGAAAGGACAAAGAGACAGACAGCCGGAATTTGAATGAACTGCTTAAAGAAAAATAGACAGTTTGTAGTTTAAAGATATGATGACAAATAGTTCAAAGGTTCTCTAAAAAATGATGTGCAATGCATACAAATATATATATACACATTTAGATTACACAGAGCAACATAGACAATACAAAGTCATCTTTATGCAATGTCCCAGTAGCACCAAGCATTCTTATTAGATGTGTTCTAATACATCTGCTGATATTTAACACATGAATCGCTAACACTTCATCACTCATACACAGATAATAGACTCACATTGTGTCTGCCAAATTTCAATCAAATGTTAGTCTGAGGAAAACTAAACCTTTATTTAGTTAGAAAAAAGATTGCCACCACTCTCTTGTTTGTACTGTAAACATGTAGCTAAAACCAGCATATGATTAGCTTAGCATCAAGACTGGAAACAGCTAGCATGGCCCAGTTTAAAGGGAACTTAATCTGTCATACCAACACGTTTTAAGATCACCAGTTTACAATCTTATGTCCGCACATAACCACATATTACTACAATGCCTGTTTAACGCATAACTGGGGCTGATAGATCCATGTTTTTAACATTTACAGACCCAAAGAGAAGAGTGTTGCCCTATGATTCTAGCTGTTATGCTAAACTAAGCTAATGGTTTTCCACAGCTTTTAATTTGACAGACAGATAGTGGGGTATCAATATAATCACACTAATCTAAGTACACTAATTTGCCAATGAGAACAATATGACGTTCCTGCCACAGTGCTGACAGTACATGTCTTGTACCGTGTGCAGCAAACACTCCCCATCAGAGCCATGTGGCCTAATTCAATCTCTTATCAGATCCTCAGCCCGCTCACAAGCTAACGCTTCATCACTCACGCGGAGATAACCGGCTCACATTGTGTCTGTCAAATATGTTGGCCACAGCGAGCAAAGCAGCGGCCATGTGTCAGCAGGGCTCTACTAAACACAATGTTTCCCCCCCATGTACAGGAACATTCGTATATTAATAACCGTCACTGCTCCAGAAGCAAACCAACTACATCTTCCACAGCGTACAAATGAGTAATGCTGACATAAAAGATTGGCAATATAATTCAATGAAGTGTGTTTGATAGAGTTAAAGAGTTAAGACGTTATGGTGCAAAATGCCAGCAGAATTTCATATTTAAAAACATCCAGCATACTCAACGTTAGGATCGAGGGACTCACATTTACACACAGATAATGAAATAATAATAATAAAAATGATCACATAACTTAAGAGGTTGATTTCTGTAGCTATTCCTAAATAAATTGTTTTAAATCTGTGTAATATTAACAGTATATATCCTCATTGGTGCTCTTACACCTTTTAGGAAACCTGTAAACTGTCAGAGCTCCATCACTGTTGTAACGCTCAAGTGTCTCCATGTTTTAAATCGAGGTGTTCTTTGAGGATGACAATATAACGAGTAGCCTACATTTGCAGTTTGCTGAGAATGGCACACAATCTTAAGGCTATGAGGAGATAACGTTTATTAAAAAATGTTCACTAAATAAAAGGCATTCACTTGAATTTAAAAGGCCTGTTTCAGATTACTTGGAGGCTGGAGAAGGAGCCGTTTGTAAATTGAGCCTTTCACTGATGTGTGTTTGTGTGCACTGCCCTTCAAAATAAACGCTTTGCCGTTAAAATCGATCTCCAGCTCTGCTGACAGGTTTCATTGCGTCAGGGGGGTTTCCCTCCCCCTCTTACACACATACGCATCTGTTAACCTCATCATTATTTACCCATAGGCCACCAGGCCCTAGCATACTTGCTTGAAATAGAGCTTTATAAATTCCTGATGATATTAAAATATAGGCGATTTCGCAACACATAATGAACAGCCCCCCTGCAGGCAGAGAGGGCAGCATCCCAAATAAAAGAGCTGCAAGTGCGTCCTATTTCCAGGCTCCCAATAACCAACATTACTGGACAATAAATGAAATACTGTGCATACCTACCGTTCCGTATAACCTCCCACGGCTGTTCATTGCGACAAACCGCTCACTCTTCACCCCACACAGGCTCACCACTCCTCTGTCCACCGTGGAGATCTCTATTAAACCTGATGCAAGACAAAGAATGATGACATTAGAGTGAAAATAAAATACTCACCGACCGTGTTGATTTATCATGGTGACTGTAGCATTGTGTTGTCTCTCTACTCTGCGTCTATGGGTGTAACCTTGCAGTTCGCTGCGCATGCATGCCGAGCCTTTGTTCTGCATCTTTCACCCCATCTTACATTTGCACCCAATTAAGCGCATTGTGGTTATTGCAATAATCGCAGTAATTGCATTGACGTGCACGGCTATTGGTCTCTGGACCGCCCTCACAGGGCTGCGTAAAAATAAGTTGTGTCTAAAAGCGTCCATACATTCATGTCATGGTTGAGCTTGGGGGAGAGGGGGAGGAAAGGGGGTGCTCAGCACTGATGGATATACTTATTTCTAATAGATTTGTATTTCCCTCGGAAGACATTAATTCTCCATCTCCATCAGAGTCGGGTGACATATGATCATGCACATTAATAGAGGGGATACACTAGCCTGCTCATCGCAGATCCATGCTTATTGACTCTTTCCTAATGTATATTGCATTACATTGGGGAGGTTTAACTCACTGTACTGGTTTTCATTATGTACACCGTTTATCCTGCCGTCGGGGAGGACCTGAAGGTGAAACCCGATGCCCACGTTGCAGTAGAGCCTCCGCACTCTTTTGATGCCCAGCAGATAGTCCGTCTCCCAGTTCAGCTCCGGTTTCTCCCCGGAGATCCCCAGTACAGAGCGGGAGAAGAGGGTCTCCCATCGTTTCTCCAATAAAGTTGCATTTGTCCTGCTGCTCGGTAAAGGGTACGCTGACACGATCCCCAGCAGAAAGCCCAGGAGAACCACCGCGGTCAGCGTCCAGTGCGGCGTGCCGGCCTCGCAGGACATACTGACGAGGAGCCTTTGCGCAACGGCCATCCGGTTTACCTTCGGGCCACGTGGTCGAAATTAATGACCCTAAAAATACCGCTCTTCTTGTTTTGCTTCCTTCGGCATGCTGGCTGAGGGTTATTTTTGGAGCGCGGATCAGGGCTTTGGGCATGAAACGCAAGCCCCGGTGCAGAGGAGGAGAGGAGACGGGAGAGTGCGCGGCAGAGCTGGAGGTGATGGTGATGGTGATGGTGAGCTTGGTGCTGGTGATTACCATGTTTTGCAGCTCCTCCGCGCCTCTCTCTCTCTCTCTCTCTCTCTCTCTCACACACACACTCTCTCTCTCTCTCTTCCCCCCCTCTCGGTAAGACTTCGGAATAAATCCTCTACCTCTCACCAAAAACCCCGTTTCAACATTGCCAGGGCGAACGCATCCCTGGATGACATCATGCAGACCGCTGGGACAATGCAAGGGTAGAGAAGGTGCTGACAGCAGGAAATATACCAAGTGTGTGTGGAGAGTTGGGGGGGAATAGTCTAACTGTCAAAGCTGGACTGGAAGGGGAGAAAGCTTATTGGTGACGTTCAGTGGCCGTGGGCCGCGATGGGGCTGCTCCCAAATTGGGTCGGTGGTCATATGTCTGTCAGGCCGCTTCCTTATTTAGAAGGAAGGTGTAAAAACAGGCCTACTCGTCACCGGAGAGCAATGACAGGGCTCTTGTGGTCCCACTTCTTCAGCTGCGACGTTCGAGAACTTCCCCCTCAGTAAATGTGGGGTTTTCTGGGCATACAAAAGAGATTACCAGAAGGGTGCCCCCCCGATCCGCAAAGATCAGGGTTCAAGGCCTCAGTGTGGGTCAGCACCCGCCCTGCTGACGTGCCCTTGAGCAAGACTTCCCCCCTCAGCTCTATATAGCAAGGTTGGGTAACGGAGGCCCGGGCTGGCATTTTAATAAAGTATCATATTTTTATAGTCCACCATAACCGGTGCATTTCCCATGGTGCATTCGTGAGAACTACAAGGAACAAACTGGAGAGGCCCGTCATGAAATGGCTCACATTGTCAGGATGCCATTCCCTGCAACATGAAAGCCTATCGTGTTTTCCATGTAATAGATAATGCCACCAGCAGCATGCCCATGCGTCAGTGAGGTCAGTGCAGTTGCGCACCAGCAGGCTCTTCTGCACACATCAGTTCCCCGAGACCTCCAAAGGAGGGCGCCATTTACAAGTTCATTGGCTCTAGTTCTGTGTACAGCCTTTAGACTTCGTGTCTGTACGGTCTGTTCACCAAAATACATAGGGATTTTGGGACATTTAAAACTCTAAAAATGAAGATTATAAATCCAGAATGCACATCATTACCATCATTGGAGATAAACAGACACCATTATCATCAAGTTCAAAAACTGTATGCATTAATAATGAACAATAATCCAAATGAGTATTATTATTTTTAATATTGAGAAGGACAATGTTCGATAAAATTACTCAAGGACAACATCTCATTAACAATGCAGTTCATTTATTTTGTATAAAATCTATTTGGTAACTGTAATACACAATCTGCTGAAAATATCGTTAAAATGTAATACAACTTTGTGTTATGGCTGAATGCATTTATGAACACAACCTGATCAATCACATCAAAACACAATGACTTCTGGCCTTAACATAGTCAGACCATTGGCACTTTCTTTATATGAAATTAAACCGTTTGGTTGAGAGTAGAGACAGAAACAGCTCCACCCATAAAGATAAATGTAGTGTTTTTGTTATGTTGAACAAGAATACAGATGTCAGTTAAGAAGAAAGAAGTGGTTATAAAGACCTAGATAAAGCAGTATTGATCAAAATGATGGTTTCTTATTTGCACCAAAAAAAAAAAGATGCAACGTTTCAGTTGTGTGTCAGGAATAAGGTTCTCAGCCATTCAGGTGTTCATGTGAATAACAACCACAGGGGGACATGTCTGACAAGCTCTGCAAAATGATGGTGAAGTAATCAAAGCAACCAGATCCAATATGAAATGATAAAATAAATTATAGTTTGATGATGCTTCTATACCACATCTATACAAATCATTTATCTTTTTCACAGAAACCGTTTTCGCCCCTGCACCTCAGAAAGATGCCAAAGAGGCCAATAGTTTAATATGCGCTATTTTGTATTAAAAGCATAATAAATAAATACATATGTACAAAAAAAATGTTTGCAAAATGTACAGGCACTTGTAAAACAACCTTTTCTCTGACACGTCAGCTTCTGAATTCAATACACAGTGCTTTCTCTCGCATCGTTCTCAGTAACCAAATATTGCTATTTACTGCGTTATTTTCATTGTTTTTGGTCTTTAAGGAATGGTTGCTATGAAGTGAGCTTCCATCAGAAACCCCCCTACATGTTTACATACAGCACTATCCGGATGTCCTAGATTGTCATTTGGGAAAACAGTCAAACGTAAAGGTTTAAGCAGCAGGGAAAGCGTATCTTCAGTGGCATGAAGACAGGATGGGACACTAACACACATGTACTAACCTGAGACGACTGTCCTGATCAGAAGCATAGTTGGACAGGATGAGCAGCGCGCTAGACTAGATGATTTGTTTATTATCTAGACAGAGGACGTTTAATGCGGTGTTTCCAGTTCCAGTAAACGGCTTCTTTCTCAAAACGCCACAGTCGATAACCTCACCTCAACAGGTTGCATAACTAAATTCCCATAGGGATATAAAGTAAGTTTGTATACAAAGTATTTACAGTGAAACTGTTTATTATTTAGTAGATGACACTAGATAGTGGGGAGGGTAACATCAGATTACAGCTGCATTTTTTTTAAAGGTATGCATACAAGTCATGTAATGGGGAATACTATGCAGCCTGTAAAAGTGTTTTATGACGTACTCGGTGGCTCTGGAGGAGCCTTGTCAAGTCCCAGAGAAAAACCTTGATCTTAAATTAGATTGAAAAGATAAAAAGGAAAGCTGCAAATTAAAGTGAGGGCATGGAGTTTAAAGAGGATGGCACTTAGGTAGGGAAGGTATAAAAAAAGATTATTCAGCAGGGCTCCAAACTCACTTCTTGATACCCTTTTGGCACAGCATGGTATTTATCAATGAGATGAACCAAATCAGACGGACTGGCTAAAGTGCCAGAGTGTGTGTGGTGCATGCAATGGCTTGCAGCAGAAACATGTTCATGCATCAGGTAACCAGCGAGTACAGTACACGTCCTGCCCTCACTCCAGCAGCGACACCTTGAACCTATATACAGTCAGAAGCCCTGTATATCGCTGTATTAAGGGAAATGTAGGCAATAATTAATCACTGGAGTACCGCCGTTGTTTTCCATCCTTGACAAATGCAAGCACACAGTGGTCAATGTGATATGAGACAAACAGGCTGCTCTTTAAAAAAAAAAAAAGGTGGATAGTTCAGGATCAGAACATTAAAAAAAACACCAGAAGTAGCTGAGGTTGAGATCAACAGTAAATCTGTTTGTGGTACCTGAGGAAAAAGACGATTAGTCAGAAACTCTTTTAGAAAGACTTCTTTAGAATGAATGTGTGTCCATAGAGAACCACACCTGACCTCACAGTTGGTGTTGACTCCCAGGTAGCAGGTAACGACACCTGCTCCAACACGGAACTGCACGTCATTGGCAGATAAAAAGTCTATTGTAACTCTTTTATAACCTGACACACTTCCCGAACGCAGAGCTTATATTCATAAAAGCAAACACTTTTCAAGGCGTTCTGGAATCAGTAGTGCATTGTTGAGTTCCCGCCCATGGAACCTGAATGATTGATATATTATAATGATTCCATTGCTCCCAAGTCTCAGCTTTTAAGGTCCTTTTGGTCAAAGGTGATTTGACTGCCCAAATAGATGGCGATGGCACCGAAAATGGCGGAGCAGGCGATGTAGGCAGTGACGGACTGCGCAAACTGAACGATCATGCCCATGAAGAGGGTGGGGAACACCTGAGAGAGGAGGAAGGTGCTGTCTAAGATGGCAAAGTCCAAACCCACGCCACGTTTCTCAAACCCCGACTCCACCTCCTCCTGTTCCGTGCCACCGGGGCTGTGAGACGAGCCGTTCTGCTTCAGGGGACCGGGGTAGTACTCGTAACTGTCCTTGTTGAACAAAGGGAGCGTGTCTTCCACAGGAGGCGAATAGTCCCGCTTGGGTGGAATACCATTTATATGCACGCTTTTGGTTTTCCTTTTTGGCATATAGATCTGAAATGAGATAAGAAAGGTGTCAAGTCGCCAAAATATACAGATTAAGGGCCTAGAAAAATACATGTGGACACATCCTCCATAGTTAAGACATCTTTACGTACCTCTTTCTCCTTGTGGTAGTGGCAGGTGAGCGTGTAGGGCAGAGTCTGCAGTGTGGCGTACGCATATCCAGTGAGGGAAGCCATTACAGTGACCAAGACCACACTTTTGGACAGGCAGATGACCAAAGCAGAGAAGGTGAAGGTCACCATGCTGCTCATGTAGACCCACCGAGAGCCAAAGCGTCGGACCAAGCGACTCATGACCAGGGAGAAGAAGGTTGAGGTAGCACACTGCAGGAAGAGGCCCAGGCTGCCCATACGGATACCTGGAAGAATACAATGGAAGTTGTGTTTACATTAAGTCGTCAGTACAGATGATCTTGGATGATACGAGGGCACATTTCCACTGCAGCGGGTAGCCCCGTTTAAGCGTCCTTAAATCGTCCTCAAGCGGCCAGGCTAGTTTTTGGTGGTTTTTCCATATAGCGTAGCACCGGCTAGCGGGTTCTTTTTCCGGCCCCATAAAATCGTGGTTCTATCAGACCAAGGCTGAACTAGTGACGTCAACACTCTCGACTGCTGATTGGTCGAGAATCGTCACGAGATCGCGCGTGAGATCATCCCTAGCGTCGCATATATATCTAGAAGCAAGCTTGCAGCATTTCTTATACACAGCATTTTTGTAAACGAGGAGCTACAAAAATGGCAACGTCAAAGAAAAGCACACCGAGGTGACGACGTTCCTACATCTCATTGGGGATGATCACAGCGGGAGCTCGACGGAACAACTCGAAATGTGAAAAAAAGCCGACCGCCCCGCCTCCACTGCGTTGCTACCGCAGGTACTAAACTGTAATGGAAATGCGCCACGGCCAGCGAGGCAGCCTGAGCGAGGACGCTTAACGGGGCAGTGGAAATGTGCCATTAGTCAGTTACAGTTGACCTGAACACGTATCAGTGATGTTACTCTTGTGATGAGTCTTAATGACAATCTCATTCCCAACCCATAGTAGCAATGGGACACGTGAGGAAAACCAACAGTCACTGCCACTAAAGGTAAACACAATGCTCAAGCAATAATATTACAACTGCTTCTCATAAGAAACTCACCCAATGTGTTTCTTAACCAGTCCAGAACAATCACACAAGCGTGTGCAGCCTCTATTTGACCTCTGCCACGACACTCGATGTGAACATGAGCATTTACATCTTCAGACAATCACAGAAAGCTAGTTTGCAGTCATGACAACATTGTTATACATTTTAACCTTAAGGCTTGTGTTTGCTGATGGACAATTGTTCCTTCTTTCCCGTTTATCCACACACATGCTTCACCCCTGAATACATTGTCTTTTTTCATTAAAGTAATAATCTGGAAGAGGGAGTGACGACATGTCTGGCTTTTATTTCTTTCTGCGTGCTATCGGCCTGATCTCAGAGCAGTGATGGTCAGGAGGTCAGCAGCGGAGCAGAGAATCACTCACGTGAAAGGAGTACCTGGATCATATTACTGCTGGAAGGCAAAGCTGCCGAGCCCACTTCACAAACACTACAGAAGCTAACGAGCACCCTGCGAGATACGGGGCAGAGCTACAATGCTGCTGAATCTGTGCAAAGGGAAACTGCTGCATTGTGGGTTAAAGCTACTTTGTATCCCAGTAGGAACACGATCACAACAAGAGAAGCAGCTACTGTTAAAACAACACGCCACTACAGACACAACAGAACACTTTGAGCAACATCTGCAGGGTGTAAGATGTGGTTAAATAACGTCTGCTGTGTTTCAGATTAAACAAACGCTCCTGGCCTCAGAAGTGTGTGCTTTGGCCGTCTAGCTGACTTGAATGAACATGCTCTTTGTGTGCCGATTCCTTGACATTCATTCTTTGCGAGTGTGACATTCCTCGTGGTCCAGCAGGCACAGGGAGGAGAGACCGAGGGAAAGCAAAAAGTAAACAAAGTAGGGAGGGAGGGAGGGAGAAGAAAAGAATGTGGATGGAGGGATGAAAATGTGAAATGAAAGAGGGAGAATGGTGTGAGAGAGAAAGAGAGGGTTAGGGGAGGAGAACACAGGTGGAGGGCAGTGGGAAAGTTACCATTTAAATCAGAAAGGAATGAGGGATGATGGAAAAGGAGACAAATGGTGGAAGAGAGGAAGTTTGGCTGAACAATAAACTACACGTGACTCCGACATGACTCACCGTGTTAATAAATATCATGGACAATAGTTCTAACTCGTCAATTAACATCAGCGAAACCTTTCCCCTTTTACGGTTCTTTCTCAAAGTGTCTGTTAAAATCTACCAAAGAAAGAAGTCTTCCTCTTACACCACTTACAGCAGATTCGGTTGGGTCTATCTAAAACGTTATAAGTAGGTAGAAACATAGGCACAACATTTGCAAAGCTTTACACTTCGCAGGATTTGATAATCAAGTTTAAAGAGCAGGAACAGGAAAAGCTGTATTCTGTTGGTGCTATTTATAAGTGCCAGGGTAAGCAGTTATACCTGAAACTCCCTGGAATGACAATGCGATAAACATACTTGTCCAAAGGCATACCTACACAAAATGTTCACCATCTCATTTAAAGTGTCCTGACAGAGAATCTATGGCAACTTCTTCTCTGCTGTCTGACACTTTGACAGCAGCAGCAGCAGCAGCAGCAGCAGCAGCAGCAGCAGCAGCAGCAGCAGCAGCAGCAGGAACACGGGCTCCGTCCTCCACCGGTGCCCGAGGAATGTGAGAGCATCCTGCCCAGCTGGGACAGCTCAGCCAGGACCCCGAGCCACTTTATGGTGGAGGAGGTGAAGACATGTTGACCAAGGAAGGACATGTCTCACTAGCTCAATGTGAGTTTGTTTCATTCCATGTTGTCACGATGAGGCAAATGAGAAAAAAACTTTGATCGAAAAATGTTTTCTGTACCGTGTTACCAGTTCTGTACCAGGTTAAAAAAGGCTTTGTAATGATTTTGTATCTCAGTTCCTTAAATAAATGGATTTTGAGTAACATGCCGGGAAATATAGGATGCCATGGTTCATTTGTTTGTTGTTGTAATACTCATTTCAGCCACACGAGGCTGAGAAGCACCCCTTCCTCGTGTAATGAGTTCTTTCAGGGGAGTATTCATTTCTTCAATTGGAACAAAAGGGACATAACAATTGACAAAAAGAAAGAAACCCAGAAAAAGATGTTAAAGATAAAAATCTTGGTCGAAGAAATGAAGCGAACATAACACATTATTGTACTGTATAACGAGGAGATCTGACCTTCATCGTATCGTTGCTTGGACACGCTTCCCGGTGATGCGCTGGGCACGCCCTCGTACAGGCCTTCCCCCACAAAGTCTGTGTAGAAAAGCATAAAAGACATGACGGCCATCCAGCTGCAGAGCTGAGCCACACACAGCTGCCGCATCACCCGCGGGACGTGGCAGTAGCTCCTGTAGATGGCGGGGGTCATGGTCCAGCAGGTCCTCAGCAGGCACAGCAGGGGGCCGGACTTCAGGAGCCTCAGCTTGCACTTCAGCAGGTAGCAGCAGGAGCGCGGCACCCCGCACCGGGCCCCCTCTATCGTACCGGGCCCAGCCTCCAGCTGAGATCCAGGTCCCGCCAAGACGCTGCTGGGACACGAGGGTTCCTCAGACACCTTCATGGTGATGAGCACACTGGTGACGAAGATGATGATGAGGATGGAGAAGAGGCACTCGGCCTGGCCTCCTAGGTAAACAGAGAGCAGGCCACTACTCCAGTCCAGTGAGGGGAGCAAATATCCCACACAGCCTCCCAAGCTGACCATGAAGGAGAACATGGCAAAGGCCTGCCCGCAGTCCTCCTCGTCCTTGTAAAGGTCCGACAGGAGAGCCTCTAGTGGTGTGAAGCACACCTGTCCACAGAAGTCAAGAAGCCCCACCCCGAGGATAAGGAAGCCCACCTGTAGCGAATGGTAGAAAATGTATTAATGCCCGTCTTGTAGGAAGAATTCATAAAGACAATAAGCAGGTGTCTTACCTGGAGGGTGCGCCCGCCCCAGGCGAAGTGGGCAGCCAGTAAGTCAGCGTTGGGAATGATGAAAAGTGCCAGAAGAACTCCTAAAGACAGCAGCCAGATGAACGGCCGCCGCCTTCCATAACTGCTGTTGCACTGGTCACTGGCTGAGCCAATGAGAGGGATGAACAGCAGGCCGAGCACTGGACCAATACCTGTGGACAGAACCAGAAGTACAATGTGGTTAGGACAGAAGAACACAAGGAGGAGAGAAAGATGCAGGTGTCAGGGGCAAAGTAGAAAGAAATGTGGATATAGGATATAAGGTATTTTCCTTCTAAAGCACTGTCACACTTGTCAAATTGGTATGACATCTTTGAATCACACTTAGCATTTCCACGGATACTTTCAGAGCAGATGTTCACAATATCCCACGCCAGAAACACAGGCGTCGGATCACATCGCTGTCACTTTTAGTGGCTTAAAACAGCTTCTGACTGGAAGACTGGTGTTTCCCTCAGCATGTCTTCTAACAGTCGTGTCTAATCTTCCTTGCTGCCGCCATCATCTCAGACTGCTGCTGCTGCTGCTGTTTTCTCCAGATGGCCGCTGCCTGAAGGTAAGCCTCCCTCAGCTCAGCCTCCACACGTTGTCGCTCTGGCTAATTAGAACACACCATGATACATGGGATGTTCACATACAGCCACACATGCAAGATCGAACGCCACCCGGTCTTCGCAACAGGGTTCGACTTTTAAGAAGTAGCCTGTGGAGTTTTCATTATAGACAGGGATGATTTTTCTTCAACAGGCAATTTGTGTACGGCCATATTTTGAATTCATGTCTGGGCAAACGTTAGTGCTGTCAATATTTCGGTATTTAAATCAAAACCAATTCTGGATTCAGTAGATAGAAAAGATTATTTCGTCATCTACTGCAGTCCACTGTTTAGCAAGTCATGGCATGAAAGCAGATAATATTTTGGTTTTCACAACATCAATTCAAACAACGACAATCACATCTTACGTTGATTGATTTTTCACCTGATCCGTAATGCGTGCAAGACATCAAATACTAAGAATTCTGGGACATTTGTATCAAAACATTGCTGTTAAAGCACCACAGGAGTGAGAAAATAACTCCACAGCAAAGAAGAATTAATGAAATATGCAACCTTCGAGCTTTCTACAGTTTGACAAGAAACCCAGACAACACTTTGTGCCTTTCTTGTGTCTGAGATAAAGCTTCAAAACCTTGAAAAGCAGAAAGCCCATTCAGAGCGACGGATAGACAGACACGAGGACTGCAGACCCCCACCACATTTCTTCTTGCTGCAGCTGTGAAGGCCCGTCATAACAATCCTCACCATACAGCTGGAAGACTTACTGCCTCACATATATCCCCACTCAGTAGCTTCTCACTGCTATATTCTATACATCACACCAAAGCATGCTTCACAGCAGGGGTGGGGAACCTTTTTCCTCTCAAGGGCCATTTCAATGTTTTCAACATCCTCCGAGGGCCGTACAAATTATTGACCTCTGCTTAAAAATCACAGCCCATTCATTTGGCCTTTCTTTCATGCTGGGCAAAGAAAAAGCAACCTCTTAATCCAGATATCTTGCCATGACTCGCGCATGCATGCACGTGCACGGTGTGGCGTGACCACCAAACAGAAAGATATGGACACAAGATGTGTGCAAATGTCTTTAGTTTCCTATCCATGTGGACATGATTTAAGTGGGGGGGGGCCTAACCTCCTCTAGGGCGGTTCAGGGGGGCATGCTCCCCCGGGAAGATTTATTTTTAAATGTTGAAGTTGAAAGCATCAATCTGGTGCACTTTGAGAGCAACATGAAGAGATCTATGGAAACATCTCTCAACACCAGATGAATCAGAACTGGAAGCAGATTTACTTTTTGGATATTTTACAAATCACTCCTTTTAAACTGTATTTTTGTTTATTAATAACAACTTTTTTTACTGTCATATAGTATTTTATACCCGTTTACTTTATTCTCTTGTTTTTTGATAACTATTATGATCATATAAAGATGTGCCTTTAACTCACTGGTTGGAGAAAAAGCTTCTTATATTCGTTAGCATAGCTAGCTAACCAGATGCTAATAACAACAAAGTTATTGACTGTATGATCAGTATGACAGATGAACAGATCGCCACCGGGTTCTCAACTAAAGACACAGCCACGCAGAAACTGCAGCATGTGTACGGCTCCTTATGGGTACTGCAATTTTTTGAAGTCCCGGAGCGGCGTTCTGGTGCTCTCCTCTCCATCAGAATTGCACCCCTGTCAGACGAGACATATACCACGTTAGGCTCGTGTTGTGTTCAAGGACCATGACCGTTGCCAGGAAAAACAGGCACTCGCTTGTTTAATTATTTTGCGGTCTAGATTTCTTTAATTTTTTTCTTTTTTGCGTGTGTTTATAAATTACCTCGAGGGCCATACCAAATGGAGGTTCCCCACCCCTGCTTTACAGTCTCTGAATACATTACAAGCTGTCCACACACACACACACACACACAAATTAGAGTGTTGTTTAACACACACAATCGATATAACATGTGTCACATTCCCCAATGCACTTTGTTACTTATAGACCAAAAGAATGCTTTAAAGAACACGAGTAACGGACACCTCAGTGTCTTCTCGACTATCAGAGAGGAAACGAGAGAAGGACAGTAACAACTGGAGGATGAAGCAGCCAACAAATGCTTTCAGATAAAGTAGAAAGCAGCCATCTGAGAAGCTGACACTTATGCGCAGGGGAATTAGCTTCAACCCTCCCAAGACACATTATCTATCTTCATGCAGATAACACTCGGGCACTCCATTATAACAAAGCGAGATTAGAATTAGGTTGAATGCCATTTCCAGATTGCTTTACAGGAACTACACAATCACGTCATCTTTCTTGATATCACCGGCAGCTGTTAGAGGAGTAGAAGTGTATACCGTTTAATTCTTTATACTTGAATAGTCACTTCTGTGGAAGACGCCTTTAGTGAAGGCCATTTGGGATAGGATAATGCAACTATGCATACAAGTACACTCAGTTACAGTGAGCAAACATATACCGTACCAGCGATGCAGACTGTCAGTGGGGACACGCATGCCACTCATTTGTGAGCAACCAGACGAGTGACCTTTTTCTAAAATAAACCCGTCCAGCTTGATGTTTGCATTAGGAAGTGTTTGGATAAATTCCTCCAGGCTATTGATAGATTGAAAAGGTCTGACGCAACTGAAGCCACGAATACACAACCAGAGACCAAACTGAATTATACGTTATCCAGACATAATGGAGCAGTCATCAGCTGCTCCACGAGGCCACAGAGCTAGATTAGCCACGTTTTACGACTCTTCCCAGAATCCCTGGATGATGTCGGTGTGTCTCATTGGAAAAATGAGCAAAATCTTTGGTTTCTTGTGCGAAGAAAGGAGAAGGATATAATCACATTAACCACCCTAGATTAAAATGTTATTTTTTCATTGAACCCGTTACAGATTCCTTCCACAGTATACTCATTTTAGAGGATATAGTGTTGTAATGCAATATATTTTAAACATGTTCCTGCGCTTTTCCATTATCAAAAATAACTTGCCTGAAATACATTTCAAAATTGCATGACCACAATATACTTCTTTGAAGATGTCTGTGCCGTTTTGATTCAAACACAAGCTGCACGCATGATACTTATATTTAAAATGTGTGTATTGAATTTAGTCAATGTGTACATTTTCCACATTTTAAAAGATATTTCAGCAAAAACAATGTTTTCTATTTTTTTCCCTTTGTTTTTTGGTGGCAACCCTATTTTAGACTTATGCTAGAGGCTCTCAGTTTATCCCACTAACATCTTGCATCTTTTTATACCAAGGAGGGGTGTCTTTAACAGCAGGGGAACAATGTCTCTACATGTCTGCTATAATGCCAAATGCTTCTTCCAGTTCAGATCCACACTGTAACTCAAACTCCTGACAGATCCCATGCTAATAAATACAGGACATTACATAAAACAGCATAACAAATACTTACACACATATTACACCGTAATTACACTACAATTACACCCATTTTAGACATGGACACACACAGCCTGCCAAATGACTGTATCCCCTAGGATACGGATAACCATTTAAGTGTTCAAGGTCACCTATCATGCAATTTTTAGGCAATAGCATATGTCTCAGATATATAATAATGTATAAAAATAAAACTTGTCTCTGAAGTGTTTTGCTCAAAATACCAAACAGATTACCCATTCTAGCCATGCCTCATACCCCTTTATGTAACTTCATGTTACTAAAGTGCTGATTCAGGGTATAAAGCTTTAAAAAAAAAAAAGAGAGAGGGGGCGGAGCTTAAGCCTGCTCATGCGGGAGCCGGCTTCTTCAAACATACTCTCTCTAGTACTGGTTAGCTCTGAGTGTTAGCGATGCTTGCTAATGTAAACAAGACCAAATTACCTCCAAAGCAGGTTGGCATTGATTCTGATAGTGCTGTGGGTGCCATCCAATATGACGTAAATAACGTCATATCGGACGCAAATCTGAATCAGCCCCGTTGTACCGCCGTTTTCAGAGGTTTGCGCACCGTCAGGTTTATTCTCTGACACTTCCCTGACACACCGGGGACACATATTTATGTATAAAATACATCAAAAAGTGCATTTTGCATGATATGACCTTTAAGTGAATATATGCATCTGCCCTATAAATAATAAAAAAATACACAAGTTTACTTAGACCATGACGAAAATGTTATCCTTTCATAAAAAAGCAGATGAGATTTAGTGGAATCAAAGTTGCTTTTTGTTTTATAATGTTGGAGGTGAAGTGAATTCCATGAAATGTAAGAAGCAACCGTAAGGGTCGGTCTGCAGATGGTGGCTCTTCCTGCGGTACTTTGCTCTCCTGCTGCTTTTCAATTAGTGCCGATAACCACCTCCACAAAACAGGTGATTTGTGTTACGGCCTCAATTATGTCTTTATGACCTGCATGGAACGGAAGAGAGGAGCCCTGCGGCAACGGTACGCCTCCCCCTCCACCTCATAAACTTGGCTGCTATTGGACAAGTTCACATCTTTATGTATACTAGTTAACAGTCCTTGGACGGTACCAGTCTACTCCTCTCATGGTGTTTAAGGCAACTAATTAAATAATATTCAGGCCTGCACATAACTGGTGCGCAGGTGCACATGCGCACCTCCTTCAAAAAAAGAACACCAGGTCATTTGAACCAACATTGAGAGAGAGGAGAGAGAGGAGAGAGAGAAGAGAAAAGAGAGGAGAGAGAAGAGAGGAGAGAGAGAAAGATATTTGCGAGTTGCATATGAACTCAGGGCCGGCCCGTAGCACTGGTGTAATAGATGTTCGCCTAGGGCGCCAGATCTGTGGAGGCGCTGCGCTGGCAGCTCTGGGAGGGAAAAAAACATTTTTGACCGTTGGGGCTCATCCTAATGTTCGGCCTTGATGTAACAACATTCAGAATTAAGTAAATGTAACACCCTTTTCACCCCGGTTACACGTTTCATTCGCCCTGTACGATGGGCGCTGTAAGTGATGAAAATGGGGGATGTTGGCTTATCTGGCGCCCGCAGCTCACAGCCAAAGTGCGAGTGAGCGTGGGAGCGAGGGAGGGTGCACCGGTACGCGCTGTTGTTATTAGCATCTGGTGCTAGCTGCTCTAACGGATATTAGAAGAAGATGTTTCTACAATGATGTGGAGGGAGAGTCCTCTCCAGTCAGACCGAGAGGCTGATAACTTCAGCTCAGTGAGGTAAAGGACTCTGAGTGTTTAGATAGTTCACTTTAGTCCAAGTTATCTCAGTGGGTCTCAAACGTTTTGATCACAATTTATGTAAACACATATTTCCAAGGCACTCCTTTATAATTATTGGGATAAACAGGTTAGAAATCATTCCAATGTATACTATAGGACAGTAAACCAAAAATATCCTTTAAAACTGGAAAGATCTTTTTTTTTGTAAAAAAAAACAAAAAAAAACTGGAAAGATTTAAAAAAATGCATAAATAAATAAATGTAAAATAAAATATGAAAACAAAAATAAAATAAGTTACATTAATTTGTTATTGGCTATGGTAGGTTATTGGTTATGTTCACATACTTATTTGATTCCATCCACTTGTCTAAGATGACAGAGACTTTCGACCCAAACCCAGCTGTTGACTTGTGGATGCAAGCAGCTCATCGCAGACTCAACCAGAGAGAAAGTAGTAGGCCTACATCATCAGCTACCATGTCTGACAGAGAGGAAGACAGTGAGGAGAACAGAGAGGAAGACAGAGAGGAAGACAGTGAGGAGAACAGAGAGGAAGACAGAGAGGAAGACAGTGAGGAGAACAGAGAGGAAGACAGAGAGGAAGACAGTGAGGAGAACAGAGAGGAAGACAGTGAGGAGAACAGAGAGGAAGACAGAGAAGAAGACAGAGAGGAAGACAGTGAGGAGAACAGAGAGGAAGACAGAGAGGAAGACAGTGAGGAGAACAGAGAGGAAGACAGAGAGGAAGACAGTGAGGAGAACAGAGAGGAAGACGGTGAGGAGAACAGAGAGGAAGACAGAGAGGAAGACAGTGAGGAGAACAGAGAGGAAGACAGAGAGGAAGACAGTGAGGAGAACAGAGAGGAAGACAGAGAGGAAGACAGTGAGGAGAACAGAGAGGAAGACAGAGAAGAAGACAGTGAGGAGAACAGAGAAGAAGACAGAGAGGAAGACAGTGAGGAGAACAGAGAGGAAGACAGAGAAGAAGACAGTGAGGAGAACAGAGAGGAAGACAGAGAGGAAGACAGTGAGGAGAACAGAGAGGAAGACAGAGAGGAAGACAGTGAGGAGAACAGAGAGGAAGACAGAGAGGAAGACAGTGAGGAGAACAGAGAGGAAGACAGAGAAGAAGACAGTGAGGAGAACAGAGAAGAAGACAGAGAGGAAGACAGAGAGGAGAACAGAGAGGAAGACAGAGAAGAAGACAGAGAGGAGAACAGAGAGGAAGACAGAGAGGAGAACAGAGAGGAAGACAGAGAGGAAGACAGAGAGGAGAACAGAGAGGAAGACAGAGAGGAGACAGAGAGGAAGACAGAGAGGAAGACAGAGAGGAGAACAGAGAGGAAGACAGAGAGGAGAACAGAGAGGAAGACAGAGAGGAAGACAGTGAGGAAGACAGTGAGGAGAACAGAGAGGAAGACAGTGAGGAGAACAGAGAGGAAGACAGAGAGGAAGACAGTGAGGAGAACAGAGAGGAAGACAGAGAGGAAGACAGTGAGGAGAACAGAGAGGAAGACAGAGAAGAAGACAGTGAGGAGAACAGAGAAGAAGACAGAGAGGAAGACAGTGAGGAGAACAGAGAGGAAGACAGAGAAGAAGACAGAGAGGAGAACAGAGAGGAAGACAGAGAGGAAGACAGAGAGGAAGACAGAGAGGAGAACAGAGAGGAAGACAGAGAGGAAGACAGAGAGGAGAACAGAGAGGAAGACAGAGAGGAGAACAGAGAGGAAGACAGAGAGGAAGACAGAGAGGAAGACAGAGAGGAGAACAGAGAGGAAGACAGAGAGGAAGACAGTGAGGAAGACAGTGAGGAAGACAGTGAGGAAGACAGTGAGGAGAACAGAGAGGAAGACAGAGAGGAAGACAGTGAGGAGAACAGAGAGGAAGACAGAGAGGAAGACAGAGAGGAGAACAGAGAGGAAGACAGAGAGGAAGACAGAGAGGAAGACAGAGAGGAGAACAGAGAGGAAGACAGAGAGGAGAACAGAGAGGAAGACAGAGAGGAAGACAGAGAGGAAGACAGAGAGGAGAACAGAGAGGAAGACAGAGAGGAGAACAGAGAGGAAGACAGTGAGGAGAACAGAGAGGAAGACAGTGAGGAGAACAGAGAGGAAGACAGTGAGGAGAACAGAGAAGAGAACAGTCAGGAGAACAGAGAAGAGAACAGTCAGGAGGGTAGTGATGACAGCTTGTAGGATTACTGGTCGTGTTAATGTTGTCTTGTGTTCACCTCTGCACGTGTGTTTCAGTGTTCACCTCTGCACGTGTGTTCAGTGTTCACCTCTGCACGTGTGTTCAGTGTTCACCTCTGCACGTGTGTTCAGTGTTCACCTCTGCACGTGTGTTCAGTGTTCACCTCTGCACGTGTGTTCAGCGCGTGTGTCTGGCAAATAAAGTCAAGACCCCTCAAAAGTTACGGTTTATTTCATTGTAAGGATGAGCACCAAGCAACATCTCCAGGTGCTCCTTTGAGAACCAGGGCAAACAAGTGATGTGCACCCCTGATAATATTCCATTTGTATTATGACTTAAATGTTATACAGCTAACAGAGTCTTCAGACTGAAAACAACAACCTATTTATCTCTAGCCCCAGGACAATAGACTAAGTAATGCAAAGTAAATAAATGGCACTCAAGGGCTATAAAGATGTATCATTTGAAACGCTTGCACAAGGAACACTCACTTGTGTGGTCAATCAACCAGCCACAGAGAGCATGGTCGATTCATAGTGTGTGTGTGTGTGTGTGTGTGTGTGTGTGTGTGTGTGTGTGTGTGTGTGTGTGTGTGTGTGTGTGTGTGTGTGTGTGTGTGTGTGTGTGTGTGTGTGTGTGTGTGTGTGTGTGTGTGTGTGTGTATCGTGCATACACACAAGTACACTATGAATCGACCATGCTCTCTGTGGCTGGTTGATTGACCACACAAGTGAGTGGTCGATTCATAGTGTACTTGTGTGTATTAGGGATGCCAGCTATTATTCTAATATTCGTTACAGTCTCCATAACCGAATATTATTTTTAAAAATCGATTTTATTTATATATTTTCTTTTTATTATATATATATTTTTTTATTATTTATGTTTTTTTTTTTTTTCTGGCTTAGTTTCAACCAAAATATATATATGCTAATAATAGTAATAGCATTAATAATTGTAAATGGCCATTGGTCACACCAGTTTGTATTACTGTAAACTTGGAGGAAGCCTGCGTGCAGAGCAGACTGCTGCTGCAGCACGCTACACACCGACCCCCCCCCCCACCCCCGCCCCCCCTCACACGTGCGACTAAAGATGAACAAAGCGGCAGCCGGCAGGTAAAAAGAGTTCCTCCTTGTGGAACTACTTTGAACATACAAGTCCAAAGGAAGTTAAATGCAAGAAAAGATGTTGGTCTATCACAGCTCAACCTCAACAATGCGTTCGCATTTGAGTGCGAAGCACGCCAAAGAGGTTACAGAGAAAGACGCAGCACAGCTGGCCATTACCAACTTCACTTCAAGGCCACGTCGTTGTGATGACATGCTTGTTTGTTGTTTGTACTGTTAAACATGTTCCAGTAAAGAAAACAACGGAATTCCTTTTGTCTGAGTTTTTTTTTTTTCCTTCCTTTTTTTTTTCTTCTCCCGCTGCGGGGGGGGGGGGGTCGAATAATCGATTTTGATCATGGTCAATTTCTGGCAACCCTACTGTGTATGCACCACACACACACACACACACACACACACACACACACACACACACACACACACACACACACACACACACACACACACACACACACACACACACACACACACACACACACACACACACACACACACACACACACACACACACACACACACACACACACACACACACACACACACACACACACACACACACACACACACACACACACACACACACACACACACACACACACACACACACACACACACACACACACACACACACTGAGGTAACCAGAGGTAACCAGAGGTAACCAGACCCCACTCTTTCGATCTTAACCAAGTCCTTACCTAACACCATGGTCATGTAGCGCTCCTCCACGCCCGCCTCCAGCAGCAGGGGGGGCACGTATGTGATCCCAGCTGCCACGCAGATCTCCAGGCCACAGGTCAGGGAGTTCAGCAGGACGAGACGCCACTGAGACCTCCATCCAGGCATATTTACAGCGGCTGGCTCGCCTTTCCTCTCCTCTGGGATGGACACTAGTGGGGGCAGGGGAGGGGGGGAAGCACCCGGGCAGGGGCGAGCGAGGGATGGTGGAGAGGCAGATGGTTACCCGCTGGGACGAGAGGGCTGTCGGGGGGGGAAAGCAGCAAAGACACGTGGATGTCTCGGATGACCTGAAGGATTCATCCTCTTCTCAGCATTCTGTATCTGAAGAGCAGGGGAAGAGAGAATAATACACTTTTAACTGTTTTTGAACAACAAGGTAAAGCGCCTAATGACACACACCATAAGTCTGTCATACAGAATGAGATTTGTGCCGTTTTAGATTGTGAGAAATTGTGAGTAAGGGCTAAGGTATGCAGGTCGTTCCTCAGGTTTGGGGGGGTGTCAGCGTGACATGCTGACAAAAGCATCCCATCATGTCACATTCCAACATATTTTCTAGTAACTAACTAGCAACAGCCCCAAGGATATACAGGGCTTGACAATAAACCAGTAATATACCATTATTGTGACATAATAATTTGCAGTGACGTTTGTAATCTGGCATAAAAGAGGTATTTTTCTATTTCTGTAAACTGCACTACAGTCAAATTATGTAATTTTCTGAATTTACAGAACAGCTCAACCGTGCTTTTTTGCCTTTAATCACTAAGTCATGATATCCACATTGCTGATTATTATAAATCAAATAAAATCCGGTAATATTTAAGAAAGAAAAAAATAGTGAACTCTTCTGTATCGTCACCATATTGATAAAAGTATTTGATCAAAAACATTAGATTTCCTCCATATCACCCAGCCCTAATATGAGATGGATGTGTTCTCAGAGCTCCTCACTAACAGCTTCAGGACAGCAGGGGAAACAACAGGCAGACAGACGAGATGAGTCAGCTGGAGCGACGTTGCAAACATACCGAACCGTTTGCCAAGAGAATCCTTTTTTCCACTGCTGCTTTTCCTCCTTTATGTAAGTCTCAAATGAGAGGTTTCAAAGATAAACCTTTAGAAAAAGGGACGTCATTTTCCCATCTCTCCCTACATGGACCTTCCCCTTCTTCATAATAACACCAGTATTAGTGGGAGCCTTTCCTTGGCTGACCCTGTTGTTATCTGTATTATTAAGCTCTGATTGGAGGGTCCTCCATTCTAGAATATTTAACAGATTACTACCATTGTTCAGCTGAGTGCGTCTGAGAAAGTCTTTAGCCCGTAAAAAGATTCTAGAAAGACAATAAGAAAAATGGGAGTAGAATGATATTAAACGTGTTCTGTTTGGCCAGATGCAAGAACAATGACAACAAAGTCACTATGTTGACAAGGTGAATCACAACAGCTTTGTCCTCGTTATCTATCCCACAATGACAGACAAGTCAACCACACATTGCAGGATCATTTTCTCCAGTAGCAATAGCTGACATGCTCGATTATATACGGTATTGTCAACGTGCCATATGTTCATCCTATCTCTGTTCTCCCACCCCCAATTATAGGCTTCAATTCAACTCATATTCAGCTGAAGGAGAGAGGTGGGACTTTCATTCTAAAGACACAAAGAGCTGGCTGCCTCCAGTGCATTCAGTGAAAAGTCAGACCAAGATTTCCGACATCGTCATCCACCAGCGGAGACGAAACGGGTCGTATCCGCTACAGTTCTCTATCTTATAGACGGTTCCGCCACACAAGGCCGACAGGGAAACGCAGATAACGATAACGGGTCCCAAGGTGAGTAGATCTGCGGACGCAACGGCTCCGTGTCTACGCCCTATACGATCATTTCCTGATAACGATGACGCAATAGCCCCACCTCTCCCCACCTCTGCTGCTCACTGCTGGTCAGTGGCTACTGACCATGCTACAGATGTTAGTGCAAAAATATACAGCCCCTCTACCACAACCATCAGCTGGCAGTGGCTCAGTCAGTAGGGGCTTGGACTGTGAGCCGTAGGGTCACCGGTTCAAGTCCCCGACCAGACCTAAATACGGAGTGTGGACTTCTACTTGGAGAGGTCCCAGTTCACCTCCTACCCTGCCCTGCCCTTGAGCAAGGCACTGGAATTCCCCCTTCCGCCCCTCACTCCCCGGGCGCTGTACAATAGCTGCCCACTGCTCCTAGTACTACACTCCTGGTACTAGGATGGGTTAAATGCAGAGAACACATGTCACTGTGTGCTCTGCATGTGTGACCATTAAAGAGGGTTTCATCCCTCCCAATTATATTCTCTACAAGTGGACATGGAGAACTACATGTTGCTAAATCCACCGCGGAGAATAAACAGAAGGGCAAACAGGCAACCATGGCAACCATGCTCGGGGGGGGTCTTCTTCGCTGCTTTTGGTGTATTTTGTGGCGGAAGTACAGCGCCACTTACAGACCCAGCCGTACTACAGCGTCTCCAGTGGGTCGGAATACTTTTTTGATATCGAATTCGGTTCGTTATCGTCTCCGTGTGGCTCCAGCCTAAAGCAGGAAGATCAGGAACAGTCAGAGCAGCCGCAAACAGGAACAACAAGGTGCTATATTTATATTTGGTGTGACATTTCTCAGCCAATGCTTCCCATCTGTTCTCTCTGAGCAAAATATAAATGGATTTCATCTCCAGTGAGATGTCACAGAAATGTGCTCAGATCAATAAATGAAGAGACAGAACAGATGACGTACAGTTTCCTCAAGGAACTAGAGTTGCTTCTTACAGCATAGTACTATCCGTTATTTAGTTGGACGATTTAAATGTTGTAGTTCAACACCACTAGCACAAAATACTGTCATCAGCAACGTTAGAAAAAGTACTCTGATTATTTACTTAAGTAAAAGTAGCAATACTACAGTGTTAAAAGTCCTGCATTCATAATTGTACTTAAAGAGCCTGGGACGAATCCCGATGCGCCGGTACCGAAGTGGGCCAGTCGGATAAGTCACTAGCACATCCCCCATAGGCGGCGCGTGAGGCTCAGGTTTGGGAAGGCTAAATAACTTCTTTTACCTGACGCTGCCCGCCTCCGGCGTCTATAGAAAAGAGATCCACTCAGTGTGCGGAGTTTAAATCTCTCAAGTCATATTACAGGATAAAGGAAATGCAGTTTAAACTGCCGTATGCAGAGAGGACACCGACGTGTCGCACTTATCATTCATATCACACTGATATTACATCATCAATCAGATCATTATCAGTAATTATCGTAGGTGACTTTAATATTCATGTTGACGATGATAAAAATAGCCTTACTGTTGCATTTAACTCTATATTAGATTCTGTTGGTTTCTGTCAGAGTGTAAATAAACCAACCCACTGTTATAATCACACTCTCGACCTTGTTCTGACTTATGGTATTGAAATTGAGCAACTATTAGTCGAACCGCATAATCCTGCTTTATCCGACCATTTCTTAGTAACTTTTGAAGTACTGTTACTAGACTACAAAGCATTAGTCAAAAGCTCTTGCAGCAGAAACCTATCTGTTAGTGCTATAGCCACATTTAAGGAAGAGATTCAACCAATACTTAACTCGATAGCATGTCTGCATGTAGGGGAGGAAACTTATACAAAATGTACACCACCCCAAATTGATCATGTTGTTGATAGTGCTATAGATGCGCTGCGAATAAAATTAGATTCTGTTGCTCCTTTGAAAAAGAAGAAAATAAAACATAGATTAGCTCCATGGCATAATGCCGAAACCCGCAAAATAAAGCAAAAGTCTAGACAACTTGAAAGGATATGGCGTTCCACTAAACTTGAAGAATCTCGTTTAATTTGGCATATTACTCTCAATGAATATAAGAAAGCACTGCGTAAAGCGAGAGCAGCCTACTACTCTTCATTAATAGATGAGAATAAGAATAATGCAAGATTTCTTTTCAGCACTGTAGCCAGGCTGACAGAGAGCCACAGCTCGATTGAGCCTTCTATTCCCTTAGCACTCAGTAGTAATGATTTTATGTGCTTTTTTAACGATAAAATTGTTACTCTTAGAAACAAAATTAATGACCTCTTGCCTTCGACCAGTATAGTGTTATCAACAGCTCCCGGAATCGTAAGTTCTAATATTACACTAGATAGTAAACTAGAATGCTTTTCAGCCATTAACCTTGAACAATTACATTCAATGATTCTCTCTTCTAAACCATCAACGTGTATGTTAGACCCAATTCCAACTAAGCTGTTGAAGGAAGTTTTTCCATTAATTAGCACTTCTTTATTAAATATTATGAATATGTCTTTATTATCAGGCTATGTTCCACAATCATTCAAAGTAGCAGTGATAAAACCGCTTCTTAAAAAGCACAACCTCGATCCAGAGGTTTTAGCCAACTATAGACCTATTTCTAATCTTCCGTTCCTCTCAAAAATTCTTGAGAAAGCGGTCGCAAAACAGTTGTGTGATTACTTAAAAAACAATGATTTATTTGAAGATTTTCAGTCTGGCTTTAGAACACATCATAGCACAGAGACAGCTCTGGTTAAAGTCACAAATGATATTCTAATAGCCTCAGACAAGGGACTTGTCTCTATTCTTGTTTTGCTCGATCTTAGTGCTGCATTTGATACTATCGACCATGATATCCTATTGCAAAGACTAGAGCACTTAGTTGGCATACAGGGAACGGCTTTAGGCTGGTTTAGGTCCTATCTATCTGAACGCTCTCAGTTTGTACGTGTTAACGATGAATCTTCCACGCAAACCAAAGTTAGCCATGGAGTGCCACAGGGCTCAGTGCTCGGACCTATTTTGTTCACATTATATATGCTTCCGTTAGGCAATATTATAAGGAATCATTCTGTAAACTTTCATTGTTATGCGGATGATACTCAACTATATTTATCAATCAAGCCTGATGAAATTAATCATCTAAATAAAATTCAAGACTGCCTTAAGGACTTAAAAACGTGGATGACCTTAAACTTTTTGATGTTAAACACGACCAAAACTGAAGTTATTGTACTTGGCCCGAAGAATCTACGAAACAAATTATCTAAAGACATACTAACTATGGATGGCATTAATTTGGCCTCCAGTGAGACTGTAAGGAATCTTGGTGTTATATTTGATCAGGATTTATCCTTTAACGCCCACATAAAATCAATTTCAAGGACCGCCTACTTCCATCTACGTAACATTGCAAAAATCAGGCATATCTTGCCTCAAAACGATGCAGAGAAACTAGTCCATGCATTTGTTACTTCTAGGCTGGATTATTGTAACTCTTTATTATCAGGGAGTACCAAGAAGTCAATCAAGTCGCTTCAGCTGATTCAAAATGCTGCGGCTCGTGTACTAACCAGAGTTAGGAAAAGGGACCACATTACTCCTGTTCTGGCTGCCTTACACTGGCTCCCTATAGAACACAGGATATAATTTAAAATTCTTCTTCTCGCCTACAAAGCCCTTAATGGGCAGGCGCCATCTTACCTTAAAGAACTCATTATACCCTACTGTCCTACTAGGGCATTGCGTTCCAAGAATGCAGGGTTGTTGGTTGTTCCTAGAATCTTTAAAAGTACAATGGGAGCCAGAGCCTTTTCTTATCAAGCTCCACATTTGTGGAATCAGCTTCCAGTTTGTGTTCGGGCGGCAGACACCCTATCCGTTTTTAAGAGTGCGCTTAAGACCTTCCTTTTTGATAAAGCTTATAGTTAGGGCTGATTAGATTCAGCCCCTAGTTTTGCTGATATAGGCTTAGTTTGTCGGGGGACATCTTACTTCTTCCTTCTCTCTGTCTATACCCGTGTACACTCATGTTCCGATTAACCCAGCTTCCCCAAATGTCTTTCTTTTTGGTGTCTATATACGCTGGGATCCGGAGTCATGGATGATCCTGCGGTCCTGTGTCCTGGATCGCGAGCGCTGGATCTTGAGTCGTAGCTGTGGTCCTGGATCATAGGTCCTGGATGGATATCCTCGTGGATTCATCTTCCTATTATACACACATGCATTTCCAAACATTTGGACTACCTATGTTGCAAATGTATTATCTTTTCAATTTACACACGGCATCTATTGCACGTCTGTCCGTCCTGGGAGAGGGATCCCTCCTCTGTTGCTCTCCCTGAGGTTTCTCCCATTTTTCCCTTTAAAACTGGGTTTTCTTTGGAAGTTTTTCCTTGTACGATGTGAGGGTCTAAGGACAGAGGGTGTCGTATTGTCATACTGATATTCTGTACACACTGTGAAGACCACTGAGACAAATGTAACATTTGTGATATTGGGCTATATAAATAAACATTGATTGATTGATTGATTGATTGATCATCGATCATATAATATAATATATAATATATTTTCTTATCTGAGTCAGCTGAGCCGTATCTGGCCGTGCAACACTCAGTGTCACATACTACATGCAGAAGTATTATTTTAAGCAACACATTATGTTGACGAAACACTCGAGTCAAATGTAATTAAAGTCAGATCCACTCGTGTCTTAGACGTGAATGCGCTCTCAGCTGGAGAGAGAAACCCTGGCTTGATTTACCGAGTTGATAACCAGCGTTGTTGTTAGTTTGTTTGTTACTCAAACATATCCAGGGTCTGTTGAACTGGCTTCGTAGTACAGGGCACAGGTGGCTAGCAGCGCTGAGGTCAAAGACACAGACATTATACATTATATTTGTATTTTACCAGGATGCAGTGACACAAATATTTACATATTTACTATCTACAGCACCCGCCGCCCCTGACATCCCCACTCCCCCCGTTGACAATTTACTAGCGGTACCGAAGTGTGCCGGTCGAGAGTCCCGGGATGATTTTTAGTCCCATTCCACCACTGGCTACATGACCTATGATCACCCATATTGACGCACCTCATTCCTAAACTTCTAACAGATACAACATAAACCGATCCCTCAGCCTCATATGAGCTCTCAGACACGTTCAACATTAACCTGTCATCGCTGTCTGAGCTTGCTGCTGCGTGCGCCGTCGTGCGTTTACATGCAGATGCTGGGATCCTGGACGGTGCAGCTGGAGCGCTGTGCCCACAATGACGTCACAGATCATTTGGCGGGACTTGAAGAATCCGCGAGAAGATCCAGAAAATTGTCAACATTGAAGGCAGATTAATGGTTATCAAAGTACAAATATCCAAAATCAGTTCAGTAACGATTTTCAAGGGGACAATATTTACTCAAATTGATGGGTTTGGATGATGGGGGGAAACCGTGTCACAGGCTCTTTAAGGCAAATAAAAAGGTTTTATCATAAAAATGCAAAATGGCCATTTTAAGCAACAGATATTTTTTAATTCTTTTATAAAATTGTTCGTTTATGTGTTGATCACTTCAATGGTGCACTTGGTGAACGTGGGGTTTATTTGAATTTATTTATACACTTCTGAGTAGCTTAACATACATACTTGTGTTATTAAGACAGTTAAAGGTGGGGTAGGTAAGTTTGAGAAACCGGCTCGAGATACACCGTTTGTTATATTCCATGGAATGCTCTTAACATCCCGATAGCAATGAATATCTGAAGTGCTTTGACAAAAATTCGTAGTGCTGTAAAAAGCACGACCAATCATTTT
Organism: Pseudochaenichthys georgianus; assembly: GCF_902827115.2. Taxonomy (NCBI): domain Eukaryota; kingdom Metazoa; phylum Chordata; class Actinopteri; order Perciformes; family Channichthyidae; genus Pseudochaenichthys; species Pseudochaenichthys georgianus. The sequence continues at coordinate 13,881,447 of NC_047508.1, read as the reverse complement.
AGCCGGCCCGGCTAAAATAACTGGATGGCCTACCTGCCTGTCAGCCTTCCATCTGTGCACAAACTTATCTCGTGCCCTCATTGGTCATGTGCGCGTTCGTGTGTGTTGGAGGAGGGGCTCTGTAAGGAAGTGGCAGATTTGTTCCGGTTGTGTATTTTCAAATTCTAGCGCACTCGAACTGGTTTCTCCAAAATGACCTACCCCACCTTTAAATAAACACAAATTATAAAATAATATTATAGGAGTAAAACTTTTTTCAAGTACTTGAGTAAAAGGACTTTTACATTACATCATCAGGCATACTCTTGAGTTGTGCACATTGTTATGATCAAATATGTGAACTGGTTTCCATCAGTGATGCTATCAGAGGTTCTGCAGCAGTCACATTCCCAGCTTGGTCATTATGAGTCCTTTGATACATGCTCTTTGAGGGTCCAAAGGACAAAGCGACAGTGTTGGAGCAGTGCCCTGGGTCACTGGGAGAGAGGACCATTTCACACCCGTCAGATCCCATTCCCACCCAGCCTGGGCACTCTGAAAGGCACCCATCGGGGGACCAGCCTTCGCCCCTACGGCCTGTCTGGCCAACACAACCCCCTGCTAACATATTCTCAGTGTGTATGTGTACATTCCCCCTCCCTCTCACTCTCCTCTGCATTTCTTCCTCATCCTTCCCCGAGCCCTGGGGTCAGCTCCGTCTCTGACCTGCATTCGAAAAGCACCCTTTTGACATATCTGTCCACGACTGGTCATGCCTTTGTGGTTTAGAATCTCAGTGAGAATGCTTTCTATTGGAGCCCCAGCTGACTTACTGTCAGAAGTTCTCACTGAAAACAGAAGCCCCCCCCCCCCCCCCCCCCTCCCCCGGTGGCACGAATACAGAAATCTGATTTGTCTACTCAAGCGGCTGCGGCTTGTCTGCACGCCTACCCAAATGCAAGTCAGATTCCAGGGTTTTGAAAATTGAATGTTTGCTTGAGTCTTGACCCGTATGGCGCGGGAAGGAAGCGAGAGATGAAAGACGGTGGCAAGAGGAGAAAAGCGAGAGCAGCTCACAGACACATTCAAGTCCATTTATCCACCTCAAAGTCAAACATACAAATAAAAATCCATTTGTTTGTTTGAAATATGGTGCTCGTAAGCCAATCCAATGTTTGTGGCATTGGCTAAAACAGAACAGAGCTCTCCAGCTTGCGTTTTAGGGAGAGAGGAGAGAAACCGGCACACACTGGCAACCCACACAGTCATTCCACCACTCACTTATTGACACCTCTGACTCGGCAATGGATTCCAGTCATGCCCTTCATCGTCTTCCCATAGCCTCCGAGGCTCAGACGCATGCACACTGTTAGACAAACGGCTCTTCGTGTCACCTTATGTGTTTAAACTCTCCAATCTGAGCCTTGGGGGAGTGATGTGGGCGGTGGGCAGCTTTTGTCAGCTCTCCCACTGCTCCATTACCATGCCCCATTCAGCCGCAGGCCCCCCAAAAATCGCTCCTAATGACTCTGAGCAGTATTCTTACAATACAAAACGGCCTTTGTACACATTGTGCCAGAGAGAGTCATTTGATATAGTGGGGTATCAAGTCCATTTCCAAGTCTTTTATTAACGCGGTGTTCAAATAGATGGTAGGCTTTATAGAGTGTGTAGTGTGTGTGGGTGTGTGTGGTTGGATGGGCAGGGGTGGGGGGTCTCACAGCAGACAGCAGGGTTTTTGGGAGAGAAGAGGGAAATGAATTGCTCTGAGATGACATCAGAACCACAAGCACGGTGGTTGTGTGCAGAAACCTCAGGAGGAGCTCTGGTTGTGTTTGGCTCAGGCTGAATGGCTGCATCACCATGGCCATTCTCCCTTTTGAGTTCCGGCACAATAATGGACCCGGCCCTCTGCATTTATACACACTGCTTCCCTGGCTCACTTCCTGCAAACCTTCCTTTGTGGCTCTCCTTCTCTGCTCCCTGAATAACACCGACAAGTTAAGATGGAGCAAATCCTAATGAACGCTGCCAACAATGCTGCCATAATATCACTGGCTCAGCAGCTGTGAGTGGTGCCAACTTGGCATTGTCGTGGAGGTCATGGGAATGATGTTGCGCTTACAGGTTCCTTCTAGACAAAGTCCTCAGCATGTCCTCTGATATAAACGCCAGAATCCAGAACTGACGAACGATGAAAGTCGTAATGAACAGACCGGTGCACAAACTCAGAATATGTAAAACATTGTTTACGTGGATTAACTAAGATCCATGTTTACACTTCCAGTCCCACTCTGCACCACAAATTATTCACCTTGTATCCTCCAGGTAAAGGTAACCGCTAGCTGTTTTTTCCCCTCCAGCTACTTTTACATATTTACTTTTACACCAATGTTTTTCATTATGTTTTATGACTCGGTGGTCTCCAGTGTGATCTTCTTTGCTGCAGTGTGTTGGGGCAGCGGGGTGAAGACAGCTGATGCCAACACAGACTCAACAAGCTCATCAGGAGAGCAGGCTCTGTCCTGGGAGTGGATCAGGAGTCGTTGGCAGTGGTGTCGGAGGGGAGAATGCTGAGGAAACTTCTCAGCATTCTGGACAACGGGTCTCCCCCCCTGCGTGCCACACTGGTTTCCTACCGTAGCACTTTCAGCCACAGACTGAGATCACCGAAGACCACCACACAGCGCCACAGGAGGTCTTTCCTCCCAGTGGCCATCAAACTCTTTAACTCTTCACCCCTAAGTAAAGGGCACTGAGAACTTCCACACCAACACTATGTGCAATATATCTATATAATCAACATCCTTGCAATTACACTCACAGCTATATATAACTATGTTCAATATACATATCAATATAATTACCATCATTACAATACACTCGCTGCTATATATAACTATGTGCAATATTATTATTAGTAGTATTAATAATGCTATGATAACGTGAAATTTACGTAACTGCCACTACGTTTTATTTTTTGCACTACTAAATACTGCTAATAATTGCATTGATTGTGTGACCATCTATGTTTCTATGTTTCATGTTGTCTGTGGATGTTTGATTGTTCTTTTTGCTGCACTTTTAGTGTACAGCTTTGCAGTTGTGCTGCTGTGTTTATTGTATTTTGTTACTCTGGCACAACAACTTCCTTCGGGATGAATAAAGTCTTATCTTATCTATTCTCGTCTGTACCTTTACAAAAGCAGTTGCATGGAGCACACACACACACACACACACACACACACACACACACACACACACACACACACACACACACACACACACACACACACACACACACACACACACACACACACACACACACACACACACACACACACACACACACACACACACACACACACACACACACACACACACACACACACACACACACACACACACACACACACATTTTGTTGTTACTTATGCAAATGTACATGCATTTGCATTTAATCTAGACTTCATGTTGACTTTGTATGCCAACTCGAATGTGGTTGGTGCTATCGGAGAACACGGTTATACTTCAATGACATACCAGCTATTTACAAAGCTTCCCTTTACTATAAATAGATAATGTGTGTTTGTGTAGGGGTGCAAACATGTGCATCTGACCACAGCAAATGTTGCACACTACCTGACCCATCAGCCTTTATCGTCGGTGCAAAGCTATGCTAAGGGCGCTCTTTAACCCTGGTTATGATGATTCGGGGAAAACATTGCTGTAATGGGCAGGGATAAAAACGTGCCTTACCTCGTCCGCTGCAGGCCACGTTTGGGATCATTTCATACCCTAAATGTTATGATTAAGTAAAGTTTGGCACAATATGAGATGAGTAAATCCTTGGGGTTTTTTTTAACATATGAGCAAATATTTTCTTACGTAATTGGAACAGTTGTCAGTGTTTGCACATGGCAATGTAAGCATTACCGAGAAAACTTTCGTTTACAGACCTTTCACCATTCTCCCCTGTCTTTTGGTCCCTCTGCAACTCTCTCCATGTTCATCTTAACCAGCTGTCCCACATCTCTCTTTACCCGTCATCCACATGAGGAGGACACCATCAGACCTCTGGCCTGACTTTCCCAAAGACACCGTTTCCTTCCATCACTCACAAATGGATAATAACACAGAACTTCGTTAACCTACGTCAATACAAATGTTTAGTGTTTGATTTGTGCTCTGCCTCTTCTCAATTGAAAGGCAGCCCTGACAGTGCTGACCCTACCCCCCCACCCTGTAATCTTAAGCCCACATCCGTCACTGTGACCCCTGACCCTGCCTTTCACCGCAAATCATGTGACCAACCTTACATTTCAAAGCCAGCGCCAGCATGCGGATGGCTGCCTGCTGCTAGTATTCTCCTCCTGTACGTTGCTACCTAGAGAATGAAAAGCGAACCTGTTGCCAGTTCTTTTAAAGTTGTGCTTCGGGAAAGAAGATACGATATAAGGACATCAATCATGTGATGGAGAGGGAAAGACAACCTCGTCTTATTTCCGGAAGGCCTAATGACACCCTTTGCTGTGCCAAAATGTGAAGTGCTCTTTCCATCTCTCAACCTAATTAGGCCGATGACTCAGATCAAGTCCCTTCAGTTTAAAAGACGAATAGTTCATGTATCCTGAGAGAGAAATGCGTTCAGTGTTTTCAAATTCATTTTAGGATGTCATTTATGGTTATAGGAGGGAAAACTATTATCAAAGCAATCATTAGATGTCCTTCATTCACAACATAGCAATTCCCCAGAACTGTTTAAAAAAGTATCCAAACACAAAAGGACAGAGTATCTGCTAATCCCAAGGACAGCGGATCCACGCAGGAAACCACCCACACAAAACGCACTTATCAGTAGGGCTGTGCAATTTAATCGATCCTGCGATATATATATATATCGGTATTTAGTTTTCCGAGAAAGTATCGATATTTCAGCCGTGGGTATCGATACATTAAGTCTGATAACTGTGTTCGTTATTCTCGCGTCCAGGAGAGAAGCTTTAAAAAGGAGACTAATTGAGTCTCTGAGAATGTTCAAATGTATACTTTAATTAATAAAAAGCGCGGTAATGTTACAAGCAGAAGATGGTTCAGTCAGAAAAACAGCTGTGTTCTGGCTCTCGTGAGCGAAGGGAAGAGAGCGAGCTCCACCTTTCCAGCTGTTAAATATCCTCTGCTGGCTCCTGCCTGTGGGCCGGTTGGCACTGCTGGGGGCCGGCCCTCCACGTCTCCAATGTTCGTTGTTGCGCATTACAGACATTACAGATTCAGACATTGTACATTAAATATATAACTAAACACGCCTTTTCTCCTCCTTATCTCTTTCATGACTTTTCATTTAATACATTTTAAACGCTGTAATCAATACTCCAAAAATACCTCACTATCATTTCCGGTAGTTCCGAATGTTGTCTCATGCTACCCACGTCTGTAAACAAACGTATTCAAATAAACTGTACCTTCATTTAATATTCAGCAATAATAATATCTCGACGTCTATAGTTGTAGTGTTGAAATCAGTAGGTTTCGGTGTGCAACACTCCGTGTCATATCGCTACTAAATTCACCTCTATAGGAAATTGTATATTAGCCACATGCTAAATGCTAACCGTAGATGAAGGATTTTCAGAATAAAAGCTTAACAACTGGTTGTGCACAAGAACTTCTGGTTTTTCAGTATAAAACAGCATTTCAACTGACGGTATGTTTATGGTACTTTATGCCATCAAAACATTGATTTTAATTTCTAACAAGTCCCATTCAAATCCCCCGTGTTCCGCCACCTGCTGCACCTTTTATTCCCCATTGTCCATTGTGATACTGCACTTTACAGCTACAGTTTGCACTGTTTCAATAAATGAAACTAATTTTCTCACCACATCTTTTGATTCATTTTGTCCAGCATTTGCAAGTTGTAGACTCTCTGTCAGAGCCATATATTGTATAATTGATGCTTTCAGTTTTCAGTTGAATTAATTCAATTCAAGTCAATGGAACACTCACAAGATGTCACCAAAATCACACTGTCCCTTTAAAATCTTTCAGAAAATGATATAAGTGTATCGAATTATATCGAATCGCATCGAATCGTATTGTTGGCTGAATATCGTGATATATATCGTATCGTTGGCTGAATATCGTGTATCGTATCGTGAGATTAGTGTATCGCTACAGCCCTACTTATCAGGGGTACGTTGGAGGAATGCAGGCTAGGTTTGGCTGCCCTGCTGTGGGATTAGGGTGTGTTTGTATCAGTGGGTGAACTGAAGGAACCCTCTGTCCACACCAGAGAATGCAAACGGCTACGGCTCAGGGTGGTGACCGTTATCATACCGTCCCATGCAAATAGCTCAACAATGAGTGCAGCAGAGTTCAGTGTTGTAGCCTCTTGTGAGTCAATGTGGGATAACGTGCCTCCCCACAGACTGTGGCTCTCCAGTAGCTGAGAACCTTTTGTGTCAAGGTGAAAGGACTAATAGGAGGGAATGCAAACGCTAATGAGTTCCAGTCAACCACGATAAAGACTGTTTAAATTTAGTTAATAGAGCAGTCACAATTTTAATTAGGTTTAATCAATAAACAGTTCATTGCTGTAAGATGGTATTTGTGATCAACAGAATGTTGTTACAGGCAAGCATGAAATCCTGTTTATAAAATTGCATTTGTGTGCTCAGGTATTCAACTCAATTGAACTTACCTATTTACCTTGTATTTTAAGTCAATAATATATATTTTTTACTTACTTTAATTTTAGCCAAATGTAAGGGAAGTGTTCCTATAATCATGATAAGGTAAGCACTTTTTAGTTCAACGTGGCTTGAATTCCACTTTCCATTAAAAGAGAAACAGCTGACCTTTAGCTGTCACAAAACGGAGGTTCAGGTCATCTCATACGCTACAATGAGCTCATCACATTCAGAGGCAATTCATCATGCTTGAATGACAGCAGCTAGAAACCCCAAATGCATGACTAGAAATGTGCCATTACAAAGAAATATGTTTCCTTCAGTTGATTCTATGCTGTGCATTTACACCTCTTGTAATTAACACATTGAGGGAAGATGATAACAGAGAGTGTGATATAAAAGCAAAAACATGATGAGCCACAAAGGAGTTATTTCACAAAATGATACTCACCAGCCAAAGAAGCGAAGCTCAAAAGTGTAAATGACATCTACAGATTTGAATTGGAGCATCTCATCTATTTTAGCGGCTGCTCACACTTTTTATCCAATCAACACACTCCGCTCACTTGCAGAGCACATCTGCACTGACTCTGGACCACCTGCTTTAACTCCATGCTCCAGAGTCTGACTCGGTTTTTATCCTGCTTCTGTTTGTGTCTCTCCTCTCTTATTTAGCCCACCTCCTTTTGCATCCCTCCCATGATTCTCACTCCCTCTCACTTGTGCCTCAGCCTGTTGTAAGGGGGGAATTGGGAAACTCCTAAAGCACATGAGGAATCCTGTCCGTCTGTGTTTGTCTCAAAATGACATGTTTTTGCCCCTGATTTGATCTGAAAGACAAAAATACTAAAACCTTAACCTGTAGCATAACACACACACACACGTTTTAATAGGCGCACAAAAGGTGGTTAAAAAAAGAAGAAGCATGAATTGATATAATCTCACAACCCCACCACTACTCTCACTATCTTTAAACTACCCCTGAAAGTTCTTTATTATAGACCCTGACCCAGTATCATGTTCAGCCGCCCTATCAGGGCCGGGCAGCACTCCCCCCTCTCTCATTACCTCCCCCTGCAGCCTAGTCTTAGTTAAGCCCATATTCCTGCATGACTGCTTGTCCATGGACTGCTTTAACCCTTTTCCTGGTTCACCAGCTCAGCCAGCAATAAGCCTATTTGAGTAGACACGTACATGCACACAGCGCATACTTACACCCAAGATTGTTTGCACGTACACACACTCACACACCATCACTCAACCCCCGGCTGGCTGCCATGTCGGTACCCCACGCCTGGAGGCCAGGACCAGCAGCCCTCTGTAGAAAGGCTTTTAATTAGATAACAGTGAGAAGGGGAAAAAAAGTGGAGCGGAGGGAGCTCTAGAATGGGGAGGGTGGTTAATGGTGGGAGGGGAGGGGTGTCCAGTAATGCCATTAGACTACGGCAGGCTTTAAGGAATCCCTGTTTCTGGAGCCCAGAGGCAGATCAATATGAAGACCGAGTGGAGAGCGGCTGCTGGCAGCTTCCTCTCTGCAACAGGAGCGGCTTGCCTGGAATTAAGAGACTTCTGAAAATCCCTTTTTGGAGAAAAGCCTGGCCCGACCCGCTCAGCGAGGACTTTGCTGTCCTCACTCACCGAATTGGTCCTACCCCTTTAAAAAATATGGTGTCCGGATAAATCCGGAACATAAACAAGCGCACATAAAACTAATAGAGTGGCGAAATCACGCCCATCTACTTCCGGTCCATGGGAACTTATTTCGGAAAAATAATGTATTGAAGTCAATGAAGAGAGAAAACGTATCTTTCGATCCCGTTTCAATTGTGCCATGAATTACACATATGATGTTTGTCAATCATAAAAAATAATTTCCATGTCAAAAAAGTCACAGTTTGTCGTAAAACTGTTGAAATATAAGACTATGAAAAATACGCAACTAGAAAGACTACAAATCCCAGAGTCGCGTAAGTGATGTCACAATTGTTTTCCTCCACTAAGAGATAGGTTCCATCTATATGGCGCTGATTTTAGCCATCTGGCGCTGGCTAAGATAAGATAACGTTAACAAGATGCCTGTGTGCTTAGTACCAGGTTGTTATCATACCAGCAATGGGTCTTGCTCGTTCTTTCGCTTCCCGTCTGATGAAAGGACCAGGAGTGGCTGGATCAAGTTAGCTACCTAGCTAGTAGCTAGCACGTTAGTTAGCATTACAGCCTTGTAATTTTTATTAGCCTTAATATGAACATTAAGTAACCCAAAATGTTAAACAGTAAGAGTAGTAGTCATATTTCGTGAACCCTTTGAAGAGTACTGTCACCGGTCATTCTATAATACACAATTTAAGCCCGGGGGAGAAATGCTAACGCTAACATCGCCGATGGCCGATCTTTTCTACTTCATGCTATCTGCACAAATGGTTGACATTAAACATTAAAAAGACCAGGCAGTTCAGAGAGAATCAAAGGAAGGCAGGCAGGCAGCTTTGCATGACATTCTTCTGGACGTGTTTCATTGTGGTGATAGTGAGGGTAGTCAATTGTTTTGTTGACAGTAGTGACGGCCATCTTGGTGACGTGTGTTGTTGTGAGAGTCTGCAAGACCAGAGATGTAGTTCATTGAGCGTTTCACACAAACAAATGTGTTACTTCACAGTTTTACGACACATTTTTATTTTTTTGACTTGCAAAATTATCTTTTAAATTGACAAACATCATACGTGTAATTCGTGGCACAATTCAAATGGGATCGAAAGATAATCTTTCTCTCTCCATTAGGGGTGTAACGGTACACGTACCGAAGGGCCCGTACCGAATAATTTCGGTACGGGCCCTTCGGTTCGGTACAGGTGTGTACCGAAGTGTACCGAACGAATATAACGTTAAACGTAAAAAATTGAGAACGTGAACAACTTTTTGGAAGTAATCTCAGGTGCTGCGTCGCAGCATTCAGAGTAATTTGCTCACATTGGTTTCAACGCGTCATAGAGCGAGCAAGTCATTTCATTGGGCTGGTCAGAGGGATGCGTTCAAATGTAGTCAGTAATTTAAGGAACTGTCACATTAATGGCGAACGCAGATAAAGTTGAGCTCGAAAATCCTCCAGCATCATTGAAGTCTCCGGTTTGGGAACATTTTGGTTTCGCAGTTACGTACAAGGATGACGGACAAAGACAGGTGGACCGAACCAAAGCTGTTTATCGGCATTGTTCAACTAACATTGGTTACGCGGCTGGCAATACATCAAACTTGCACACTCTTGAAAAAGGCATCACCCGAACGTGAATATCACCGGTACCAAAAGAAAAAAGGCTGAAGTGCAAACTCCCGCTAGCATTTAAGCCTCCACCACTCCCAAAAAGTTCAGACCGAGCCAAAGCTATTACAAACGCCAAATATCCTTATGTTGCCATGTTAGCAAAGTGCTACCTGGCTGTATCTGCTACCTCTGTCCCTAGCGAGAGGGTGTTCTCCACAGCAGGAGACATTGTTAGTGCCAGCTGCCAGCAGATCTGCCCTTTCAGCAAGCAATGTGGACAAGTTCATCTTTCTTTAAAAAAACATGAACATACAATGACAAGCAAGTCCTAATGTCAAACTGGCTGCTTAGGTACTAGTACAGTACAGTTCAAATACAGATTATTTCAGTTCATCGAAATGCTGCACCTTAATGTTTATTTTATTATATTTTGTATTTATTTGAGTGAATACATTATTCACAGTTTAATAATAATAAAAAAATATATATATATATGTTTTGTTTTGCGAAAAAAATTCTGCTGTACCGAAAACGTACCGAACCGAACCGTGACCAAAACACCGAGGTACGTACCGAACCGAAATGTTTGTGAACCGTTACACCCCTACTCTCCATTGACTTCAATACATATTGTTTTCGAAATAAGGTCCAATGGAGCTCCCCCAGAAGGGGAGGGACTTCGCCACTCTATAATGCCCTTCCTTGCAAAGATATATTATATCAACACCCCAAGTACAAATACGCATATATTTAAGCGCACACACTCCTAGTTGTCTATTAATTACAGGCATGAAAACGGGTCAGGGGTGAAAAAGGCGAGAAGTATATTATCCCTCTAGGGGGGTCCAGGGGCATGCTCCCCCTGAAGAAAATGTTGAATATTCCATATTTTAAAGCATCAATCTTGATGCATTTTGAGATGCATTTTTTGTCGCCAACCTGGGGAGAGCTGGAGAAACTTAACTTCAGCCATGAGTGAAAAATATTATGGCCTCCTTACTAAGTATTATCAGGGATGCAAACTCATCAGGTATGGAAAAGGTGACAAGGACCCGAGCCCCCCGACCCCACGGAATATCGGCTTTAAAATGAGGAATAACAGAGGATTTTAGCAGTCAAAACAACTAAAGCAGCAGTGTTAATAATAACAGAAACGCTAAAGAGTCACATCAAATAGAAATATATAAAAGCATTTATTTTAATTGTGTAGCAGTCAGTTTATAATTTTGGCAACACTGTTGAGCATTTTGAAAATCTATTGTCATGCCTCTGTTCAAGGCTTAGTCTTTCTATCTTTATGGCATCTGGTGTAAAGTAACTAAATTCATAAACTCAAGTACTATACTAGGGTACAATTTTGAGATACTTGTACTTTATTTAAGTATTTCAATGTTTTGCTACTTTGTTCTTCTTCTCCTCTACAGTTCAGAGGTAAATGGTGTACTTTGACTCCACTACATGTATTAATACCTTTAGTTACTTTACAGATGTGGATGAATGATGTGAAATCTAATCAAGTGTTGAATCAGACTTTAGTTCCACCTGGAGTAAATCCACCAGCTACCCTGCAGTATACAAAGTCATTCAAACTAGCTGCACCTTTACCAGCTTTGAGAACACTTTCATGATCAATCATTATAAAACATATCATATTATTCTGAACTGGACCAATCTGCATTGTGAGTACTTTTACTTTTGGTATTTTCACTATATTTTGATGAGAATACTTTTCTACTTTTACTTGAGGAACATTTTGAATGCAGTACTTTTACTAACAGAGTATTCCTTCCTACACTCTGGTACTTCTACTTTTACTCAAGTACAAGACTTGAGTACTTCTACTTTTACTCAAGTACAAGATCTGAGTATTTCTGCTTTTAATCAAGTACAAGATCTGAGTACTTCTACTTTTAATCAAGTACAAGATCTGAGTACTTCTACTTTTACTCAAGTACAAGATCTGAGTATTTCTGCTTTTAATCAAGTACAATATCTGAGTACTTCTACTTTTACTCAAGTACAAGATCTATACTTATACCACCTCCGTTTATAGCCTATGAAAAAAAAACTATTAGAAAACGAAGGCTAAAGCTAACGTTAGCAGATAGTGACAATGTATGCTAGCTAGCTCAATGATAATATTGCGACAGAAAAACTTTTCAATGCACATCATGCTCTGCGCTCCGACAGGGAGCTCTGCTCTGAACACCTGAACGGCCCGTTCTAACAGCTGTTCACCAGCGGTCCAGTCTGTACCACAGTGACTCCGGACCGCACAGTTAATATTAACGAACGCACCCGTAGCTAATGTGGCTGCTGAAGCTAGACCATCATCGCGGAGCAGCAGAGCCGACAGGCAGGAAGACTCGAGCACACAGCTCGCGCTGCATTATAATATATAAAAAAAGAACACCATGCGTGTCATGATGGCACATAACAGCTCACGGCCGCAGATTACTCCGGGTCCCAGACCCCCCCATACTCCAAAAATATTTTTATTGCAGATCTACATGAATCACACAAACGACCTATTTTGGGTTCAAAACGGCGAATTTCGCCGAAAGGTGAGTGATTTTCATGCCTGTAATTAACTAGTAATGGAAAACTGCAAAATAAAATAAAAAGGCATTCACATTAGGGCTGCATGATTTGGGGAAATAATTCGGGATGCACGATATTGTTTTTTTTTAAACCGATACCTTCCTGCTTCTCAAGACCGATACCGATAACCTATAATAAAAAAAGATTTACGCCACTAATTATTTTAACGCTATTAACGCTAGGGGTGCACCGAATGGGAAATTCTTGGCCGAAACCGATACCGAAAATAGGAAACAGTTGGCCGAAAACCGAATGCCGAAAGGCCGAAAATGATTAATAGAAATATATATAATGTATACATTTTTTACCAATGTTGTTCAGCTACCTGATTATGGAAATAGACATGATTATGGCAAAACATAATAATAATAATCACTATTATGGGTCCATAAAACATTTATTCAGCACTTTTGAACATTTGTACATTTATTTTCTCTGTAGGATAATAACTACAACAAAGTGCATTCAGAACAAAGCCAAGGGGCTTTAAAACAGCATAAACATCTAGGCCAGTAGGCCTACAACAAAATAGTGTCAACAACAACAACAAATGCACCTATAAGTGCATGCATACAAATGTGCAAACTGGATAAATCCACATGAATGTAACTATAGTATTTACAAATGAAAGCTTATGATAAGCCTATGATAAGCCAGCCTTGTCTACTTATTAAGGAAACGTGGGAGGTTCTTTTTAATGAACAGTAGCTTCTCTGCTTTATCAGCCATGAGTCTGTTCCTCTTCTCATCAAGCACATGAGAGGCAGCGCTGAACAGTCTCTCGCTGTCAGTGCTTGTGCATGGAGCACTCAAATACTTGCGTGCCACCTTGGCCAGGTCAGGAAAGCGGTCTTGTTTGTTTCTCCAGTATCCAAGAGGGTTCTCGCTTCTGGGGATGGGTACTTCTGAGAGATAATCATCTAACTGTTGAGCGGTTGAGCTTGTCACCTGCCTGGCATTTGAGAGGTTTGAGAGAATAAGATTGTATTTAAAATAGGGACAGTGCATAATGAACATTTAGTCAAATGTATATTTACGCATGCCAGATCACTTGGCAGACAAATAAAATCATCTGACATGTCAAAAGAAATTACAACATTAAGAGCATATTACATAGCAGCACATACAGTACTAATAAATATCACATTCAGTAGCACATAGTACAGTAAGTAACCAAGTCAGAACAGAGTAGCCTACCTATTTGGGGTAGTATTCTCTTCCATGATCTCGTTGAACATATCAGACAACGAGGGTGGTTGCCCCCTCTCCTCCTCCTCCTCTGCTGTAGACAGACGAGCCCTTTTTTCTGTGGTCTGCGTCACGTCTCCTGTGCTGTGCGCAGCAGCCTCCTCTCGTGGGTTCTCCTTATCCAACACAGCCTGGATCATGTCTCGTGCGCTTTGCTTTTTCTCCGCATCAAAATAATTGTCTTTATATCGCGGGTCAAGTACAGTCGCGATACAGCACAGGGGATCAGAGTAGATATCAGCAAAACGTGTGTTGACAGACTCCAAGAGTGTACTTTTCATAGTTTTTACTCCACGGTCCAGATTGCAAATCGCAATCCGCGACTCTTTATCTGATATTGTGAAGTATCTCCAAGCGGCAGACATGTTGACTGTGAGCCAGCCGTGAGCATGGTCCCTGCCTCGCCGCGTCTTTATTACGTCATCACAACAACACGTTAGGTTGCCTGTTCTGACATTCGGTGATATTTTTTCGGTGATATTTTTTCGGTGCTAAAACCCTTTCGGCCGAAAGCTGAAAGGGCCTTTTTAACCATTTCCGGCCGATAATTTTCGGTGGCCGAATTTTCGGTGCATCCCTGATTAACGCATGTGTATTTTTTTTCCTTGGCCGCCCCGTAGTTTCAGAGCGCATCGAGTTTAAAATACCATCTACAAGCTGATGCTGACAGCCCCGCTCCTGCCGCCCGCTTGTGGCAGACCACACTTCCACGCTCACCGGCAGGCACCGAATGGCCATCTGTAGGACCGGGAGGGTGTGTGTGTGTGTGTGTGTGTGTGTGTGTGTGTGTGTGTGTGTGTGTGTGTGTGTGTGTGTGTGTGTGTGTGTGTGTGTATGTGTGGCCCGAGCGAGCGAGAGAGAGACCTTACGTGCATTGTTGTTGTTAGCATCTGGTGCTAGCTAGCTGCGCTAACGGATATAAGGAGCTGTTTAAATGAAAACAGAGGAGCGACATTTCGCCACAACTGCGCCGAGCACTTGACTTTATGCAGGAAGCCAGACAGTGGGACATTGTACGAAAAGTCAGCACACTCAGCACGGATAGTGCACAACATGATTGCAGCGTCCAGGCAGCTCCGGTTCGAGCATATGCCTTGAGTTGCACATAGCTCCCCCACACACACACTTTGTATTGTATTATTGTCTTCGTACGCTTTTAACACACCATCGTGACTGATCAGGTTCGAAGTATTAGGGAGCGCTGGATTTGTGAAGAACTCCCCTCTTCCTAAACCACTAATACCACAGTACTGGCAAAACGGGAGGAGCCGAGTGAAAAACAAGCGCCCCTCATCCCAATCCACCCACACCGCAGTATTTTTTTCTTTTTTTTTACCGAAAAAATATATTTGATATTATCAGGGCTATTAATACTGGTATCGGGTTTATCTGGATGACGTCATAATTCATAATATCGGGCCGATAATTATGGTGCATCCCTAGAAATAATCTAATTGCGATTTTTCTGACAGATATTGCGATAGCGATATTTGTTTTTAAGTGACCCAACGGAAGTTTATTGTAAAATGCGGCCATATCTCCGGATAGGAAGGTCGCATCAACATGCTCCCGTCTCTAGCACCCCCGCAGCCCGAGCTACGAGTGAAAGAACTAAACTTACATGAAACTTCCGTTGGGTTGCTTTAAAGTCAAGCTTCAGTTTAAGATTCACCCTGTAATAGAAACATGTGATGGAGCATTACTAACCTGACTCAGATGCTTTGTTTCACCAAACCATCTAGGAAAGCTCCATTGGAAGCCATTTGGAAAGGGCAGGCACTTTCAAAAATACTTGGCAGGAGATTGGATCAATCTGTCTATCACCTTCTATCATGGGCCACTTCTGATTGGTTAACAATGGCTGGTAAATGTGGAGCACAGCACTTCTGATTGGTGTGGATGACTGACACACAAGAACAAAACAAAACAAACAACAACAACAAAGAATTTGCAGGCTTTGCAATTTGATAATTGCAGCATTTAAAAACGTGATTTCGATTTAAAATCGATTAATCGTTCAGCCCTAATTCACATGACGTGTGGAGTTTCTCAGACAAATGTACTTCCCCAACCAGCCTACAGCTCTCTCTACCAAAGGCTCTGTTGATACATACAATTATCCTGCCCCAGAACCTTTCAAATCTTCAAATTGTTGTTCTCAGATGGTTGTTAACATAGTGTACTTGACTATAGCTTTTGCTAGAGATGCTTTAGCAATCTGGGCAGGCGCAGTTAAGGCTTTAATTCCACGTTAGCCTTTCCACAAACCAGACTTTCTTCAGCACTGGCCAAACCCTACGTGCCCATAATAAGCTACAACACACTGCTCTCCGCTTTGATAAACCAAGGAAACCAAAACAGTGTGTCAGAAATAGAATTCAGGGGCCACTTCTCTTGGCATAGCAGCAGGATCCCAATAAAGCCTGAATGTCACCTACATTACACATAGCAAGAAGGATGAGACAGATCAATCACTCATTGTGTGCTCTCCCAGCAAATTAACCTTTAAGTAAATCCGTGACGTTGATGCTTAAACACAGAGCTTCTACACATACATAGCTTTTAACATGTAGCGCCCTCAGGATTAGCACTACTCCAATGGCCATAAGAGCGCATGACAGTTAACACAGTCTCCAGGAGTTGAGGACATAAGATAGATTGTCCAAGAGTCTTCTGTAGTCCCTAAAGGCTCAAGAATCCCATCAGTGGGTTTTTTTTTTTACGCAGGGCCATCTGTTGCACACCGCCATAGGACTGTTTCAACTACCTCGCTATTATTTATAATGAAAATGTAATTATGCAATGTTGAATAGATCCTTTAAGCTGCACCACGAGGCAAACGTGGTGCATCCCAGGCCTACACAGAACTGCTTAACACGATTGTTCTTGCGTCTGAGAAGAGAAGAAGAACTCGTAGCAACAAAGATAACTTCAGTTTCTAGGGTTTTTCCTGCGTACCGGATTTCAGGACGGAAACATGTGACGAGAAAATTAGACGAGATATGCAGGGTTTTCCCCAAGAATGCAGTTACTATTTTGATATGGCTGTGCATATATGTAGTTAGTTTAATTAATGTAGACATTTATAAAAAGAATAACCTTGGAAGCACAACAGAGTACATATTTTATCTCATTTCTCATTTTATCTCATTTCAAACAGTTAAATAATACATATAAGCATCACATAATTACGCCGAGATTTAATTTAAACCCTTTTAAATCAAATGTAGTTAGATGCGACATCTGACATAGCATTAAGTAAGCGTCGGGCAGACAGATTCTGAAATAAAAAATAAAAAAAGAACCATCGTTGCAATTTAAGGGACCATTTTTTCGTGCTGATGCTGAAGATATCCCTCACGGCCATATTGCATTTAAAGGTCTTTCACGCCGTTTAACGCAATACTCATAAATATATTGGGCAGCCCTACCTGACTGTTTGTGCAAACATTTAAAAAATGCAGCAAATGTCAAAGAAAGCATGGAAAAGAGTAGCAGTATGGAGTCACAGGAAGTAGAGGGCTGAAAGACATTAAGGATGGAGGAAATGGTGCCAACGAGGCACTTCCAGCTGTTTCTCAAGAAACTCAACACACCAAGGTCATGAACCCTCCAGCTGCATGGATACAGTTAATACTGCAGAGCAAAGAGGACTGACAGACTTAAGGACAGATGAACATCAACAGGTCCATCTCTTTTTTCCAGCTGTTGTCAGAGCAGTAGTGGGCCCCAAGGCACAATGATTAACGCCTCAGTCAAATGCTACACAAACCAGATGGTAGAGATGGAGAAGAAGGACAAAGTACGTTCTCTCCCTCTCCAACCAGCAGCACACAGAGGAAGGACTGAACCCACACACACACCGTCACCCAACACGCATGCTTAATCTTGGACACACAATTACATTTACATACATTTAAATAAACATACTGTCCACAGTCATGAAGTGTTCTGCAGCGACATTGTAATCACGTTTAATGCAGCCTATACAGTATGCTTAAACATGAAAACGGCAGCATAAAAACCCAATTACACACGCGTTTTACAACGTTACTATATTTGCATTCACAACCCATAAATGAAGACTAAAAGGCAGATGGCTACCTGGGGCGTGCTGGGTAAATAAGAAATGTCAGTCATCAGCTCTACAAGACGGAAAGCTTGCTACCAAAAGATGTAATCAAGACAAATCTTTCCTTCGTTTAACATCCTGTCCTCTAAACCTCGGACAGGACGCTCCAGTCAACACAAACGAGTTCACAAACGAAACATTGTTTACCATCATCTTGGATGGAACAGCCAAGATGTGATTAGATGTGGCTTTGTGCATCTGTTTGTGTGTTGCGCATGAGCAGCAGCCTTTTCACACATATGTGAGCCCATCATGGCTGTTCTCCAAGACTGCTGTGTAAAACATTTCGGACAAAACACTGAAGTGGCAGGACGAGGCATCAAAGCACACACAACACATATTGACTCAAATCATAAGCGTGATCCTTTCACAAGGCTCAGAGTATCTCACATATCAAAGGTCTCGCTCAAACACTAAATAGCATCCCTTTCAGCTTGCTACATGAAAGAGAACACTGTGGTGTCTTATAATATGCCGTGTTCCCATTCACAGAGACAAACTTCAAAGAGGGCTTATTCAAGTTGGAAACCTTTTACTGTCTCCCTCGTTTGGTGATTCCTGGTAACTTTAGTAAGACTATTATCAGCGAGGTTGCAGGGTCATTCATACTATGGCACACTCTCCAGCCTTCTTTAGATCAGCTTCTTCACACACTCTGTGGGGCGTCTCTGGCTTCAGTCAAAGACAGTGTGAATATGTATTACAAACATCTGGCCAAGTCCTTATCACCATGGGAAAATGTCTCGGGACAAGCCTGTGTTATCCCCGCCCCAGGGCCCGTCTCATCTGGACTTGGACTGTGGCTCAGCAGCCATGTCAAACTCTCAAGTAGCCTTTCTCATTACTGGTGAATTACGGAAAAGCAATAGGCTCGTTTGCCGTGTGTTCCCCTTTCTTGGGTGAGAGCTGGACCTGAGGCTGTTTTGCCTCCAATGCCACGCAGTTCCTTCCACACTTGAACCACGTGGGCAGAACTAAGTAAGGTCGGTCAATTGAATTAGGAAAGCAGAGTAAAACAACGCAAATAGAGTCAGACTGTTGAGTCTGTTGTTCTCCTTCTCTAAAAGGAAGTGAGCACTGCCCTTGTGGCTACACTTTTCCAAAAGTGTAGTTAATAAAAGAGGATCCATGCTTATAATAAACATTTACAAAAACCAGACGCAAGACACTGATATAACATGTGTTCTTACTCTGAACTTGTTTGACTTGTAGAGTTACACTCACGTTATGGGTTTACTTCAAAAGAGTATACTGCACTGATTTAACATTGCATTCCTATAACATTGCTGGACTCTCATTGCACAGCGCCTACGTTAACCACAATGCAAGGCAAACGCCAACAGTTTGGTCTGAGAGTTAGGTTTGTTATGATGGTAGCTGCTACATTTGCAACCATCGCTGGGATTTATGACTCAAATGTATGAACACAAGAGGAAAAAGGAGCAAAGAAGAGACGTGGTTCTTGGTGAATCCTGAGATCAGTCAGAGGCCATTTGGAGCGAAAAAATAACTGATAGGAAAAACACTCTAATGGCCGATTTGACATGAATAAAGCCAGACAGAACATTTTGAAAACCCCTTCAGAGTGCTGATCCAATGCCTTGGATACCCAATTTGACATGACAGTGATAAGTGTATGCCTCAGTATGGTTATAATGGAGTTTAGAACAAAAAAAACACCCATCATATATTCTTGTGTTGCACAGAGAGAAGGAGGATACATTTAAGTAGAGACAAGGGCTGTACCCGAATATCCGAATATCCGTTCGTTGGAGTACTATTCGGGTTTCAATTTCGTTATTCAGATATTCTTTTTTTTCCAGTTATTTTTGGCAGCCGCTTTGCACTGCGGCTGCCAAATAGAATTTATTGAAATCTCCAATATCAACGTAAGAGCTTGTGCCTCTTCGGGGGGTGCTAACACTTAACCATAAACGTTATTGTTTACTTTCTCCGTCTTTATATGTAGATATTACTTTTTCTCCTTTACATTGTTTCCATAGCAACAACAACTTCCTGTCAACAGTGCGAATCTCCTTCAAAATAATAGCATGTCCATACAAAATAGGAAGCCTAGCCAAATTACACTTAAGACATATACAACTGCAACGAAAGTAACAAACACAATGCAATATCCTTTTCAATTTCAAAAACCACAAATTGGGTTAATACATTAACTATAACACAACAATACTGTAGAATAACCAAATGAATCCCGTGAATAAACCGAAATACACGTGTTGAAGCGTTTCGCTGCTGACCCCGCCCGCGCGGGCTGAATATTTGCGGCTGATTACTACCGAATATCCGGAGCCCGAAAAATGGTATTCGGGACAGCCCTAGTAGAGAGCACTTCATTTTCCAGCATTACCAAATGACTGCTCCTTATGTTTCCCTCATTTACTTAATGATTCTGCTTCTAGAAAACTGTTGTGCACTTGGCACATTTCACCCATTGTGTTTCAGTACATTCAAGTTTAAATGACAAAAATACAAAGCAACAAATTAGGACTAGAGAGAAAAGCAGTTGGCCAAGCAAGCCACTAGAGAACTGAACCAGTGCCAGCGCACCCACACACGCTGGCATGGGGCGATTTCATGCAAAACTGAAGATGAGATTCATATTTTCAATCAGAGAACCCTATATTAAAAGAACAAAGATAACCAAAATGGCTGAATTGAATATGCCATCACCCTTTCACACCAATTAAAATCAACCATGGTCCGAGGAGTAATCCCTGGGGTATTCCTGACAGAAGTTCAGCCACGCACATCCTGATCAGAGGACTTTCATGAAGGTGTATAAAATATTAACTTAAACATTGCGGTATTATCTTTTTTGATACCGTTTCGTTCTCAAAAACTAGGTGAATGCATCTTATATTGATAACATATTTCAGGACTAAATGAATAGTAAGAAAAGGTTTACAGTATGGCGATAGACATTGTTATCCCTGTATTATGATGCATATCCTAAATGCTTGCCAATATATAGCCCTAGGTGTGTGCATGTAATGGAACAACTTAACTGGAGTTTCTGTCAACGCTCTTGAATACAATTATTTGTCACAGCATTAAAATGGAAACTGGCTGATAACATTCTCAAATAACAACAGTGGAAAAGTTACCATAATGTCACAAACAATGAAAACTCTGAATGATAACAATGTCACAGAGGTGACATTCCTTGGTGGTAGGGATGCTGTCATCTTTTATTTGAGCTCCAGCCCATTAGAGAAGCCAATAGGCGCTCATCTCTGTGAGCTGGCTGCAGAGCACTATTACAGGGAAACAGTTTGGACTTTGACCTTGCAGCCTGCAGAGAGCTGGGAACAACTTATGCGCCCCTCTGCCTCCCATCAGTGAGAGATCCCAGAACCAGACAGGTTTCTTAATATTCAGCCCTTTCCCCTGCTGTTAGTGAGTTATGGCGCTCTAATAATGTGCATTCCAGCACTTGCAAGATGTTCCCAGTCTGTGCGCAGGTGTTGCTTTGCCTTTGATTGGTGTTTGTTGTACTCCAGGGGGAAACATATACGGAACAACAAAAGTTGTCACTTTTTTCCGCCCCATCAACTTTCTTTTACCGTTTATGTTTCTCCCTCCTGCTGTTTCAACAAATGAGCTCAGTGTTTTTACAATGATTAGCACTTGAGGGACACATTCACTTCAGCAGGCAATGTGCAAAGCCCAAGTGGTTTGAATGTTTGCCTATTAGGGGTGTAACGGTTCACAAACATTTCGGTTCGGTACGTACCTCGGTTTTTAGGTCACGGTTCGGTTCGGTACGTTCGTACAGCAGAAAAAATTATCACAAAACATAACATATTTTTTTAAAATTATTTTAAACTGTGAATAATGTATTCACTCAAATAAATACAAAATATAATAAAATAAACATTAAGGTGCAGCATTTCGATGAACTGAAATAATCTGTATTTGAACTTTATTGTACTAGTAGGCCTACTCACAAAACATAAACTATTAGTTTTGGGTTTTTAATTATTATTAAACTGTGAATATTCACTCAAATAAATATAAAATATAATAAAATAAACATTAAGGTGCAGCTTTTCGATGAACTGAAATCATCTGTATTTGAACTGTACTGTACTAAGCAGCCAGTTTGACATTAGGACTTGCTTGTCATTGTATTTTCATGTTGTTTTAAAGAAAGATGAACTTGTCCACATTGCTTGCCGAAAGGGCAGATCTGCTGGCACTAGCAATGTCTCCTGCTGTGGAGACCACCCTCTCGCTAGGGACAGAGGTAGAAGCAGACACAGCCAGGTAGCACTTTGCTAACATGGCAACATAAGGATATTTGCCGTTTGTAATAGCTTTGGCTCGGTCTGATGTTTTTGCGAGTGGTGGAGGCTTACATGCTAGTGGGAGTTGGGTTTGCACTTCAGTCTTTTGGTACCGGTGATATTCACGTTCGCGTGATGCCTTTTCAAATGAGTGTGCAAGTTTGATGTATTGCCAGCCGCGTAACCAATTTTAGTTGAACAATGCCGACAAACAGCTTTGGTTCGGTCCACCTGTCTTTGTCCGTCATCCTTGTACGTAACTGTGAAACCAAAATGTTCCCAAACCGGAGACTTCAATGATGCTGGAGGATTTTCGAGCTCAACTTTATCTGCGTTCGCCATTTCGACAGTTCCTCAAATTACTGACTACTGTGAACGCATCCCTCTGACCAGCTCGTCCAATGAAATGACTTGTTTGCTCTATGACGCGTTGAACACAATGGGAGCAAATTACTCTGAATGCTGTGACGCAGCACCTGAGATTACTTCCAAGAAGTTGTTCACGTTCTCAATTTTTTACGTTTAACTTTATATTCGTTCGGTACACATGTGTACCGAACCGAAGGGCCCGTACCGAATAATTTCGGTACGGGTACGTGTACCGTTACACCCCTATTGCCTATGGATAACAACAAAATACAGAATTCAGATCCTAGAAATGAAAATAATTGAAGTTCACACAGAGACAGAGAAACCCGACAGCATGGATTCTGTCAATATAAAGCCAACAGCTCAGTTTACATAAAACCCTCAAGGCAATTGGTCCGACGTAAGTGCAGACAAGGTTTCATTTAAACTGACAGAAATTCAAAAAAGGCAATATAATGCATAAAACTACGGAACAGTGACAACTAGGATAAATCTCCTGTGACAAGAAGTATAGAAAGACACAGTTTAGACCATTGGAGCACTAATCTGACCAAACTAGGACATGAAAAGCAATGTAAAGAAATCGGATTGTCACGAGAGCCATACAACAGCACTTTTCCCACTGAAGTGAGTGTCTCCTGCACTTCTCTGATGTGAGAGACAACCATTGAACAGATCGCATACCTGTGATTGTTCATGGCTACACACGATCCGAAAGCAACAGCAGCACACAATGCTTTGAAGAAGACAGAGCTTAAGAGAAAGGGGGGGGGAAAGCCAAATACCCTTCCAGCGGAAGCTCTTCAAGCCCTCCCCATTGGCTAAAAAGAAAATCACACCCACCACATAATCCACTACCTGCCTTCCAGAACATATGCAGAAGTGTGATTCATCAAGGTGTTCACAGCGCAGAGAAGTAGAAGCGAGAGATAAACGGCCTACGAGTGATTAAAACTGCAAAGCCTTCAGTCTGCCTAAGTAGCTCGGTGTCCTCCTCGGCGATGGGTGATTATCGTGCGCTTGGCTTTGGGGAATGTGAGATTGTCAAAAAGCAGTCAGAGAACAGCCAGCTGGTCTAGCCACATCATCCCGGGTGAAGCAGCATTTCTATCACCGTGGAGCAGATGAGCTCTACAAACTCCTCCTGGGGCAACACTTAGAAAGTAGTGCGCGCCAAGAATGCGGCTGCTGCTCTGAGATCAGAATGACTGCTAGTCACTGATCATTCATTACTGCTCATATTCTTTTGCATCAAACCTCAGGGATCTCACATGGAAACTAGTTTTGCATATACTAGCAGAGGACACAATCTGACTTTGTATCATTTTAAAACAAAAGAGTTTGGGTTTGTAAATGAAATAGTGTCAAGAGAAGAGCTGGCGGGGGCAAATAAGGCTAAAGAGAAGAGTCTATTTTCAGGGGTAGAATGAATAACACACTTGAGTGGACCATGGAGAGGGGAAAGAGGTCTTTGTGTAGCGGCAGAGTCACGGTCATGGTGACAATAAAAGTCTCTCTGTCATGGGTTAGAGCAGTTTAACCTTTTGATCCGCTTCCTTCTAAATGTGGTCTTTGAATCTTGAAGGGTCTTGTACAATTCAGAAAACACATTCAAACAAGCAGGGAAACTTCTAGCTCAGGACTGCAGCTTGAAGGAGTTTACTTAGTACAACATGTAGTTTACATTCTCTAAATAAAGTCATTTACATCAGACAGAGGCTTTTAAAAGTGAGACGACACTAAGGCAATGTGATTCTTATTGAAAGAAATTTCAACAGGGTGAAAATAAAGTGACAAAAGTATGTAGCATCATCTTTTTGATCAAAATTGTGTCAATTGCTTTACAAATAAACAATATATAGATGGTAAAAAACAATTAGTAGACAGTATTTAATACACGATTTTAAAATGTGAGTCACTCTAATTTCTCCATTAACATTGGTTAAGTTCCTCTGGTACTTGTTGTGTGGTACAGTGTACTCTGGTACACTGTTGAACAAAACAAGTTCTGGGGAAAAGTATTTCGAAATTGGGATCACAGCCAACGTTTTCCAATCAAGCCTTCTTAAATGCAGCACAATCTTATTTTAATTTTATTTTTTTGCCATGAAGTGTGTGCATCTGCATCCGCATCTCTGACTCTCAAACCTACTATTTGAAGCTTCTAAACCCAACAAAAAAGTGCTTTATGCCACTGCCAGTTGGAATAGTTAGGGAGCAGTGGTGGCTGGTGGAAAATATTTTTGGTGGGGCTGTTGATATAGTGAGTAAAAACAGTTTTTTTGGGAGAAATTACCCCTTAAATTAGGACTTCTGGTGATGTAATGGCGCGTTTCCAGTGCAGCGCGGAGCTCGCTTTAATGCTGCGTTCAGACCGGACGCGATGCGAATATTCGCTTTGCTCTAAACGCTCCTATCGCATCGCTCTAGTCGCTCGAGTTTCACCGCGGCTGCCAGCTACTCGCATCATTCAAACAAGACGCGCTCTGGAGCTACAACTACAACAAAATGAACATATTTTACCGTGATTAAATTGTAATACACGTTTCTAAATGATGCCGACGTAACATACTGATACCAGTTAGTAAAAACCATGAATTAATGCTTTGACAAGTCTGCAGACAGACGGCAGGCGAAAAACCTTTTAGAATGCTTGTTTTCTGAATGGAGATTGGGTTGAGCAGGCTAAGCTAACGTTGTATATGCTCACTCCACACTCATAACAACGGCCTACAGACATAAATAAACCAGCGACTGTATTCGCCATGACACAGACAGTGCCGAGCCCGTTTTTGGTTGCGTTTCCACTTGGCCTAGTACCGGCTAGCGGGTCCTAATTCACAGTTTTTCTGGTCCCATAAAATCGTGGTTCTAGGGCCAGGAACAACCAGGCTGAGTCGGGCTGAGTATACTAAACTAGAGAGAATCGCTGGCAAGGGGGCTACAACTACAACAAGATGAACATATTTTACCGTGATTTAATTGTAATACACATTTCAAAATGATGCCGAATTAACAACATACTGATACCCGTTAGTAGAAACCATGAATTAATGCTTTGACAAGTCTGCAGACAGACGGCAGGCGAAAAACTCTTTTAAAATGTGTGTTTTCTAAATGGAGCTTGGCTAAGCTAACGTTATATATGCTCCGACCGTCCACACTCACAACAACGGCCTATACAGACATAAATAAACCAGCGACTGTATTCTCCATGATACAGACAGTCTGTGGTTTGTACTTGTTTAACTTTTGTCTAGTTTCTGAACAGATCGTATCTGTCCCCGGCTGTTTGAAGAGCAAGCATGGGAAACAAAAGACAGCATTTACCTGTTTGCATCCAGCTAGCCATGCCTTTCTGGTGTACCAGCTACGTGAGAAGCCTCGTTGATACGTTTTGTCTTTTTCACGAACTTGCTGCGATATATACAAATCGGGTTGGTCCGGTCCAAGGTCTTTAAGCAACAGTTTATCTCCCAAACTTCTCCTTTCGAAAGGATTGGAGATTAGTTCTTGAACGGAATTGGGCGGGGACCGAGGTCCGGCGACTCCAACTGCTGCACACGAAGCCATTCTCATCCAACTAATGCATCACCTTGGTCACTCACGAGTCTAAAAAACAACTCACGTCAACGCACGTAAGCAACGTGGGCGCCAACGTGGGCGCCAACGTGAGCGCCCTCGTGACCAAAATATTTGACGGCGCTGATTGGCCGAAATTATGTTTCGGCGGCACAGTTTACTATTGAGACTTTTGCAACGTGCTGGTTTCTGCTGTTTGGCTCGGGGGCTCCTTGCACGGCGCCCGGTAATGATAAACTAATGCCACGGGCAAGGCCAGGCAGGAAACATGTGACTTATCAGTAACTTTAGACATCGTAACACAATTTTAAACGAGATTTTATTGTAGATTATACATTTTACTGATACCAATTGTATGATATTTACCTTGTTCATTAAAAATAAAAAATTTAAAAAAAATTAAAAAAAAAATTTTGTATCTAATATTTTTTTTGTATGTGGGAAGAGGTGGGGCGGCGTCCCTAGCGCCCCTATGGGCCGGTGTTCCGGATTAACTTGTTTCCCGATCAACTCCTTTCCGTGGGGTGCGTGGCTTTCGACTGAAATACACATTTCGATTGCTTTCTTCTGTCGTTTCCATACATCTTTTGGTATATTTGGCTTCTTAGGAACACATTGATGCACATCCAGTACCAGTGTGTGAGGTGGTGATTACAATGGCGATATCCGGACGCGAACAGTGAGGACTACAACAAGACAAACGAGTTGCTCGAAGCAAGGCTCGAGCTTAAGGACGTCCCGTCGTCGGAAAAAATATTGTCGGGGAGGATAAAAAATAATTTTGGGACGAATTTGGGACGAGAGTTAAAATAAAAATACCCTGCTAACTCTACTATAAACGAAGATGAAATGAAACCGACTGCACGTTTTGTGTAGCAAACAGTTATTAAACCTCCTTGTCAACATAAACACACTCACAAAACATTTAGCAACCCGCGAAATACCCACACACACACAGTACGTAGCTACAGCTGTGCCGCTGGCTTTCGGCCTCAGCCAGCCGCACAGCTGGCTGTGCCCGTGAATTCCTGGCCCACAAATTCACGGGTCTAGCTATGTACTGAGTGTGTGTATTTCGCGGGTTGAGTGATGTACAATGACAATGGCATCTCGTGGAGGAATTCTGAAATGTTTTACCGTTACATCACAAAAACGCACAGCAGAACCAGACCCTGGAGCGCCGGCCTCTTTATTTACTTACTCCTAACATCCCCTATGGGCAATAAGGCTGAGATGAGAACCCTCCATCGTATTTAGCCCTTAGCAATATCCTGCGCCGAGCACCGGTATTAAACGGGCCCCGGGCCGGAATTATTAAAGACAGTGGTAACGTTAAGCTCCGACGTTATCGGACTTTTTATCGGTACTGGAGACATTTAAAAAATATATGTCATATGTATTATTGCTACATAAACATATCTCAGTTTTAGTTTCACCAACTCCGTTTCTAATATGCAATAAGACTACAACATGCGTCTATGATGTATTTTCGAGCTGTCCAATCCAGACGAGATCTCTCTCTCCCGTCTGTGTGCGAGGGGGCGGGCCGTTTGTAAAGGTCTCCTGACTGTGTTAGTGGTTACTCTGGGTTCTGTCTTCAGGACAGTGTTGGATTTTTTTGTTAATTGGATGGGACTTGATTGGATTCAATATTAGAGTAATTTTCTCGTTTGTGTGTTTGTTTAAATATATTTGGCCTTTGTTTATGTGATTGAATGATTTACTCAAATAAAAAGGTTGATGAATTATCATCTAATGATTTGTATGATGTTTTATTTATGTTAAAAGGTCACTTTGAATGATTTTAACTAATGATAATGTAGAAAAACTAACATTTTAAATTCGGGACGGTCCACATTAATTTCGGGACGGCTTAGATTGTATTTCGGGACGGTTCCAGGAGGATGGTGAAAAAAGTTAGTCGAGAGCCCTGGCTCGAATAAATCATTTAAACCAGCTATTGTTGCCAGACTTATTACGGAATATCGTTGTTAATGTCCAAGTCCATCTGTGTATACCTTCAGACAGCCTCCAAGTGAAGCACAAGGTGTTTACTCACAGTTTGAAAGCAGCGTGGAGAAGTCTTCCTCTGTGTTAAACTGTGATCCTCTAAGGGAACTGGGACCCGCCCATGTTAAAATGAGACCCGCCCAGGTTCAATTGTGTTACGATTTCTGTGGCTATCTACCAGCGATCATGTTTAATATGAAAGACTACCCACACATGTATCTTTTATAAAAACTGTATTGTGCAGCACTCATCCAGATAAGCTGTGACTGTTACCTCGTTTGCAGATAGCAAAGATAGCAGCAGAAATGTCATTGGGGATATTTAGACTTATATTATCAATATGATGTCGGGTTAGGGGTGGGCGATATTGAAAAATATGTTATCACGATATTTTCAGGCAGTATCACGATAGACGATATATATATATATATATATATATATTTTCATGTCGGTTATTATGGTTATTTTTCAAGTTACTTAACAGTACAAGCACCTACAAGGTAACAGAAACTAAAACAAAAAGGAGTAACAGACCAAAATAGCATTTCAAGCTGGTTTTATTTCAGAAATGAAACCCTGAATGAGCAAGTGAGCAGTGAACATCAATAAACATGAAAAGGAGGGTAAAACATAACCAAGTAAAACATAAAACATCAATGAGGAAAAGTCAGTGCCAAACAATTAAAATGTAAACTTTAGAGTAGACTTGAAGTGTAATAAAAGACTTTAGCATAACTGAAGGGAAAAACATAAAACGCCACCGCGTCAGTTATGTCTTTCCACCGTTTGCTAGTCTTTTCATAAGGAGCCCCTTGATGAAATGCCTGCCGGCTGGGGGAGCGGGAGGGGAAGAGGCTCTCCGTCCGCTGTCATAGCCCCCTGCGCAGCGCACGGAGAGCCTCTTCCCCTCCCGCTATTTTATTTTTTTTCACGATAGGACGATATCTCTGAAAAAGCATATCGTGGAGACCTAATATCGTCACGACGATATATATCGTCATATCGCCCACCCCTATGTCGGGTTGCATTTAGCATTTTTCTAGAACTTGTTGACAATGTGATCTGTTAGGACGTGATGATTCGTGGCGCATTCATAACACGCAGGGCATGATTGATTTTTACTGTTGGGACTCGGGTTTGAGTCCAGCATGAACTTTTTTGTTATTTTCATGTCGATGCACATTGAATATTATGTTTGAATAGAGGATTCGTAATATTGTTTGCCGACACCAACATTCACGACCAAGCAGCATTTTAAAGTCTAAATATCCCCAATGACATTTCTGCTGCTATCTTTGCAAAACGAGGTAACAACAGTCACATCTTATCTGGATGAGTGCTGCACAATACCGTTTTTATAAGGGATACATGTGTGGGTCGTCTTTCATATTAAACATGATCGCTGGTAGATTCTTTCACACACACATACAGGTTTTGGGGCGAGGGCGACACCGTACTTCCGGTATACGCCATTTCAGGTGCAAGCAGAATATCATAGTCTATTGCCTTAATCAATAGTCAACTCTAAAATACCACATATATGCATTGGCATGATAATATTATTGTATAAGTGGGGTATTCACCTGGTGTTTCCAGAAGATAGACGTAGATGCTGCCAAAATCGACGAAGGCCACTTTCGAGAGTCGTTTGTCCATACATCTGCAGGCAGTCTGTAAGGGCAATCGGACAACCCACACAGCTCTAGTTTACGCTGGTAACGACCTAGAGCACACCCCTCAAGTCCAGAGATGTAATCCGAAGACATGCAGCGATTTCTTCGGTCGTTAATTCAGAAAAAATAAACGAGTGCGCTCTGCCTGGCTACGTTAGCTAGCTGTTTATATTAGCACCTCCAGGAAAATGGCATATATATATATATATATATATATGGCGCGCGTTGCATTGTGGGTAGCTCGTGACGTCACCGTGTATACAGAAATTGTAACACAGAAATTGTAACACATGTTGACCTGGGCGGGTCCCAGTTCCCTGGGAGGATCACAGTTTAACACAGAGGAAGACTTCTCCACGCTGCTTTCAAGCTGTGAGTAAACACTGTGTGCTTCACTTAGAGGCTGTCTGAAGGTATACACAGATGGACTTGGACATTAACAACGATATTCCGTAATAAGTCGGGCAACAATAGCTGGTTTAAATGATTTATTCGAGCAACTCGTTTGTCTTGTTGTAGTCTTCGCTGTTCGCGTTCGGATATCGCCATCGTAATCACAACCTCACACATGTGCATCAACGTGTTCCTAAGAAGCCAAATATACCAAAAGATGTATGTAAACGACAGAAGAAAGCGATCGAAATGTGTATTTCAGTCGAAAGCCACGCACCCCACGGAAACGAGTTGATTCGGAACACCGGCCGCCACTGTTAGGGAGCCACTTTCCAAAACAGGGTGTCCTGAAACGCCTCCACCCCCATATAGCCATGTGTCAAAACAGCGGGGTTCTCGCCAACACAGCGCCAAATGTTTACAACGAATCAGACCAGGGCTTTCGTGTGGACGGAGAGAGGAGGTTATAACGGTCGCTAAGTGTGTGTAAAGTTAATGCCACCATGGCACTTGGCATCACATCAGTGTGCCCGAAGCCTGGTGGAAGAGCAGCAGGCAACCACGCAGAGTGGAAAAAACTTCCAGAAAGCACCATGCTGCTGGACCCTGGCTACTCTACACCTTTCAGCCGCAGGCACGAACCAAACACAATCACACGCATCCATTTTCAGTTCTGACAAATTACTGTTTCTGACGTCGTATGGATTAGGAACAATAACCTGCGACACACGCCGACGCTTTGGTCAATATTTAAACCCCTTTTCAGCTTTTTTCGACGCGGTCCACCGTTAGGCAGCCACATACAATGAATAAATTGTAACCCACACAGCGACCGTCAAGTTATAAAGTGGCGAACTGCGTACGGTATGTGTATTTTTAGCAAGGCGAACGATGTGTTGTAGCAGTCAAATACATATGTTACTCCGTTGATTGCAACCTCACCTTAACTTAAGTGCAGCTCCGGGAAATCCGTGCAGCAACTTGCTCGCTCGCGACGTATGGCTGTTGTTCAACTTGTAGAGAGCCAGACTCCCAGCTGTGACACCGTTGTCAAGCTGCCTGCTATTACAGATACAACTTCCGGTCTGGACTTTCAAAATAAGTGGACCGAAAGTGCTCGCAAATGGCGCCTTTTGACTGAATAACAACTTGTAATATACTGGAACAAACAACACGGATAAATACTTTGAAATGCATTAATACTAAGCTAAATAAAGCCGCACATGATATGTTTTGTAATGTTTATTTCCATTTTGTAATGTTTATTATTGCCTCACACAAGCTTTTATTTCTTTAGCTAGAAAGATGGCAATTTCCGGTACTTTCAAAGCCGGTGAAGTGAAGGAAACAACCGTATAAAAACTGTTATTTAAAGGTCTTCTGATATTATTAGACCTATTTAGTCACCATTTAAAAAAAATACATATATTCTACTTAATTGTAGTTCACAGCTTTGTACTACTTTTTCGTTTTCTATCTCTCTACTCCTATGATGCATCCTTCCTGTATTTACCTTGTAAATAATACGTCTCACAGGTCATCCCACTTATTTTACAGAAAGAAAGCGCACTTTCTAATTTACTTAGATACATGTCATGGCTTTGGATCATTACATGAAGGCACACCTTATGTCTTCCTATGACTACATCCCTCTTTTCACTAGCTTCTGCACTATATTCTGGATTCATATCATGCTGTTTTTGTAATCTTACGCATTTTAATCATTAGTGAACCATCCAAATGTTTTTCCTCCTTTAATGTCCGTGTGGGCCCACCAGATTGTTATCCAGCCACTGCTGGCATGCCATTCCTTGGACTTGTAATTCCCAGGCATTTTAACGAAGTGAGGAAATCAATTATCACTGAATAATTCTACTCTGTAAGGGGAACAACTTCACTGGCAGCGAAAACGTTACTACTTTCCAAGAAAAAGACAAGGTTTACACTTACAATTGCCTATTGTCATGTGTGAGAAAACACATTGATACAATGTTCAATTAAGAACAGAGAAGATGTTATGGTTTATGTCTATGACTATGACATACGTTAGGTTTCTTGTTATTTTCCTTAAAGAACCATTATTACAATTCTCTCTATGTATATATTTTTGTTTTAATTAATCATACTTAATATTCTTCCACCGCACCGTTGTGACGAAAAGGGAGCTGAGCCAGAAGGCAAAGCTCTCTGTCTACCGGGCCATTTTCGTTCCTACCCTCACCTATGGTCATGAAGGATGGGTCATGACCGAAAGAACGAGATTGCGGATACAAGCGGCCGAAATGGGTTTTCTCCGCAGGGTGGCTGGTGTCTCCCTTAGGGATAAGGTGAGAAGTTCGGTCATCCGGGAGGGACTCGGAGTTGAACCGCTCCTCCTTCGCGTCGAAAGGAGCCAGTTGAGGTGGTTCGGGCACCTAGTTAGGATGCCACCTGGGCGCCTCCCTAGGGAGGTGTTCCAGGCACGTCCAGCTGGGAAGAGACCAGGGGGATAGACCTAGGACCAGGTGGAGGGAATATATCTCTTCGCTGGCCTGGGAGCGCCTTGGGATCCCCCAGTCAGAGCTGGTTGATGTGGCCAGGGAAAGGAAAGTTTGGGGCTCTCTGCTGGAACTGATACCCCCGCGACCCGACCACGGATAAGCGGGAGAAGATGGATGGATGAATATTCTTCCAGCCAATTGTAATGTGTTCTTCTCTCTGAGGCTTGGCCCCAGAGAGCTCCTAATAGCTCTTTGGTTGTTTATGTTTATTAAGGATCCCCATTAGCTTTTTCTCTTGACAAAAGCTACTCTTCCTGGGGTCTGACTCTTAAAACAATACAACAATAATACAGCAACATTCAGGACATAAGTCATAAGACACCCACCAGTACAATGTATGCGATAAATTAAATTAGGGTTCACAGCTCACATGGTCACTAGTAGATGGCCCTTCAATCTCTTCTTGAAAGAAGCTCTGGACTCTATTTCAGCAAGGTACAATGAGTTCCATTCCTTTATAGCTCTATAAGACACAGAAGATTTGTCCTGGGTTTATAGGTGCCAGTAGATGGTGCCTGATGTAGCTTGTCTAGTCTTATGGTCATGCTCGTCTCTTGTGTAAACTATTTGATCATAAAAATACAGTGGTTTTTTGCTAAATTGGACATTTTTTAGAAAAGTGATAACACGAGATTGCAGACATTTCTCAAACTTCTAACTGATATCATGAATGATAATCCAAGATTAAGAATTACAATATTTTATTCCAATGGCCTATCAAAATGCAGTCAATATTTCTGAATATAAACATTCAGAAACCAGAGCAGTGTCTAGACATCCTCTCCTGAGCTCACCTGAGCCAGCTAATGTTACAGCCAAGCCAATGAGGACCCAATTGTATATGTATGTTTTTTGCACAGCACCATCTCGTTCCATTATATTGGAGAAAAGGCAGACAACTCTACGCACGATATCTCCAACAATGGGCAACTCACAACAATAGAAATTGATTTAAAAAAAGCACTGATCTCTTAAGAGGAAAACAATTGTTTGGGGTGAACTGTCCCTTAAAATGAAAAAGGCTTCATGTGAAGCTTTGCCGGCCTCTAGTGGGGGTTGGTTCTGTGCTGTAGTTCTTTAAGGAAACCTCTATAGGAATTCATACTGGTCATATCAAGTGGTTGAATGTTGCCCTGATC
This sequence comes from Pseudochaenichthys georgianus, assembly GCF_902827115.2. Lineage (NCBI taxonomy): Eukaryota > Metazoa > Chordata > Actinopteri > Perciformes > Channichthyidae > Pseudochaenichthys > Pseudochaenichthys georgianus. Next base: position 13,847,525 of record NC_047508.1, on the reverse strand, counting down.
ATTTTCACTAATGTGACACAGAAGTGAGAGGAGGGAGAGGTGGACCGTCATGCTGAATCGGCACACTGCAATCTCTTCCCAGGGAAACCCAACACTGCAGGCCACTGAGACCAATCCCAAGAATGCCAAACACTCGCAATACATATTCCTACAATTGTGTGGGTTACCAGCATGGCAGCATGATATAAACAGTTGCAGGTTTCAACATGATGCTATTACATCTCATCAATCTCTCAGGGCTGCTGGCCTTCTTGTTTTTATCTTGAGTAAAGGGAAAGCAACTTGCTTTGATTGCTACACTCAACTCTTTTAATCTTCATAATTCCACCGCTGAACGTGGCTGTGGCAAACTTTCCTGACATGCTGAACTGATTACAGTCTGTCTGAAATGGCTCAGAGGCCACCAATAGATGAAGGAGGAATGTAATTCCAATGAATGACGTGGATTATTAACTTCAGAGAGATTATGTGCCGGTGGATAACCCATCAACACTAAATAAAATGCTGAAAGAAATGCCACCAGAAGTGTATCATTGGGGAGAAAAATATGTAAGTCAGTAAAAATATCAAAGTTTGTCATGAGCTTATGAGCTTAAGAAATGGACATATCAGTTGTACATTTATTAAAAAACATAAACATATATAGTAAATATACAGAGCACACATTTGATTTAAAGTGTTCACATTTGACACATCTTAACAGCTGAAGATGCGAGACCGCTGAGGATGGATGTTCCAGAGGAGCCCTGCTAACAATGAATATGAACATTTCTTGAGATGAATCTCCACTGGCGACAGATGCTGCTTTACCTTTGTATCTCTTTTAATAAGAGAAGTGCCTGTGTAATTACCCTTTCACATCTTTGTCTTTAGGAACAGTGCCATCTGCTGTTACAGAGGTAGAGGGGAGGGACACGCAAAGAGTGATCCTCTCTACAACTCACTGCAATGCAGTATAAAAAACACCTGCGTGCTGCTCATCTCAGCAGCAACAGCATTCATCTTTAGGGCTTAAAGAGCCACGTTTGGTTACTTCTCTCTGGTCAAATCAGCCCCTAAATATAAAGCTACATTTTCATTGGTTAGACTCCTTGTGATCATACATCAAAACTCATTTGCAAACAAAAAACAGATGAAATGTCCATCAAAACACCAACAAATAAAAGCAGAGATCTGTGATGTTATTTTTATAACCAACATAGTGATATTAGACCCATCTGTATGGTAATGTTTAATACAACATTACAACGGTTGCTATGACAGTTAGGTCTCACCTGTCTAATGGCCATTGCCAGTTCCATCTAGCTTCATCGCTTTAGTAAACTATACTGTGTATTCAAATGTACTTTCTCGCTCCGTTGATGGCAATTTCAGTTTGTATCAGAGTTAAAACGACTTAACCACCACAATGCTGGGTCCTTGTTGTGCTGCAGCTCGAACATGCGTTAAGTTACAGATTGCAGCATTAAAGGAAACTGAAATACCCACTGGCGGCTGATGTCATGATGTCATAAAACTCTGTCACCATGACCGCACCCCGGAGGCCTGAAATGATCATTGCAGCAGCTGCTTTGGTGAGCCACTGAATCCCGTCCTCTCTCAGTAACAAGCATCTACAGCATCAGACGGTGCAAAATAACAAGGCTCAACAACTGGATAGAAATGTTCCATCTGGTTTAAAATCCCTTTTTTTAAACCACTACTGTAAGCGCTTTGATGCTACCTTATTGTGTTAGCCCCGTTTGAATGAATAGGGCCCCGTGTGCTACTTCATCAAACCTCCACTTATTTATTCTACAGTTCCTGATAAAAAAAAAACCTGGTTGTATAATTGTTATTAGAAATGAGTCTCTGTTAGTTGGAATGCCTCGTGGATGCAATGTGGTCCATCTGTATCCATCTCTCAGTGCTTTGAGGTGAGGGTCAGGGTGGAGGAGACACGGAAGATCTGAGGCAGCATGTTGCTCAACTGGTAGAACATCTCCTCTGAGATACTCTGTCGACATGAGAGACACAAAGACAGGGTTAGTGAGAAACAAGGGACTGGAAATACTGAGCAGGGCATGTTAATAATACATCCAGGGTCCATGCGCGACAATAGATGTGCAGGCACTCAATTCAACTATTTTCTTATAGCTTTTATGACATGTGGAGATACTTCAATAACGGTTTTTTGCAAGGCTTAAGGGAACCATTGAACTGTTTTTTTCTTGATCAATTGGTTCAGGAATGAGTCTTTAAACCTGGGAATGAGTCAGCATGTAAGCATTCCCAGTTCCCAGGGTCGCCGTCATGGGGGGTCATTCGCGGGCCATGCCGCCCCAAATGAGTCACGGTGCCCCCTCAACTCAGAGCTTTTTTTTTATCATATTATAAGTGAAAACGTTTCCACTAAAAGTTTTTTGTGTGAAATAAATCAGAAATAAAGAATACAAATAAAAAACAACGCCTGAGGTGTGCTCACTGCTGCTCTTTGATTGGTGTGTTGCTTGACCAATGACCCCGACCTTTGTTTTGTTGTCATTACGGCTGTGTGTTTAGATGAAAGCCCAGTGGCGATTTGTTCTAGAGCCGACCCTGCCAGTTCCCTCGTCTTGAAGTCTGAGGTTTTTGAACGTGTTTTTGGTTAGAGGCCTTAAATTAGGTCTGTGGTTAACACACTCTCAATAAACTTTTATGTTTTGTTCGACAACGTTAATATACGTCAGTGAATACTCCAGTCGTAAATGTATGACAATTGTAGGGGACTTTAAAAAAGGCGGTTGCTAACAAGTGGCTAAATAAGAGGCATTTAGCTTAGCTGGGATGACATGAAGCCCTGGGACCGTTATAAAGTCAATGTGTGGCCTAATGTTTGCTTTACTTACAGCGAGTGATTTACACTTCAAAAATGATGAAAGTGGTGTTAATATGTGGAAAACATTCTGCATGAAAACATGCAAGTATCAAAATCGTTTGTTAACCACAGATCAATATATTTATCGACATTATTCCATAATCCAATGGTAAAATCCCATTGCTTTTTGTCATGGAACCAGTGCGATGCTAACTTCCAGGTCAGCCTACAATAACTATTCTGCCCATGACAACAGCAATACATCTGGACTTTTTGTGTACAGTCACGCGTTAACAGCCCCTTTAGTTCAGTGCCCTTCAACATCAGAGGGTCTTTTCCCCCCCTGAGGGAACAGTAGTCAATACGGCGAAATGATGCAAGCTCGGGCAGCTGTGATTTAAAAGTGGGGAACATGATTTGTCCCTAAGCATCGCCACCTGTCAAATAAGAATGTTAAGTATTAATCTGTAAGCATTCACGCATCATTCATCCACACAGAGAAAGGGCGTATATTTAGCCGGCGCATCTCTTTAAAGTGCAGGAAACAATGTTGTTTCAGAGGTGCTATTTTGAAAGTTGTCTGAGCATGTAGCTGAAGCCAGTCAGGGTCCTTTGATGCCACTGGTTTTATCCTCTTAACCTGTCAACATGAGATTGTGCTTTAAGCTGTGCTGCCTTCCCGACAAACCACAAAAGCTATAGGCATACAACGTCAAGATAAGCTAAAAACAACAGCTTAGCTTCATCCAGCGCTGCGTCACAACTACTTTAAAAAATATGACAGAAAACCTAGCTTCAAAGCTGATGCTGTATGTTCATACATTTACTTTTACATAAAGTTAGAGCTGGATATTCAAAGCAGTCCCAGATTACGCCTCAGTGTTGGGAAGCTACACGTTAATACCATTTATTATCACACAATTATAGGGATAAGTCTCCAAGCTTTCTTTTATGGCAGTAGTGTAAACATTGGTCAAGAGAATCTAAAGCTCCATAATCCCTGATTAATGGTGTGCTTTTCAAACAGTCTCTCTTCTCTGCCTGCATTCAAAGCAAGGTACTGCAAGCCCAGGTGTGCCTTTTGTGATGATGTGTACATGCGAGGCCCCTACTGTAAGTATACACTTCTGTTGAATTAACAGAGATCTGCTGGCAAAGCATTACTCAAAGCATGAGTGTGTGTCGACTAAGCTAAGAGTTGAGGAACCAAAATGCCATGTAAAAGGTTCTGCTCTTACCTTTGGCACTAGAAACTGGACGGTGCGTGATATTCCTCCATCCCATGAGGCCATTTCCATCATGAAGCCTGCAAATCAAATCAGATTCAAGTTCATTCACATATATCTATCTGCAATGTTCAGTGTATTCAACTGCTGGGTTATGCTCCAACCTCACAATAACAATATGAAACATTCAACACGATACATGTTTATTTTAAATAATGACTGTCCTACGAATAATTTACTACAAAAACTCTGTCTCCCTGGTGCATAGAGTTTTTCCTCCATTCTGTTAGTCTAAATGCGATTACTTGTTTTAAATGTAAACATGCACTCTGTGAAATGTGGATGAGTATTTGCTGCAACCTTTTGGCTTATTGTGCGATGCATCATAGGTTATTTTTATTTTTTCCAAAAGGCCAGACACTTTAACAGCACTCATATATATATGCTCGTCTGCAAAAAACGTTGTGGATAATGCAGCACTGCATTTTTTTTAAGCACAGCCATGGTTTATTAAGGTGTTATTTCGTTTTTGTAATTATACTTTTTTGTATATCTACCATCCCTCAAGCTGCATCGTCAAGGAGCAACTTTCTCAGTGTTGAGCGACTTATGTATAAATTAGGGTTGTAAGAAATAAGATACAGTATTGTATCCCAATACTTTTTTGTTGTACTGAATTGAGTCTTAAAAAAAACTATCATTTTTGTATGAATAGTTTACATGCACGGCTCAAATATTTTGCAAATGGCTGTGTGTTGTTTTTTAAATGACAGCTGCCCTAAACTTAAATTGTATATATTTTTTTCATTAAAATATATTGCCTTACTTACAGTATAGCAATATATTGCACTATAATGAATTGTCATCACTGTGTCATGATGCATATCATCTCGCACGATTCTTGCAAAATGCACAGCCCGAATAACATGTTTCATTCATCAGCTTTGCATTATGGGAAATGAAAAACACTGTCAGTGAACACTGGTACATTTCCTCAAAGAAGAACAAAAGTATCCTATGCTCTTTTAACGTTGAGGGAATGAAAACAAGACCTCATGTTTTAAAGAACAGTAAAAGGCTTCACAGATATCTGCTATCAAATGTCAGCTTGGAATTCAAAATAAATCTTCAGTAAAAATAACTTGCCTTTGACACATTTGAAAACCAGCTCTGCTCTCTTAAGACACCACGGTATGGTCATCTCCTGCAGGGGGAGGGAAATACAAAGGAGAAAAATAAATAATGCTCAAAATAATAAAAGGCAGAGGAATGAATGTTGATTACATTGGAGTTGGATATGTTAACTGTTCAAATTGTGTTACATGATTGACCCAACTAGACAGATTCCAACGCATGTGTGCAATAGTGTATATATGACATATGAACTGGGTCAAAAGTCTCCTGTAATGTGACTGTATCTAAACTCAACATGTTTAAGAGCAGGCATGTCTTCTGCACACAGTGACCTCAGCAGGAAGTCATCTCTGCACAACCTCTGATCACAGCGTCATCAGGGGGAAATGGGTTTAGTGACAGTCACTGACAATCTTTTATTTGTTCATATAAATAAATACAAATATTTATATAAACGTTTACTTCAAAATAAGAGTGTGCAACAAAGGGATACAATAATATAAAATTAAGAAGTTATGGTAAAATGCCCCACATAATGTCCAAATAAAACCCCCAAAAATATATGACATGTTCCTTAGAATATTAATTGTGTGTGTTAGTAGGCTGAATCAGTTCAAATGTCTCCACATGCCTTTCTCCCACTTTCGAGTGTTTTGCACCCATTCTGAGTCAACAAACTGGGCGAAGGCAGGGTGTCATCGAGGCCCAGGCTAAGACCTGTGTTTACTGTGTTACCCACAGACTATTTGCCCTTAAGATAAACTGAGCAATGGATCCTAATAATAGGATAGTATAGAGTCAAGTTTCATGAATCCATTTCAAAGTGTTATTGTCATGTGCACAATAACTACAGTGTCGTTTTGGCCCTTCAATTCCTCTTTTAACAATGAAACATAAATGTATGCAAGACTTTAAACAATAAAAATAGTGCAAGGAGAAACAGAAAGAGGTATAAAACAGTGCTGGAGGCTGTTGCAAGTGACCAATGTGCAAGCAAAAGCAGACATAAGTTAACTATATACATTGAGAAGACAATACAAAGTGTTTCCCACAGAATTTGATTCTATTTGTGAGGGCACCGCACCCCCCCCTCCCGGCAAGAAAAACCAAAGGCCCCTTAACCTATCCGGTTGGCCCACGCATCCACGTTCTTGTTGCTCTGTGTTGCGTTGTTAATGAGTGAAACACACCGGAGTTGAGGATCTGTGGGGTTTATTCTCCCAAAAATATAATTTACAATTCAGGCATTTAGCAGACGCCTTATTCCAAAGAGACTTACAATGACCAATTACGGGGACGTTCTCCCTGGGCTAAGTGCCTTACTCGAGGGCACACTAGTAGTGGTGTTCCAGGCGGGATTTGAACTCGCAACCTTCCGATAATCAGCCCACCTAGTCACTATTCATTAGACCACCAAAAAAAAAAAATTTCATTTGTGGCGGACGATATTTATTTGTGGCGGCCCGCTACAAATAAATCAATGTATGGGAATCAAATGCTTATTGTAATAATAAACAGTCTGTTTGTTATTAGTACTGAGGTAGGAACAAGTGCTGTTGTTGCTCAAGGAAAACGTAAGGCTGTCTCTGTCTTTGCAAAGTGATTGAGGCAATTGTTTTCAACCAGAAAAATTAACATAACAAATGTTTTACCCGTCACTGTCTGGAAACTTAAACTTTTATCTGGTTGGTATAATATTCAATTTCCTCTCTACAAACTTTTAATCATGTATTTCAGCATAATTACGCAATTCTCTAATCCTTTTTCTACAAAATGCTCAGGGGAAACAGAAACACATGTAAACATAAGACTAAGGCTGCGGCCCCACGAGGACGAAAACGGCTAAACGCATAGGATTAACGCAAACGCAATCGCAAACGGCTTCCGTCCACATGCAATAATTATCCGGATAGTGTCTGTCCACACGAGACCGCTCCGTTTAGCTCCAACCGCTGGAGAAGCTGCAGTACATATGCAGGAGCCTGTAGGTGGCGCTGTAACTTCCTCCACAAAAGCAGCGAAGAAGCATGGTTGTCATGGTTGCCCTTCTGTTTATTCTCCGCGGTGGGGGCCGAGGGAACCGGGCAGAGTTTTTCGCCAGTCAGCGTGTATTAAAGTTGAAATCTTCCGGACAAAATTATAAAAGTGCCGGTCAAAGGTCTTCTTTGTTATTTATTGAGCTTTAAAACAAATGAATAACGACTCTATATAATATAATGATAAAATACACGGAGCCTCTCTTTTTCCTCCCTCTCTTCGGACAGCGCCAGTGGCTGTCTCATGCAGCAGCTGATCCAGTAATCAGTGACCCGGCCGACAGTAAAAATAAACATATTTATAACTAGTTTAGGGAGTTTGAGAGGTAATTAAAATAGCTAAGGGGGATGATCTGACTTGAAGTGTGTGTTTTGCTGCAGCGGGAGGAGCTGCAGGTGAGCAGAGCTGCGTGTCTCCGTCCTGTCAGATTAGACTTCACTCGCGAGAGAAAGATAAATAATCTGAATTCAGGGTGCAGTTTACTTTGACGTGGGGGTGAGCAGCAGAGGTGGGGAGAGGCGGGGCTATTGCCTCATCATTATTGCTGTAGATGTTGCACAAACAACTGTAGCATGGTCAATAGCGTCCGGAGCACGATAGCAACTCTGCGATCCGCCATTGTTGTTGTTGTTGTTGGTGGCGAAACACTTCAGCACTGGCGCGGGGTAAGCGGAGGTGAGCAGAAGAGGTGGGGAGAGGCGGGGCTATTGCGCAATCACTATCAGTGATCTGAAAATGTCCGTATAGGGCGCACACACGGAGCTGTTTGACCCCCCAGAGAGTGGCGTATGCATTTATATCCACCTTGGGACCCGTTGTCGTTTCCTCAGTCGTTTAGTGCCATATTCGGTCGTCCTCGTGTGGCCGAACGGTCTATATGACACTAAACAGTAACGCAAACGACCGAATTCGTCCTCGTGGGGCCGCAGCCTAAGAGGCACAGCTCTGTTGTTCATTGAATAGGCGTGTCCAAACAGGCACACGTCTGCACTAAATGGCAAACGAGACTAAAGAGAAGATGACACAGGAGAAAGTGTGGAAAAAGTGGAACCAGAAGCTATCAATTAAAGCTCATCTAGTTCCTGAGGCTTCAAAAGTTAGAAGTCTTTGGTTATTTAAACAAAGACTCTTGGACATGAGAAGATCCATTGCACGGGGCATGTTGTGGCATGATCGCGCCACAGACAGTCTTAATGAGAATGTGTACTCCCATGTTCCGAATAACCCAGCTTCCCCCAAAATGTCTTTTTGGTGTCTATCTACGCCGGGATCCTGAGTCGTGGATCCTGAGTCGTGGATCCTGAGTCCTGCATCCTGAGTCCTAGACTTCGAGTCGTGGCTGAACCCGTCTCTGCGGTCCTGCCTGACTTTCATCATACTACTTCACTGATGGCTCCCACAGGATTGCTGACATCCTCGTGGATTCATCTTCTTATTATACACACATGCATTTCCAAACATTTGGTCTACCTATATTGTAAAATGTATTATCTCTTCAATTTACACACGGCATCTATTGCACGTCTGTCCGTCCTGGGAGAGGGATCCCTCCTCTGTTGCTCTCCCTGAGGTTTCTCCCATTTTTCCCTTTAAACTGTGGGTTTTCTCTGGAAGTGTTTCCTTGTACGATGTGAGGGTCTAAGGACAGAGGGTGTCGTATTGTCATACTGATATTCTGTACAAACTGTGAAGTCCACTGAGACAAATGTAACATTTGTGATATTGGGCTATATAAATAAACATTGATTAATTGATTGAATGTACCTTCCCTCTAAAGAAATGATCAGATTATGATGTCTAAATGTTTCTAATTCCATCAAATTCCAGCAGATTTTCTTTTCCGTTCCAATTTACATATACTATAAGAGAGAAATAATCCTTATTGTGTATTTACCAAATGTCTTTTTGATTTGGACTCAGGTCATAACTGTTTAACCTGGTTTCAAACCTGGTAAATGTGAAGTTCAAGGCCTAGGATGCCGCGAGCGCAGTAGGATGAAGAGGAAGAAAAGAGGACTTTGTCAACAGCCACGAAAATGTGTGTGACTAGCAGTCATCTTCCCATCCACAAATAATTACCACTGCTTATGTTAAACATAGAAGTACAAGACCAAAGCACATACAAGTACGATAATATGGTTAAAGTGTAGGCCACTTTGGAGAAACCAGCAAAAGTAAGGTAGAATTTAAGTAATTTAAACTTATATGTGTTATAATGTTTTTTAACGGACGTTGTCTGATTATATAATCATATGCGCGGGCCGCTAGTGTCTGTTGATCTCCAGATTAACAGCAGCATGAGAATAACCTGCCGAAAGTGCCGATGCTCCATGGCGGAGGTTCCGGTAGAAATTGCTGGGTTTTGCGTTTTTACCCCCTTAATGTCTGACCAATGGTTGAACAGCATTTCCGTGCACATGTGTTTAAAGTTTATAGTCCGTTTGAGTTTTGCCCGTGTGAACCCAAACCGAACCTTCTGAAAAATGAAACAATAAAACAAACTCTGGTCTGGTGCGCACCAGAAAACGGACTATTAGGTGAATGCACCTTAAAGTCGCTTCCCAACAAAACTAACTACTGTATCCATGAGACAAGTACCCCATGTCTCATTCACATATGAAGAGTGAGAAATCTTTGTCTGTGGTAGCACCGTTAGATACTAGCCGCCAGCTCAGTCAATGTCCAGTTACAGTGGCCCTATTATGCTTTTTGGGGTTTTCCCTTTCCTGTAGTGTGTTAAATACGTTTTTGTGCATGTACATGGTCTAAAAACGCTAAAATCCCAAAGTTCTCTCCAGAAGGAGTTTCTCTCCCACAAAATCCCCCCCTGCCTAAAACGCCATGCAGTATGAGCAAAATACTGAACACTAAAGCATAAAAACATGTCACAGCAGAGGTACAAAATTAATATGATCCTAAACCTGAGTATAATAGGACCCTTTCAAGTATTGTATTCAATTTGGGCTTAATTATTCCCTTGAGGTATCTTATTACTACATTATTATAATCCCTAAGAAATGTGTTTTGATGCTGCTGGAGAAAGTGTTAGATCCCGTTTCACGGTGCTCTCAGCTGCTTTCAGCTGCTCTCACCTCTGACATGTCGTGGACCAGCAGCAGAGGGACGGTAACCGTGGTGACGTCGTGTGTGCAGCAGACCTTCAGGATGTTCCTCAGCCCCATGATGGCCGGGTCTCGCGCCGTGATGTTTCCTGAACGCACATTATCGTCCACACAAAGGTGGAAGACAGCATGGACCTCGGACAGGTTGGAGTGCCGCGAGATGTAAAACTCACCTTGAGGAAGGAAGAGTGTAAAACATTACAGTATGCAGAACTACTGTGGTCAGAAAAGAATATTGCTAAATAATGTGGGATTAATGTATGAGAGATTCTTTGCTCTGTTAGTCCCAAAAAGAGTCAGTTTACATATTGATGGGTATTGATTACCTGGTAAGATGTTAGATGGATTTCTTTCAACATTTTTGTTCTTATCGTCACCTCCATTCCTTGGTATCTCTGTACGGATAAACATTGAAAATCAACAAAAGTAAGCATGTCAAATGGTGAAATTGATCAAATAAATAAATGTGCATAAATGTCTTCTCTGTGTCCAAGCTTTTGATTGTTTAGAGAAATGTAAACCAAGAAACAGTTTTAAGGAAGCATCTGTCTTGCCTTCCGCTTTCTTATCATCTTTGAATGTTTGGTCTACATTATAGCTGTACCGGAGCAGCCCAGTCTCACCTGGCTGTTCTTTCTGCTTGCTGCTCCGCTCGGCTCGGGCGTAGAGCAGCACCTGCTGCACCTCGTCCAGCTGTGCCTCCAGGAAGGGAAAGTGGAAGTCTGTACACTCCTTCGCCACAGTTGCAAATTCTGAACAAAAAGACAGGGATGAAATGATGCATCAAATAAGAGTTATAAAGCCAGGGCTCTTCTTTGTTATCATGTCTCCAAGGGTGCTCCGATTAAATGGCTGATATTCATTCTGAATAGATTGATCATTGGTCTATATAAAGGCTAATCAGAAGAGTGACACATCAATTAAAAGAATGCCAATTCTCATTTGCCTGTTTTTTCGCCTGCTATATACACTGAACAAAAATATAAATGCAACACTTTTGTTTTTGCTCCCATTTTTCATGAGATGAACTCAAAGATCTAAAACATTTTCTATACACAAAATAACCATTTCTCTCAAATATTCTTCACAAATCTGAAAAAATCTGTGATGGTGAGCACTTCTCCTTTGCCGAGATAATCCATCCCACCTCACAGGTGTGCATCAAGATGCTGATTAGACAGCATGATTATTGCACAGGTGTGCCTTAGGCTGGCCACAATAAAAGGCCACTCTGAAACGTGCAGTTTTGCTTTATTGGGGGGGTCCGAAAACCAGTCAGTATCTGGTGTGACCACCATTTGCCTCACGCAGTGCAACACATCTCCTTCGCATAGAGTTGATCAGGTTGTTGATTGTGGCCTGTGGAATGTTGGTCCACTCCTCTTCAATGGCTGTGAGAAGTTGCTGGATATTGGCAGGAACTGGAACACGCTGTCGTATACGCCGATCCAGAGCATCCCAAACATGCTCAATGGGTGACATGTCCGGTGAGTATGCTGGCCATGCAAGACCTGGGATGTGTTCAGCCTCCAGGAATTGTGTACAGATCCTTGCAACATGGGGCCGTGCATTATCATGCTGCAACATGAGGTGATGGTCGTGGATGAATGGCACAACAATGGGCCTCAGGATCTCGTCACGGTATCTCTGTGCATTCACAATGCCATCAATAAAATGCACCTGTGTTCGTCGTCCATAACATACGCCTGCCCATCCCATAACCCCACCATGGGCCACTCGATTCACAACATTGACATCAGAAAACCGCTCACCCACACGACCCCACACACGCTGTCTGCCCTGAACAGTGAAAACCGGGATTCATCCGTGAAGAGAACACCTCTCCAACGTGCCAGACGCCATCGAATGTGAGCATTTGCCCCTCAAGTCGGTTACGACGACGAACCGGAGTCAGGTCGAGACCCCGATGAGGACGACGAGCATGCAGATGAGTTTCCCTGAGACAGTTTCTGACAGTTTGTGCAGAAATTCTTTGGTTATGCAAACCGATTGTTGCAGCAGCTGTCCGAGTGGCTGGTCTCAGACGATCTTGGAGGTGAACATGCTGAATGTGGAGGTCCTGGGCTGCTGTGGTTACACGTGGTCTGCGGTTGTGAGGCCGGTTGGATGTACTGCCAAATTCTCTGAAACGCCTTTGGAGACGGCTTATGGTCGAGAAATGAACATTCAATTCACGGGCAACAGCTCTGGTGGACATTCCTGCTGTCAGCATGCCAATTGCACGCTCCCTCAAAACTTGCGACATCTGTGGCATTGTGCTGTGTGATAAAACTAAACATTTCAGAGTGGCCTTTTATTGTGGCCAGCCTAAGGCACACCTGTGCAATAATCATGCTGTCTAATCAGCATCTTGATATGCCACACCTGTGAGGTGGGATGGATTATCTCGGCAAAGGAGACGTGCTCACTATCACAGATTTTTTCAGATGTGTGAACAATATTTGAGAGAAATGGTTATTTTGTGTATATAGAAAATGTTTTAGATCTTTGAGTTCATCTCATGAAAAATGGGAGCAAAAACAAAAGTGTTGCATTTATATTTTTGTTCAGTGTATAATAATATAATCTGATTGAATGAAATTGAAGATAATTTGCATTCCATACTTGCTGTTAGAGCCAGTATTTTGATTTGATAAGAAAGGCCACCTAATTGTGACGTCTGTAGTCAACACACTGTAAAGGACTACAATTCCCACGGCGCCTGTGCTAACGCCACAGTGATGGGCAACCTGTTGAGAGACGCCGTCGAGGAACAGTTTTTAATCATACTCGTAACCGTACTCGTACCGTACACGTACATACAAACCGTACAAGTACCCTTTAAGTTGTGAAGTTATAAGCATTATCACGAAAGAAAGAATACCTAAGTTGTTTGTTTTATTTGAGTTTTGCCTATTTCTTTTGAATATTGTAAAGGCCTATTTTTCTTTGTTGCATGTGCAAAAGTTTGTTATTTTATTTTGAGCAAACACATCGCAACATCTTCTAAACCATTGGAGGCCAAGCAACACTTCAAACTGTGAGTAATTTAAGGAAAGAAACGAGTTAGAACTGTCTGTTTAAGGCGTCTAGTGGCTTGGTGGAAAAACAAGGAAGGAAGCCACGACACTTGCCAACCTTAATAGTTTTCCTATTTTGAGAGAGTAAGAAAGTTTATTGCAAAAGAAAAAACAAGCTTGTTGACCAGCGCTGAGAAATGGCTTATTTTTGTCCATGTAATCGGATCAGCCAATGCGGTTTCTTGCGATCGGTGAAGGCCACAAGAATTCTAATCAGCGCACCCCATGCTGTATTGCATCTCTAAAAGGATAAAGTGTCTGTTCTTTGAATAAATAAATAGGAGTGAAAGAATAGTGTAATCCTCACAGTAAAAGTGAGAGGCAATCAGTGAGTTGTGAGTAGAACCAACATAATGTCAGAATTCACTGGTGGCAAAATGTAACACTGTTAGGAGGCAAACGAAAATGTTCATCTTCCTACAAAACGTCACCAACAATTTCTCTGAAGATAAAGTATGTCCCCTGACCTCTCTTGATGCCGCTGTAGGAGTTGACCCTGTTGTCCACCAGCAGCACCAGCCCACAGAGGGAGGAGGAGTAGAGCGACAGGGCCGTCTGCAGACGCCTCAGCTTTGCCCCCGCGCTGCTGTGCTGACGGTGTTTACAGAAGTCCAGCACGTCGGCCCGGACCAGCCGCAGATTGTGCATCGTCTTCAGCTGGGCCCCTGAACACAACATATATATAGATAATTAATACACATGGATACATTTAGCACAACACTACTGTAGTTCAAAACAAGTATGCTTCTCATGAATAATGACATGTCTAAGTGTTTTATGCACGTGGTAACCGACATTTCAAATGGCACAAAACGGTGTGAAAACACTACGCTAGAAGTACACCTAGGTGTATGGTGAAGCTCTCCTCCAGCTGAGGCTGCTCCTCAAACATCCGGGCCCCGGGGTCTGCAACCTCCAGCAGCTGGCTGGGCTGCACCTTGATCTCCTCCCTGGGAAACAATTGTGCAAACAAGAAATGTATCAAAAACAGCGTGTTATATAGGGTCAGGGAAGAATCTGAAAGCATTTCATCCAGAGAAAAAGTGATAAACATATTATATTTTCACATATAGGGCTGCACCATTTGGTGAAAAAGTCCTATTGCGATTATGTTGACTAATAAACTGATGGTATCATTGGTTCACAAAGATTACTGATCATTTAGAAAAGTGTATTGCATTGAAAGCCATATAAACCAACTTAAAGTATCAGATCAAATACAAAAATGTAAACACAGTTTTCTAAATAACTTAATATTTAATACAAAAACAAAAAAAAGTATTTCAAAATGAAAGCATTTCTGCTAACTCTTTAGGTTTAATCAACAGTTAAACAATAAATGTCAACACTGTTTTCTTAATGTGTGGTGCATTCCTTTGGATAAGGCAGTGTAGCAATTTTGTTTCTTTGTTTACATTTGTAACCCTATATATTAGTTGGAGTTTCTCGATCAAACACTGCATTAATTGTGCAGCACTACTTTATACAGCTATGACAAATCCTTTTTTTTTGAAAACCCACTCACTAAACAGCAGTTTTCTGTGGCTACTTCCTGAACAATAGTACAAGAAATAATGTAGTACACAGTTTGATGACAAGCATTTTGAATATCAAAGGAATCATCCAAATCCGTTCTGATTTCCTTCATGCTTTAAGCTTTGGGAATGCATATTTAAAAAGTGTTCAAAGTGCTGACGTCGAAGTATTCCACCCTCGCATAATAACATAATGATATCCATCATTAGAACAAAAACAATGCACACAAAGCACTTTGCCTGAGTAGCTCTTAGCCTACAGGTCCCGGTGGTGTTTGTGTTTTGAAGGATAATCCAATATATGCAGAGGAGAGTATGACCAGCACTCTGCAGGACCACATCACTGATAACCACTCTTATCCCAATGTCAGTCCAAATGGGGCTGCAGAGCTGAGTGTCAGTCAAACTAAGAGGAGTTTTTTACCTCACGACAATTTCTATGTAAATGAGCTGTGTACTTCAAAGCAGACACGCTGTGTGTTGGGTTAGTTCTGCTGCAGAAGTGTGAGTTATAGGGGTGTTGATTCTTAAAAACAATAGTTGAATTATTGATTTACATGTATGTAAAGATTAACTCAGTCTAGCCTGAAAAAGTATATTTTCTCAGAGGTTATGATTGTGTATTCTTTATACTTTTTTAAACAATATTGTAATGCTTAGAGTATAGCAATATATTGAACGTAACCCCTGTGGCCTTTATTTGGTCAGCTTCATACGGTTTAAACAGGCTCCTATCGTCACTTAAATCCCTCTTTACTTTCACTAATTCTCCTGAGCTAGCTAATCATTGCGTTTACATCTCGCTCTGTTAAAAGCACAAGCCTTCATGAGTAGATGTACGCTGCGTTCTGTGCAGTGATACAGTACAAAGAAAGTAGTTCCTACATAAAGCTGCTGACAACAACCTCTGTGGAATATCCTGAGTAACTGTGTTATGATTTCTGAAAAGAGACATTGCTGTTTACGTTTTTTATTGTGTACTTTGAGCACCAGAAAAAAGCCCCATCCATTATAAGGGAGAGAAGGAAGAAATCTCTACGACATACTATATATCAACCCTGCCAACTCACACAAAGAATGTAGACTGACAAAAAGCACTACAGGTAAGAGGAAAATGTGCATTTTGAGGCGAACTGTCCCTTTAAGCTGAACTTCAACCCCACACTTAGAGCCGTTAGGTGCGTGCATTTCGACAATGGCACTTCAAACATTGTATTCATTCATTCGTCTATGCACAGTAGCTGTTAACTAACCAAATGAAGGCACAAAGCACCTGACTCAAGAGTAATTATGTTGGATAAACACCTGCTTTACCCCGAGATGTAATAGAGCAAAGGAAATAACTGACTCTGTTAAGCTGCAGGCGGGTGTAAAGTAGATGTGCATACACTAACCATGGTCCTGTTAAAAGACTGTTTGTGTGTGTGAACACAAACACTAATAACTCACGTGATCTGGCTGCTGTTGGACTTCTGCAGATCCTGGTGCAGACTGATGACCCACTGCTGGTACTCGTGCTTCTGAATGCCTGTCACCTGCTTCTGCTCACTGGCCCACTTGTTCTCCAAGACCTGTTTAACGAAGTCAAACACTGAGGAACTTCATATTTGGACTAAACAGGCCCGGGTGAATTAGGAAATGGACAAATGTCTTTGGAGAAATTACAAACGTGTTGTGAGATCGAGGTGCATCTGCTTTTTTACCTGTTGTGCATCAAAATGTTGAGAGGCCACTGCATTGACATCATGGTCACTCAGTGTATTCCCCAGCTCATGCATCACTTTGTCCATTTCAGATGCTTGCCTGACAGACACAACAATTATCACAGATGTCAACAGAATAATAAAGAATTCAGCATCAAAATCCTCATCTACAGTGCCTTACAATATATATTATATATTTACCCCCTTCGCCTCGTAACTAAATCTGGTGCTACGAACTCTATCCAGAGGTCACATAGTTAAATGATAGTTCCCTAATACCAACCTCTCTTGGAGCTTCTTTAGCTCCATGTCTCTCTCACTGATGAGCTCGGAGATGCTAACAAAGTAGTTGTGCTCCAGGTTAAGGAGGGTATCTGAGGCAGGGGAGTGGATCAGCTCGTGGTAAACATCGGCAAAGTCCTCGTCCCAGCTGGGCTCCTCGGGACGAGCGTGTTCCAGCGTAGTCTGGAAGCGTCATAGAAGAAAGAAACAAAATGGTCAAACAGAAAAATCAACTGAAATAATTAAATAAAAACGGAATTTAATTCAAACTGTTATTTTGGGTAATGATCTGCTGCACCAAAGTGGCTAGCAATATTTTAATTTTTTTCAGAATAAAGTGCAAACAACGACATCCTATGTGACCACAGGAAGATATAAACGAAGGGCAACACATGGTATATGTTCAGCTCTGCTCAATAAACACCCCACCCATAATTAGTAATGCAGATCAGTATTAGAATGTGAAACCTTCTATTAATACAGGCTCAGGAATCCTCAGGCCACAAACACGGCGGACGCTGGAAGACTTCCATGTGTATTTATGTGACAGCAGTGAAATGCAAATGCGTGGTCAGGCCTAAAATTAATGTCTGAGTGCAGTGGGAGCGGGGGGGATTTCACAACACGTGCTGAGGCAGCTTTGTCTTTGTTTAAATGCCCGGTCAAGTGACAGCAGAGTTCAGACTCCTGAACTTTGAGGGATCAACACCGAAAACCATATTGCCCTTTCTAAAATAAGAAATAAGAGACATTCACTGTCAGTGTTTGCGTAGGTGAGAACACAATACTTAATATTAATTAGAAATCCACTTGTGTGTGTCACTAGAGTATTTGGTATTGATCCTTATTTAAAGTGTAACCCTACTCTTAAATGATGTGTAAGACGCCACCACATAATGGATCTCTGGGAAGAACTCATGAATAATTCATTTGCAGATGCACCACTTCATTTAAATTGCATTATTGATGCGTCTCCAAAGCAGGAGCTTTCGAGGACACTTCCTAAACAACGCTGCAATACTACAGAAACGTAGAGTAGTGGATATTCGAGCAGGGTAAGTCCAGTAGCGTCTGAGATTACCACCGACCAAGAATAAAACATGCTGTCCACATTATTAATAGACATGCATGTATTGCATATAAGTATCTTCCTTGAGTCTTTTAAGCGTTTTCTGTCATCACAAACTGAAATGATCGTCCAGGAGAGGAAATATAGAGAGGTTAAGATACCACGTGGAGTTATTTAATATCTTAATATCCATGTTATATTATCTTTTTGAAATAGACTGTTATTTTAGCTGAATATTTGAATGTAATATGTAGAGGTTGTTGTTGAGTCACAGGGGCTCTGTGAGGGTGATCCATCTCATTAGTTGTGTTTATGGCCTTGTTCTCAAATCGAATATTATTTTACTAATACAATTCAATAGTTGTAGTCTACAACAGCCACAACATTGTGTAAAGCCAGAGTCAATAAACACAACTAACTAAAAAACTGATGTTCATCTTTAACAAGAGGCAACATTTTCAGTCGCAAATGTGAAATAAATCCCAAAAGTGATCAAAACAGTGAATTAGCTGAAATAGCTGCCCATAATTATACTGTACATACATTCATACTGATACAACCCAGTTTGCTTATGGTAAAGAAACTGATGTGTATTTGTTTTGATGCACACCTCCACATAAGACCTGGTCCATGCGTTGGTCAGCTGGTTTATATCCACGTCTCCTGCTGTGAGTCTCTGCAGCGCCAGCTCTGCCTCTCTGTCATAATCCAGGATGGTCTCCTTCTCAACGAAGCTGGAAAGGGAGCTTTTTAGATCTGCAGAAAGAGATGCATACAAATAATACAAATTATTATTATTGGCTAGATCTATTCCATTTCAAACTAACAGCATGAATGCTGACAGTACCAACTCTTTCCCCAGTGATATTCTTTGAATACTTTCATTTTAGCAACCAAATATGATGTTACTTGTCCAACAGGGTACATTTTAGTAGACATACTTGGGGAGGCTGGGGGCTGTTTAAGAATATTTGGCAATTTAGCTGTTATATTTACCGATAAAGGATAATAAATTAAAAACATACATACAGTGGGGCAAAAAAGTATTTAGTCAGGCACCAATTGTGCAAGTTCTCCCACTTAAAAATATGAGAGGCCTGTAATGTTCATCCTAGGAATACCTCAACTATGAGAGACAGAATGAGAAGGAAGAAAATCCAGAAAATCACATTGTCTGATTTTTAAAGAATGTATTTGCAAATGATGGTGGAAAATAAGTATTTGGTCAATAACAAAACTTCATCTCAATACTTTCTTGGCAATGAAAGAGGTCAAACGTTTTCTGTAAGTCTTCACAAGGTTTTCACACACTGTTGCTGGTATTTTGGCCCATTCCTCCATGCAGATCTCCTCTAAAGCAGTGATGTTTTGGGGCTGTCGCTGGGCAACACGGACTTTCAACTCCCTCCACAGATTTTCTATGGGGTTGAGATCTGGAGACTGGCTAGGCCACTCCAGGACCTTGAAATTCTTCTTATGAAGCCACTCCTTTGTTGCCCGGGCGGTGTGTTTGGGATCATTGTCATGCTGAAAGACCCAGCCACGTTTCATCTTCAATGCCCTTGCTGATGGAAGGAGGTTGTCACTCAATATCTCACCATACATGGACCCATTCATTCTTTCCTTTACACGGATCAGTCGTCCTGGTCCCTTTGCAGAAAAACAGCCCCAACGCATGATGTTTCCACCCCCATGTTTCACAGTAGGTATGGTGTTCTTTGGATGCAACTCAGCATTCTTTCTCCTCCAAACACGTCTAGTTGAGTTTTTACCAAAAAGTTCTATTTGGTTTCATCTGACCATATGACATTCTCCCAATCCTCTTCTGGATCATCTAAATGCTCTCTAGCAAACTTCAGACGGGCCTGGACATGTACTGGCTTAAGCAGGGGGACACGTCTGGCACTGCAGGATTTGAGTCCCTGGCGGCGTAGTGTGTTACTGATGGTAGCCTTTGTTACTTTGGTCCCAGCTCTCTGCAGGTCATTGACTAGGTCCCCCCGTGTGGTTCTGGGATTTTTGCTCACCGTTCTTGTGATCATTTTGACCCCACGGGGTGAGATCTTGCGTGGAGCCCCAGATCGAGGGAGATTATCAGTGGTCTTGTATGTCTTCCATTTTCTAACAATTGCTCCCACAGTTGATTTCTTCACACCAAGCTGCTTACCTATTGGATATTCAGTCTTCCCAGCCTGGTGCAGGTCTACAATTTTGTTTCTGGTGTCCTTTGACAGCTCTTTGGTCTTGGCCATAGTGGAGTTTGGAGTGTGACTGTTTGAGGGTGTGGACAGGTGTCTTTTATACTGATAACAAGTTCAAACAGGTGCCATTAATACAGTTAACAAGTGGAGGACAGAGGAGGCTCTTAAAGAAGAAGTTTAAGGTCTGTGAGAGCCAGAAATCGTGTTTGTTTGTAGGTGACCAAATACTTATTATATATATTATAATAAATATATATACGAGGAATTTACCAATTAATTCATTAAAAATCCTAGAATGTGATTTCCTGGATTCTTTCCCCCCATTCTGTCTCTCATAGTTGAAGTGTACCTAGGATGAAAATTACAGGCCTCTCTCATCTGTTTAAGTGGGAGAACTTGCACAATTGGTGGCTGACTAAATACTTTTTTCCCCACTGTATGTATGATATGCAGCATTAAAATGTTGACAACAAGAACTTTAAAGGAGTGTGATACATTTTGGCACCGGTGCCACCACTGCTTTTATCAATGGCAGCTCAACCAATCGGAAAAAAGTAATAAATGTGTAAAGAAAATGTTTGGGATGTGTTGAAGTGCCGCATGCCAAATGATCTTTCTCACAGTCATTGGCAGTTGTGTGGTCTGTTATTTCGATAGGTTTATTGATTTTGTAAGTGCATTGCTGATAACCAAGATTAGTGAAAGGTTGGTGTTCTCATAATTAATTACAAGTTTAAAAGTGTATTATGTTGCTTTGCATGTGGCCTATATGGATGGAATATAATTATAGATCCATTAGAAAGGGGTCTGCAAATCCCTGTTAATATCAACTGCACCTGCGATCTGGATAAAAATGCAAATACAAAAGTCCTCCATCAAGTTCTCTATTACCAAGAGCGGCAAACTCACCGGTTTCTATGTAGCAGGGTATTTTATGCAGCAGCATCAGGCGTCCATGGAGGTCATTGATGATCTCTTGAACAGGAAACTGCAGAGGCACTTTGAGGACACAGTTGTGTTGCCCTGCCCTGAACTCAAACACAAACTCCTTTCGTTAGTACTGCTGGCTTTGCCTTTGTTCTTCTTCATGGTCGCACAGCTGTGGGTCCGGGTTGGGAATTTTGAGGAAGAGGAAGAAGCAAAAAGAGAAAGAAGTTGAAAAGGGAATGAGAAGGAAGGCAATGAAAATGAATATGGTCTTTAAAAAATAGGGTGTCTTTATTGCACAAAGCACAATGAGCACCGACCTGGGCTGGCCAGTTAAAACCACATATTGCCTGAAGCTAACCTTACTTAATGATCGTTGACATCTTTACTTATACTGAACAGTTTTCTTTCATTTCTTGCATGAGAATACCCATTTTTTTAAATAATAATGTAATGACTATGACTGTTAAATACCGGTTCCTAATTAAATGTCTGAGAGTCTAATGGTATATAAAAAAGTGAAGTCTTCAAATATGTGAAATGGAAATAAGCAAAGGACACACCTGACCCCAAACAGTAGACATAGACTCACCAGTTAGACTACTTATTTATGAATAGCTTGTTTGACTCTAAGTGGCAAAAGACAAGGGTTTTTAAAGTGTTTAAAGTCAATATGTTTAATTTCCCCAATCATTGACAGCTGTTGTTGGTATTGTAGCTCTATGCTAGCTAGCAGTGTAGCTAACGTTTAGGTACGAGCTACAAAAGAAGCAGTGTGTCGTGGACATGTCAGGCTGAGCAACGCTGTTTGCTTTATTTTGGTGAAATGTACATCTCATATCAGGAATATTTACCTGGGCATGAATGAATATGATGTTTCCGGCTGCAGAGAAGGAGGCTCTCCTGTTTGGTTAGTCAGCTGACAGCTGTGGTGTAACCGTAGCGGTGTGGAGGAGCACTTTCGCGACATGAGCCGCATGGCTTAGTATGTTTTTATTTATTATGTATCAGCACTGCTATGTTTGAAATTAAAAGGTTAATCATTTGGATGATTCCATTTGTTTGTTGGGGTTGTTTTCTTTCACGCACAAAGCAGATTTCTAGAGCCACGAATCTGATGACCCTGAAACTTAATTTACCCGAGCGTTTCTCCTTTGACGTGGCTGCCCCCTGCTGGACAAACATGATACAGCCAGTATCGTCTTGATCAGAGAATAAAGAGTTTCAGGGCTTTATTGTCATGTGCACATTAGCTACAGTGTAGATATGGCAATGAAACACGTAAGTCACAGGCTCCTCCAACAGTGCAACATAAGAGATAAGATCTTACGTTTTAATGACTGTGCAAATATGCGAAAAGTATTATTACAATCTCAAATAATAACACATAACTATGATTTATAAATCATAATTCTAAACAATTTTATCTGTAATATTGTGTGACCTGATCAGCTTATTAGTACTGTCATTCTTTTTTACATAGCCCACTCAAGGATAAGCTATTATAAAAAATACATTGATGTAATTTAAATTATTTAATTCCACTGAATCCATGTTTGTCACTGAGGGTTGAATTTCAAGGCTTATTTTGCTGTCCTTTAAAAAGATGGAAAAAAATTTACCATAGCATTTATTTTGTATATAGTATACATGATAAAATGTTAAGCTAAAGAACACATACATCAACATTTTAACAATTATAAGAACTATACAAAATGACGGTGGGAAATGATGTATGCATTTGTTTGTAGCCTTTATTTAACCAGGTGAAAGCCCCTTGAGATCAAAAGATCTCTTTTCAAGGGTGACCTGCAGAAGATGCTTTGATGCTGCTGGAGAAAGTGTTAGATCCCGTTTCACGGTGCTCTCAGCTGCTTTCAGCTGCTCTCACCTCTGACATGTCGTGGACCAGCAGCAGAGGGACGGTAACCGTGGTGACGTCGTGTGTGCAGCAGACCTTCAGGATGTTCCTCAGCCCCATGATGGCCGGGTCTCGCGCCGTGATGTTTCCTGAACGCACATTATCGTCCACACAAAGGTGGAAGACAGCATGGACCTCGGACAGGTTGGAGTGCCGCGAGATGTAAAACTCACCTTGAGGAAGGAAGAGTGTAAAACATTACAGTATGCAGAACTACTGTGGTCAGAAAAGAATATTGCTAAATAATGTGGGATTAATGTATGAGAGATTCTTTGCTCTGTTAGTCCCAAAAAGAGTCAGTTTACATATTGATGGGTATTGATTACCTGGTAAGATGTTAGATGGATTTCTTTCAACATTTTTGTTCTTATCGTCACCTCCATTCCTTGGTATCTCTGTACGGATAAACATTGAAAATCAACAAAAGTAAGCATGTCAAATGGTGAAATTGATCAAATAAATAAATGTGCATAAATGTCTTCTCTGTGTCCAAGCTTTTGATTGTTTAGAGAAATGTAAACCAAGAAACAGTTTTAAGGAAGCATCTGTCTTGCCTTCCGCTTTCTTATCATCTTTGAATGTTTGGTCTACATTATAGCTGTACCGGAGCAGCCCAGTCTCACCTGGCTGTTCTTTCTGCTTGCTGCTCCGCTCGGCTCGGGCGTAGAGCAGCACCTGCTGCACCTCGTCCAGCTGTGCCTCCAGGAAGGGAAAGTGGAAGTCTGTACACTCCTTCGCCACAGTTGCAAATTCTGAACAAAAAGACAGGGATGAAATGATGCATCAAATAAGAGTTATAAAGCCAGGGCTCTTCTTTGTTATCATGTCTCCAAGGGTGCTCCGATTAAATGGCTGATATTCATTCTGAATAGATTGATCATTGGTCTATATAAAGGCTAATCAGAAGAGTGACACATCAATTAAAAGAATGCCAATTCTCATTTGCCTGTTTTTTCGCCTGCTATATACACTGAACAAAAATATAAATGCAACACTTTTGTTTTTGCTCCCATTTTTCATGAGATGAACTCAAAGATCTAAAACATTTTCTATACACAAAATAACCATTTCTCTCAAATATTCTTCACAAATCTGAAAAAATCTGTGATGGTGAGCACTTCTCCTTTGCCGAGATAATCCATCCCACCTCACAGGTGTGCATCAAGATGCTGATTAGACAGCATGATTATTGCACAGGTGTGCCTTAGGCTGGCCACAATAAAAGGCCACTCTGAAACGTGCAGTTTTGCTTTATTGGGGGGGTCCGAAAACCAGTCAGTATCTGGTGTGACCACCATTTGCCCCACGCAGTGCAACACATCTCCTTCGCATACAGTTGATCAGGTTGTTGATTGTGGCCTGTGGAATGTTGGTCCACTCCTCTTCAATGGCTGTGAGAAGTTGCTGGATATTGGCAGGAACTGGAACACGCTGTCGTATACGCCGATCCAGAGCATCCCAAACATGCTCAATGGGTGACATTTCCGGTGAGTATGCTGGCCATGCAAGACCTGGGATGTGTTCAGCCTCCAGGAATTGTGTACAGATCCTTGCAACATGGGGCCGTGCATTATCATGCTGCAACATGAGGTGATGGTCGTGGATGAATGGCACAACAATGGGCCTCAGGATCTCGTCACGGTATCTCTGTGCATTCACAATGCCATCAATAAAATGCACCTGTGTTCGTCGTCCATAACATACGCCTGCCCATCCCATAACCCCACCATGGGCCACTCGATTCACAACATTGACATCAGAAAACCGCTCACCCACACGACCCCACACACGCCGTCTGCCCTGAACAGTGAAAACCGGGATTCATCCGTGAAGAGAACACCTCTCCAACGTGCCAGACGCCATCGAATGTGAGCATTTGCCCCTCAAGTCGGTTACGACGACGAACCGGAGTCAGGTCGAGACCCCGATGAGGACGACGAGCATGCAGATGAGTTTCCCTGAGACGGTTTCTGACAGTTTGTGCAGAAATTCTTTGGTTATGCAAACCGATTGTTGCAGCAGCTGTCCGAGTGGCTGGTCTCAGACGATCTTGGAGGTGAACATGCTGAATGTGGAGGTCCTGGGCTGCTGTGGTTACACGTGGTCTGCGGTTGTGAGGCCGGTTGGATGTACTGCCAAATTCTCTGAAACGCCTTTGGAGACGGCTTATGGTCGAGAAATGAACATTCAATTCACGGGCAACAGCTCTGGTGGACATTCCTGCTGTCAGCATGCCAATTGCACGCTCCCTCAAAACTTGCGACATCTGTGGCATTGTGCTGTGTGATAAAACTAAACATTTCAGAGTGGCCTTTTATTGTGGCCAGCCTAAGGCACACCTGTGCAATAATCATGCTGTCTAATCAGCATCTTGATATGCCACACCTGTGAGGTGGGATGGATTATCTCGGCAAAGGAGACGTGCTCACTATCACAGATTTTTTCAGATGTGTGAACAATATTTGAGAGAAATGGTTATTTTGTGTATATAGAAAATGTTTTAGATCTTTGAGTTCATCTCATGAAAAATGGGAGCAAAAACAAAAGTGTTGCATTTATATTTTTGTTCAGTGTATAATAATATAATCTGATTGAATGAAATTGAAGATAATTTGCATTCCATACTTGCTGTTAGAGCCAGTATTTTGATTTGATAAGAAAGGCCACCTAATTGTGACGTCTGTAGTCAACACACTGTAAAGGACTACAATTCCCACGGCGCCTGTGCTAACGCCACAGTGATGGGCAACCTGTTGAGAGACGCCGTCGAGGAACAGTTTTTAATCATACTCGTAACCGTACTCGTACCGTACACGTACATACAAACCGTACAAGTACCCTTTAAGTTGTGAAGTTATAAGCATTATCACGAAAGAAAGAATACCTAAGTTGTTTGTTTTATTTGAGTTTTGCCTATTTCTTTTGAATATTGTAAAGGCCTATTTTTCTTTGTTGCATGTGCAAAAGTTTGTTATTTTATTTTGAGCAAACACATCGCAACATCTTCTAAACCATTGGAGGCCAAGCAACACTTCAAACTGTGAGTAATTTAAGGAAAGAAACGAGTTAGAACTGTCTGTTTAAGGCGTCTAGTGGCTTGGTGGAAAAACAAGGAAGGAAGCCACGACACTTGCCAACCTTAATAGTTTTCCTATTTTGAGAGAGTAAGAAAGTTTATTGCAAAAGAAAAAACAAGCTTGTTGACCAGCGCTGAGAAATGGCTTATTTTTGTCCATGTAATCGGATCAGCCAATGCGGTTTCTTGCGATCGGTGAAGGCCACAAGAATTCTAATCAGCGCACCCCATGCTGTATTGCATCTCTAAAAGGATAAAGTGTCTGTTCTTTGAATAAATAAATAGGAGTGAAAGAATAGTGTAATCCTCACAGTAAAAGTGAGAGGCAATCAGTGAGTTGTGAGTAGAACCAACATAATGTCAGAATTCACTGGTGGCAAAATGTAACACTGTTAGGAGGCAAACGAAAATGTTCATCTTCCTACAAAACGTCACCAACAATTTCTCTGAAGATAAAGTATGTCCCCTGACCTCTCTTGATGCCGCTGTAGGAGTTGACCCTGTTGTCCACCAGCAGCACCAGCCCACAGAGGGAGGAGGAGTAGAGCGACAGGGCCGTCTGCAGACGCCTCAGCTTTGCCCCCGCGCTGCTGTGCTGACGGTGTTTACAGAAGTCCAGCACGTCGGCCCGGACCAGCCGCAGATTGTGCATCGTCTTCAGCTGGGCCCCTGAACACAACATATATATAGATAATTAATACACATGGATACATTTAGCACAACACTACTGTAGTTCAAAACAAGTATGCTTCTCATGAATAATGACATGTCTAAGTGTTTTATGCACGTGGTAACCGACATTTCAAATGGCACAAAACGGTGTGAAAACACTACGCTAGAAGTACACCTAGGTGTATGGTGAAGCTCTCCTCCAGCTGAGGCTGCTCCTCAAACATCCGGGCCCCGGGGTCTGCAACCTCCAGCAGCTGGCTGGGCTGCACCTTGATCTCCTCCCTGGGAAACAATTGTGCAAACAAGAAATGTATCAAAAACAGCGTGTTATATAGGGTCAGGGAAGAATCTGAAAGCATTTCATCCAGAGAAAAAGTGATAAACATATTATATTTTCACATATAGGGCTGCACCATTTGGTGAAAAAGTCCTATTGCGATTATGTTGACTAATAAACTGATGGTATCATTGGTTCACAAAGATTACTGATCATTTAGAAAAGTGTATTGCATTGAAAGCCATATAAACCAACTTAAAGTATCAGATCAAATACAAAATGTAAACACAGTTTTCTAAATAACTTAATATTTAATACAAAAACAAAAAAAAGTATTTCAAAATGAAAGCATTTCTGCTAACTCTTTAGGTTTAATCAACAGTTAAACAATAAATGTCAACACTGTTTTCTTAATGTGTGGTGCATTCCTTTGGATAAGGCAGTGTAGCAATTTTGTTTCTTTGTTTACATTTGTAACCCTATATTTAGTTGGAGTTTCTCGATCAAACACTGCATTAATTGTGCAGCACTACTTTATACAGCTATGACAAATCCTTTTTTTTGAAAACCCACTCACTAAACAGCAGTTTTCTGTGGCTACTTCCTGAACAATAGTACAAGAAATAATGTAGTACACAGTTTGATGACAAGCATTTTGAATATCAAAGGAATCATCCAAATCCGTTCTGATTTCCTTCATGCTTTAAGCTTTGGGAATGCATATTTAAAAAGTGTTCAAAGTGCTGACGTCGAAGTATTCCACCCTCGCATAATAACATAATGATATCCATCATTAGAACAAAAACAATGCACACAAAGCACTTTGCCTGAGTAGCTCTTAGCCTACAGGTCCCGGTGGTGTTTGTGTTTTGAAGGATAATCCAATATATGCAGAGGAGAGTATGACCAGCACTCTGCAGGACCACATCACTGATAACCACTCTTATCCCAATGTCAGTCCAAATGGGGCTGCAGAGCTGAGTGTCAGTCAAACTAAGAGGAGTTTTTTACCTCACGACAATTTCTATGTAAATGAGCTGTGTACTTCAAAGCAGACACGCTGTGTGTTGGGTTAGTTCTGCTGCAGAAGTGTGAGTTATAGGGGTGTTGATTCTTAAAAACAATAGTTGAATTATTGATTTACATGTATGTAAAGATTAACTCAGTCTAGCCTGAAAAAGTATATTTTCTCAGAGGTTATGATTGTGTATTCTTTATACTTTTTTAAACAATATTGTAATGCTTAGAGTATAGCAATATATTGAACGTAACCCCTGTGGCCTTTATTTGGTCAGCTTCATACGGTTAAACAGGCTCCTATCGTCACTTAAATCCCTCTTTACTTTCACTAATTCTCCTGAGCTAGCTAATCATTGCGTTTACATCTCGCTCTGTTAAAAGCACAAGCCTTCATGAGTAGATGTACGCTGCGTTCTGTGCAGTGATACAGTACAAAGAAAGTAGTTCCTACATAAAGCTGCTGACAACAACCTCTGTGGAATATCCTGAGTAACTGTGTTATGATTTCTGAAAAGAGACATTGCTGTTTACGTTTTTTATTGTGTACTTTGAGCACCAGAAAAAAGCCCCATCCATTATAAGGGAGAGAAGGAAGAAATCTCTACGACATACTATATATCAACCCTGGCCAACTCACACAAAGAATGTAGACTGACAAAAAGCACTACAGGTAAGAGGAAAATGTGCATTTTGAGGCGAACTGTCCCTTTAAGCTGAACTTCAACCCCACACTTAGAGCCGTTAGGTGCGTGCATTTCGACAATGGCACTTCAAACATTGTATTCATTCATTCGTCTATGCACAGTAGCTGTTAACTAACCAAATGAAGGCACAAAGCACCTGACTCAAGAGTAATTATGTTGGATAAACACCTGCTTTACCCCGAGATGTAATAGAGCAAAGGAAATAACTGACTCTGTTAAGCTGCAGGCGGGTGTAAAGTAGATGTGCATACACTAACCATGGTCCTGTTAAAAGACTGTTTGTGTGTGTGAACACAAACACTAATAACTCACGTGATCTGGCTGCTGTTGGACTTCTGCAGATCCTGGTGCAGACTGATGACCCACTGCTGGTACTCGTGCTTCTGAATGCCTGTCACCTGCTTCTGCTCACTGGCCCACTTGTTCTCCAAGACCTGTTTAACGAAGTCAAACACTGAGGAACTTCATATTTGGACTAAACAGGCCCGGGTGAATTAGGAAATGGACAAATGTCTTTGGAGAAATTACAAACGTGTTGTGAGATCGAGGTGCATCTGCTTTTTTACCTGTTGTGCATCAAAATGTTGAGAGGCCACTGCATTGACATCATGGTCACTCAGTGTATTCCCCAGCTCATGCATCACTTTGTCCATTTCAGATGCTTGCCTGACAGACACAACAATTATCACAGATGTCAACAGAATAATAAAGAATTCAGCATCAAAATCCTCATCTACAGTGCCTTACAATATATATTATATTTACCCCCTTCGCCTCGTAACTAAATCTGGTGCTACGAACTCTATCCAGAGGTCACATAGTTAAATGATAGTTCCCTAATACCAACCTCTCTTGGAGCTTCTTTAGCTCCATGTCTCTCTCACTGATGAGCTCGGAGATGCTAACAAAGTAGTTGTGCTCCAGGTTAAGGAGGGTATCTGAGGCAGGGGAGTGGATCAGCTCGTGGTAAACATCGGCAAAGTCCTCGTCCCAGCTGGGCTCCTCGGGACGAGCGTGTTCCAGCGTAGTCTGGAAGCGTCATAGAAGAAAGAAACAAAATGGTCAAACAGAAAAATCAACTGAAATAATTAAATAAAAACGGAATTTAATTCAAACTGTTATTTTGGGTAATGATCTGCTGCACCAAAGTGGCTAGCAATATTTTAATTTTTTTCAGAATAAAGTGCAAACAACGACATCCTATGTGACCACAGGAAGATATAAACGAAGGGCAACACATGGTATATGTTCAGCTCTGCTCAATAAACACCCCACCCATAATTAGTAATGCAGATCAGTATTAGAATGTGAAACCTTCTATTAATACAGGCTCAGGAATCCTCAGGCCACAAACACGGCGGACGCTGGAAGACTTCCATGTGTATTTATGTGACAGCAGTGAAATGCAAATGCGTGGTCAGGCCTAAAATTAATGTCTGAGTGCAGTGGAGCGGGGGGGATTTCACAACACGTGCTGAGGCAGCTTTGTCTTTTTTTAAATGCCCGGTCAAGTGACAGCAGAGTTCAGACTCCTGAACTTTGAGGGATCAACACCGAAAACCATATTGCCCTTTCTAAAATAAGAAATAAGAGACATTCACTGTCAGTGTTTGCGTAGGTGAGAACACAATACTTAATATTAATTAGAAATCCACTTGTGTGTGTCACTAGAGTATTTGGTATTGATCCTTATTTAAAGTGTAACCCTACTCTTAAATGATGTGTAAGACGCCCCACATAATGGATCTCTGGGAAGAACTCATGAATAATTCATTTGCAGATGCACCACTTCATTTAAATTGCATTATTGATGCGTCTCCAAAGCAGGAGCTTTCGAGGACACTTCCTAAACAACGCTGCAATACTACAGAAACGTAGAGTAGTGGATATTCGAGCAGGGTAAGTCCAGTAGCGTCTGAGATTACCACCGACCAAGAATAAAACATGCTGTCCACATTATTAATAGACATGCATGTATTGCATATAAGTATCTTCCTTGAGTCTTTTAAGCGTTTTCTGTCATCACAAACTGAAATGATCGTCCAGGAGAGGAAATATAGAGAGGTTAAGATACCACGTGGAGTTATTTAATATCTTAATATCCATGTTATATTATCTTTTTGAAATAGACTGTTATTTTAGCTGAATATTTGAATGTAATATGTAGAGGTTGTTGTTGAGTCACAGGGGCTCTGTGAGGGTGATCCATCTCATTAGTTGTGTTTATGGCCTTGTTCTCAAATCGAATATTATTTTACTAATACAATTCAATAGTTGTAGTCTACAACAGCCACAACATTGTGTAAAGCCAGAGTCAATAAACACAACTAACTAAAAAACTGATGTTCATCTTTAACAAGAGGCAACATTTTCAGTCGCAAATGTGAAATAAATCCCAAAAGTGATCAAAACAGTGAATTAGCTGAAATAGCTGCCCATAATTATACTGTACATACATTCATACTGATACAACCCAGTTTGCTTATGGTAAAGAAACTGATGTGTATTTGTTTTGATGCACACCTCCACATAAGACCTGGTCCATGCGTTGGTCAGCTGGTTTATATCCACGTCTCCTGCTGTGAGTCTCTGCAGCGCCAGCTCTGCCTCTCTGTCATAATCCAGGATGGTCTCCTTCTCAACGAAGCTGGAAAGGGAGCTTTTAGATCTGCAGAAAGAGATGCATACAAATAATACAAATATTATTATTGGCTAGATCTATTCCATTTCAAACTAACAGCATGAATGCTGACAGTACCAACTCTTTCCCCAGTGATATTCTTTGAATACTTTCATTTTAGCAACCAAATATGATGTTACTTGTCCAACAGGGTACATTTTAGTTGACATACTTGGGGAGGCTGGGGGCTGTTTAAGAATATTTGGCAATTTAGCTGTTATATTTACCGATAAAGGATAATAAATTAAAAACATACATACAGTGGGGCAAAAAAGTATTTAGTCAGGCACCAATTGTGCAAGTTCTCCCACTTAAAAATATGAGAGGCCTGTAATGTTCATCCTAGGTACACCTCAACTATGAGAGACAGAATGAGAAGGAAAAAAATCCAGAAAATCACATTGTCTGATTTTTAAAGAATGTATTTGCAAATGATGGTGGAAAATAAGTATTTGGTCAATAACAAAACTTCATCTCAATACTTTCTTGGCAATGAAAGAGGTCAAACGTTTTCTGTAAGTCTTCACAAGGTTTTCACACACTGTTGCTGGTATTTTGGCCCATTCCTCCATGCAGATCTCCTCTAAAGCAGTGATGTTTTGGGGCTGTCGCTGGGCAACACGGACTTTCAACTCCCTCCACAGATTTTCTATGGGGTTGAGATCTGGAGACTGGCTAGGCCACTCCAGGACCTTGAAATGCTTCTTATGAAGCCACTCCTTTGTTGCCCGGGCGGTGTGTTTGGGATCATTGTCATGCTGAAAGACCCAGCCACGTTTCATCTTCAATGCCCTTGCTGATGGAAGGAGGTTGTCACTCAATATCTCACCATACATGGACCCATTCATTCTTTCCTTTACACGGATCAGTCGTCCTGGTCCCTTTGCAGAAAAACAGCCCCAACGCATGATGTTTCCACCCCCATGTTTCACAGTAGGTATGGTGTTCTTTGGATGCAACTCAGCATTCTTTCTCCTCCAAACACGTCTAGTTGAGTTTTTACCAAAAAGTTCTATTTTGGTTTCATCTGACCATATGACATTCTCCCAATCCTCTTCTGGATCATCTAAATGCTCTCTAGCAAACTTCAGACGGGCCTGGACATGTACTGGCTTAAGCAGGGGGACACGTCTGGCACTGCAGGATTTGAGTCCCTGGCGGCGTAGTGTGTTACTGATGGTAGCCTTTGTTACTTTGGTCCCAGCTCTCTGCAGGTCATTGGCTCGGTCCCCCCGTGTGGTTCTGGGATTTTTGCTCACCGTTCTTGTGATCATTTTGACCCCACGGGGTGAGATCTTGCGTGGAGCCCCAGATCGAGGGAGATTATCAGTGGTCTTGTATGTCTTCCATTTTCTAACAATTGCTCCCACAGTTGATTTCTTCACACCAAGCTGCTTACCTATTGGATATTCAGTCTTCCCAGCCTGGTGCAGGTCTACAATTTTGTTTCTGGTGTCCTTTGACAGCTCTTTGGTCTTGGCCATAGTGGAGTTTGGAGTGTGACTGTTTGAGGGTGTGGACAGGTGTCTTTTATACTGATAACAAGTTCAAACAGGTGCCATTAATACAGTTAACAAGTGGAGGACAGAGGAGGCTCTTAAAGAAGAAGTTACAGGTCTGTGAGAGCCAGAAATCGTGTTTGTTTGTAGGTGACCAAATACTTATTATATATATTATAATAAATATATATACGAGGAATTTACCAATTAATTCATTAAAAATCCTAGAATGTGATTTCCTGGATTCTTTCCCCCCATTCTGTCTCTCATAGTTGAAGTGTACCTAGGATGAAAATTACAGGCCTCTCTCATCTGTTTAAGTGGGAGAACTTGCACAATTGGTGGCTGACTAAATACTTTTTTCCCCACTGTATGTATGATATGCAGCATTAAAATGTTGACAACAAGAACTTTAAAGGAGTGTGATACATTTTGGCACCGGTGCCACCACTGCTTTTATCAATGGCAGCTCAACCAATCGGAAAAAAGTAATAAATGTGTAAAGAAAATGTTTGGGATGTGTTGAAGTGCCGCATGCCAAATGATCTTTCTCACAGTCATTGGCAGTTGTGTGGTCTGTTATTTTCGATAGGTTTATTGATTTTGTAAGTGCATTGCTGATAACCAAGATTAGTGAAAGGTTGGTGTTCTCATAATTAATTACAAGTTTAAAAGTGTATTATGTTGCTTTGCATGTGGCCTATATGGATGGAATATAATTATAGATCCATTAGAAAGGGGTCTGCAAATCCCTGTTAATATCAACTGCACCTGCGATCTGGATAAAAATGCAAATACAAAAGTCCTCCATCAAGTTCTCTATTACCAAGAGCGGCAAACTCACCGGTTTCTATGTAGCAGGGTATTTTATGCAGCAGCATCAGGCGTCCATGGAGGTCATTGATGATCTCTTGAACAGGAAACTGCAGAGGCACTTTGAGGACACAGTTGTGTTGCCCTGCCCTGAACTCAAACACAAACTCCTTTTCGTTAGTACTGCTGGCTTTGCCTTTGTTCTTCTTCATGGTCGCACAGCTGTGGGTCCGGGTTGGGAATTTTGAGGAAGAGGAAGAAGCAAAAAGAGAAAGAAGTTGAAAAGGGAATGAGAAGGAAGGCAATGAAAATGAATATGGTCTTTAAAAAATAGGGTGTCTTTATTGCACAAAGCACAATGAGCACCGACCTGGGCTGGCCAGTTAAAACCACATATTGCCTGAAGCTAACCTTACTTAATGATCGTTGACATCTTTACTTATACTGAACAGTTTTCTTTCATTTCTTGCATGAGAATACCCATTTTTTTAAATAATAATGTAATGACTATGACTGTTAAATACCGGTTCCTAATTAAATGTCTGAGAGTCTAATGGTATATAAAAAAGTGAAGTCTTCAAATATGTGAAATGGAAATAAGCAAAGGACACCACCTGACCCCAAACAGTAGACGCACCAGTTAGACTACTTATTTATGAATAGCTTGTTTGACTCTAAGTGGCAAAAGACAAGGGTTTTAAAGTGTTTAAAGTCAATATGTTTAATTTCCCAATCATTGACAGCTGTTGTTGTTATTGTAGCTCTATGCTAGCTAGCAGTGTAGCTAACGTTTAGGTACGAAGCTACAAAAGAAGCAGTGTGTCGTGGACATGTCAGGCTGAGCAACGCTGTTTGCTTTATTTTGGTGAAAATGTACATCTCATATCAGGAATATTTACCTGGGCATGAATGAATATGATGTTTCCGGCTGCAGAGAAGGAGGCTCTCCTGTTTGGTTTAGTCAGCTGACAGCTGTGGTGTAACCGTAGCGGTGTGGAGGAGCACTTTCGCGACATGAGCCGCATGGGCTTAGTATGTTTTTATTTATTATGTATCAGCACTGCTATGTTTGAAATTAAAAGGTTAATCATTTGGATGATTCCATTTGTTTGTTGGGGTTGTTTTCTTTCACGCACAAAGCAGATTTCTAGAGCCACGAATCTGATGACCCTGAAACTTAATTTACCCGAGCGTTTCTCCTTTGACGTGGCTGCCCCCTGCTGGACAAACATGATACAGCCAGTATCGTCTTGATCAGAGAATAAAGAGTTTCAGGGCTTTATTGTCATGTGCACATTAGCTACAGTGTAGATATGGCAATGAAACACGTAAGTCACAGGCTCCTCCAACAGTGCAACATAAGAGATAAGATCTTACGTTTTAATGACTGTGCAAATATGCGAAAAGTATTATTACAATCTCAAATAATAACACATAACTATGATTTATAAATCATAATTCTAAACAATATTTTATCTGTAATATTGTGTGACCTGATCAGCTTATTAGTACTGTCATTCTTTTTTACATAGCCCACTCAAGGATAAGCTATTATAAAACAATACATTGATGTAATTTTAAATTATTTAATTCCACTGAATCCATGTTTGTCACTGAGGGTTGAATTTCAAGGCTTATTTTGCTGTCCTTTAAAAAGATGGAAAAAAATTTACCATAGCATTTATTTTGTATATATAGTATACATGATACAAAATGTTAAGCTAAAGAACACATACATCAACATTTTAACAATTATAAGAACTATACAAAATGACGGTGGGAAATGATGTATGCATTTGTTTGTAGCCTTTATTTAACCAGGTGAAAGCCCCTTGAGATCAAAAGATCTCTTTTTCAAGGGTGACCTGCAGAAGATGCATATAGGTAGCACCTATCTATACTTAAATGTAGTAAAAAAATAACATCAATGACAATAATAATAACAGTAATAAAGTAAGCAGTTTGAGTGTGTAAACTTCTAATAAAATGAAGAACATGGTGAGAACAAAATAATCTGTGTCAGGCATCTGACAACAAGAGCCATTAAGCACCTAAGGGTTAACCAGATTTATAAAATAAATTCTAACACTATTCATGAACTAATAACTGCTTAATTATTCATTAATACAGGATGTGTGGTATTTCAGCACTATCTACATTATAGTACGGTTATATAATTATTAGGGAAGCACTCCTTAAAGGTTAATTAATTAATAATTCGTTCCTCAGCTGTTTATCAATAAGCTGATCATACATTTCTTTATAGCATTTGATAACACATTAAGCTATTAACGTATGGTTGTCAAGCAGTTCGTTTTGAAAATAATCTGACCCACATTCCCCACCCTGTTTCCGTGTTTGAAATGTGACTTGTGAATCAGTCAAAATAAGGCTTTTTCAACTATATTTTATTGGATATCTCTGGAGTTTGTTATTGGTCATGTGTGCGTGTCTGTATTGTGCATGATCGCGTTCATGCTCATGCACGCGTGCGTATGTTTTATTCAAGTTTGAGTAGGTAAGGGGTCGTCAAAAAGTAACACTCCTTCATTCATCCGGATAACTCTTCTCTTTAATCTAAAAATAAAAACCTAATAATTGATATTCACATGGAATACATTGCTGTATTAGAAAATGTTTTTTGAAGTAGATACGTTTTTATAAATATTATTATGAGGTGGTGTGAGTATTTGCCTATACAGTCCATGGTATTTGCACACGCTCCCTGTGACGACTGAACTGTCCCTTCATACCTCGCGTGGCCAACGGCTCTTCTCCACCGATCGCTCGTTCATTGAATTACTGTTTTCAGCCTGTTCAGCGCGATTTACTGCAATAATCTGGAACCAACCAGGCCGGACTAGCTCATTTAACATCTGTTGTTTTGCACACACTTTTCCGGCCTTCTTTTCGTCTGACTGCAGCGTTGAGGCTTGCTTTCCTGGTCTCGCTGGCTGGGTTTGGTCGGGGAGGCAGGGGAAGTACGAAGCTGCTCCCGAGCTATGATGGAGCTAGAGTCGGCCAGTGGCAGAGGCGAGCTGGGGGCTGTGGGGGACTCGCTGCAGCCACAGACTCCCAGCAGGCACGAGAAGAGCCTGGGACTCCTCACCACTAAGTTTGTGACTTTACTACAGGAGGCGAAGGACGGAGTGCTGGATCTGAAAGCGGTGAGCATTCAGTAGAGTCTTTGTTGTTAGCTAGCACATGTCATTTTGAGCCTGCCTGCTGTCGTTAGTTTACATGCACTTTCGATAGCCTGCCTGTTAGCCTAGCCTAGCTGTGTGACAAGCTAATTTGATTGGGTGACCCCTTTGCTAGTGTTTATAGTTTTAATTCACCTCTAACACTTTATTAAACTACTCTAAAATGCGCTGTCGTGGTATTTGGTCTTTCTGGAAGTGAGGTTACAAAGTGAACTTTGAGAACACAGGTCAACTTCTCAGACTCTGCCCCCTGGAGATTCAGAGTTTAAAAAGTGGGTCAGCTTTTGTCGTTCCTTTCTAAGCAAACGCTTGTGCATCTTCACACATGAACAGCCTTTTTTCCTGATTGATAACGTCTTTGTCACTTAACGACATCCATTCAATGCGCTAGTTTCCGGTATGCAATCTAAAAGCATATACTTTTAACCACAATGAATCAGCTTTGTAATTAAAGCTACATATCCATTAACCTACGTTAGCTATGTTTTTCACAGTCAAGGATATTTTTAATTAACCTTCCCAGGAAATGATCACCCTTCCTGCTGAGAAGCATGTGGTGAGAGTCTATAAAGTTACTTATATAAGTAGTTTGTGTGTGTAAACTTCTAATAAGATGAAGTTGTTAAGAGAAGTGGATCTGTTTCTGGCAATGTTTAGCAAATATCACTCGGTACAACATGGGGTTACTCTGATGGCAGACTTATACAAAATGCTAACCCTTGTCCTCCTGCAATATAAATAGAAACATTTAGAAAACCAACTGCCAGCCATGTTTTTCTCAACTGAATCCAGTAAACCAGATGGCAGTTTGACCACTGAAGCATGACTTTTTACTGTGACCTCACTGACACTCATGTTGTCCCTCTGCTTTGTCTTTCACTTTCACCTGCCCATAACAACATACGCCATCCTTGAACATGAAACAGACTGACGTAAAAGCAATTCAAATCAGCCTCTCCTCAATGAAACAGAATAATTGACAGACAAATAATGTGTGTCTATCTTAAATAAAAGGCTTGAAAATATGGCCAAAATCTTATATCCCAATCATGTTGTACCTCAAAAACTATATGAATCATGATATAGCATTTTTGTATTGGTTATTAAACAAATAAATAGTCTAACTCTAAACTAAATAAGCACATGGTACATTTTATTTTTGTATTCTCCCGTGGGACTTGCATAGGTAACCAACAAAAACCAAAAAGAATATTTCACAGCAGATTTTCTGAGCCTGTTATAATGACTTTATAGAACATAATAATGTATCACAATATTTGATTATATCCCTATATAATTCCATCTGAAGACAATTACTATTATATTGAATTATAGCACCGCTCTAGCTCAAATGTTTAGAACATTTTATAACACATATTTTACATACTCTAAGGTTTTATAAAAGAGCTTAATTGTGTTTAGTATTAAAGATGGAAACGTTGCTCGGTCTAAAGTCTGTGTCTTGACATTGATGGATACATTGAAATGGCATTAGGGAAGATGTCTGGGTCTCTATCCTTTGGTGAAAAAGCCTGCACTTATCTGCACCAGCCATATGGTTATCATTAGTTTGTTAAACAGCAAGAGGTCGGGCTGAGGAGGAAGTTGAAATGACAGTCATACTGTTCCATGTGCGGCTCCAGGGCATTGAACTCACCGGCACAGATACAGTGGTCTCTCTCTGTCTGTGTCTTTAGATATGAGCCCACTGAATGATATACTGCCAGTCGTCTTCACTGTTATTTTAATTGCTTTGGTCCTGCCTTCAGGCTGCAGACACCTTGGCCGTGCGGCAGAAACGACGGATCTATGATATCACTAATGTGTTGGAAGGAATTGGATTGATCGAGAAGAAGTCCAAGAACAGCATCCAATGGAAGTAAGTGTTCAGTCAATGTTTTATATATCTGAGAATCGCGAGACAAGTGGTTGATGTCACGTTATCCTTGTGTGTGGTCGCCTGTGTTAATGTGTGAACAACTGACTCTGACTCAGTGACTGTATGTCTCTAGTTGTAACAGTAGAGACATTAATGTTGAGGAGGGTGTGTAGCCATATGAAAAATAATTAGAATCTAATTCTTATTTTTCATTATAGAACTGACCATAGGCTATGCATGTTGTATTTGTCACTTTTCTTGCAAGCTCTTCTCACGGGTAATCATTTCATAACAACGCTACTACTAAATAA
The DNA here is from genome assembly GCF_902827115.2 of Pseudochaenichthys georgianus. Classification (NCBI taxonomy): domain Eukaryota; kingdom Metazoa; phylum Chordata; class Actinopteri; order Perciformes; family Channichthyidae; genus Pseudochaenichthys; species Pseudochaenichthys georgianus. Next base: position 13,808,318 of record NC_047508.1, on the reverse strand, counting down.
ACATGAATAAAAAAGACGTTGCATGCTCATGGTCCTGCGAAGCTGACTGTTTGTCTGTGTGTTCCAGGGGCGTAGGTCCAGGATGTAACACCAGAGAGATAGCCGACAAGCTGATCGATCTGAAGGCCGAGCTAGATGACCTGGCTCTGAGGGAGAATGAGCTGGACCAGCAGAGAGTCTGGGTCCAACAGAGCATCAAGAACGTGACCGACGACTCCAACAACAGCCCATATCCTTTCATTTTCAATTCAAGATTCAAAGGATTATTGTCATAACATCTACAAAACTATGGGGAATTATGTAATGTAATCCTTTACTGTTCAGTGTGTTTGTTTAAAACTAGAAATATTTTTTTTAAGAGGCATGCTATGGTCAGTGCTGGTCCATCCGGTTAATTTGGTGTAAACATAGTCGCCACCTGATGGTTCTAGAAAGATTGTTGGGGGAAATGGTGCTCCTCCAAGTCCAGGCAGGCCATCCATTCTGATATTGAGTGGGTGTTTTTCTCAGACGTGATAACCCAAGAAGATGTTAATGAGCTGTTTTCACAACTTGCAGACAGGGCCCCCCCAGCCAGTACTAAAGATCAATAGAGTATCCAAGGAATACACAATAGAATATATAAAGAATAAATGAAAAATCTCTACTGAAGACAAATACACTACAAAAACAGAAACTTATTGACATCAAAAAGGTGAAAGTAAAATGCTTCAATCTGGTGCACTTCGAGCCTAGAGACTAGATCTAGGGAATACAACTCTAAAACACCCATATGAAAAGATCGGTTAACATTTTAATAATCAAATAAGTATGTGAACATAACCAATAACCTACCATAGCGAAAAACAAATAAATGTAACTTAGGCCCATTTTATTTTTTTTGTTCATTCATATCTTATTTTACCTAGTTAACATTTATTTATGCATATTGTTTTATCTCCAGTTTTAAACAATATTTTTGGTTTACTGTCCTATAGTATACATTGAAATGATTTCACCCACTGAGATAACTTAGACTAAAGTGAACTATCTAAACACTCAGAGTCCTTTACCTCACTGAGCCTCTCAGCCTCCACCCATGTTGTGGAAACATCTTCTTCTTATATCCGTTAGAGCAGCTAGCTAGATAATAACAACAGCGCCGGTACCGGTGCACCCTCTCTCTCGCTCCCACGCTCACTGAGCCAACTGAGCCAACATCCCCCACTCAGACAGGGCAAATGAAACGTGTAACCGGGGTGAAAAGGGTGTTACATTTACTTAATTATGAATATTGTCAAGGCCGAAAATTAGGATGAGCGCCAACGGTCAAAAATGTTTTTTTCTCTCCCAGAGCTACCAGCGCAGCGCCCCCCCAGATCTGGCGCCCTATGCCAAAAAGTACCCTGCCACCCTGCTTACAGATAAACAGTTTATCTCCGCTCTTTATGTGTGACTACATCAGTAGAGCTGTGTAAGCCTATTGAACTACTGTAACCTTTAACGTTAACATTGAATACATTTGTAGGCTCCTACATGTTGCTCTGACTTAAGACTGAAGAACAAGGACTACAGTGTCTAACTTTGTTGCTACCTTTTGCAAACATGCATCATGAATCAGTTAGAAATACTTCTCCTGATAAGCTTCATAACAAAACACTGATGCAAGCATGTGACTCCATGGCATAGAGCATCATCAGACACAATGACACAAACCGTGGCGTATATTAAAGAGGCCCTGTTATGCTTTTCTTGGGTTGTCCCTTTCCTGTGGTGTGTGTTTATACAGGGTTGTGTTCATGTAAATGGCCTGCAGGCACTACAATCACCCTGAATGTATATGTGTGTCATTGATGTGTAATGCCTGCCAGCATATTGCTGAGATGATCATTATTGGAATTGGACCCTTAACCCCTTCATACTATGGCGTATATAAAACACGATGACCTCTGCGGAGCCTTCAAAGGTCATTCTTTCAGATGCTCAGTCATTACAGACACTGTTCTCTTTCTGTGACCCACATTGACAGTTCCCTCACCTGCCTGTCCTTCTTCCTCAGGTGACACACTCCTAGCGATCCGTGCTCCCATCGGCACACAGCTGGAGGTCCCCATCCCAGAATCAGTAAGTGATGAGCGTGCTTTTTCTGAGCTCCATTGCTCCAGCTACTGCTTCATCTCATGTCTTGGTTTCTGTGTTCTGGTCCAGATCCTCAACGGACAAAAGAAATACCAGATCCGTCTCAAGAGCTCATCAGGTCCCATCGAGGTCCTGCTGGTCAATAAGGACCCCTCCAGTGCCTCTCCAGTTGTTTTGCCCGTCCCTCCTCCAGATGACATCCTTCAAAGCCTCCCAGCGCCGACACCTACCTCTCAGACGCCCACTGCTGCCCCCCAGGTCCACGCTGATCTCCATTCAATAACTCTATTTGTACATTGACTATCAAAGACTGGATGTTCAGATGTCTGCCTTTATTGAAACTGATAAAGAGGAGTAGAAATAGACCCAAGGCAGCAGCATTTTGAGGTTATGTTTAAGGTAGTGTTCATAAATGCTTTATCACTGTGGGGAAGGAAATGAAACGCTGACTTCTGCTTTTTATTGTCTTCATCATGCAATGTAATGACGTTCCTTCATCTTTCCACCATCAGGTCTCTAAAGCAGCCTCTATAAAACCTGTTACAGCATCCAACCAGACAGCCTCAGTGACGGGTAACAATGATCTTCTTTTTTACTCCAGGAATGGGACTTTCCTAATGCAAAGAAAACAAATAAAAAGATATCCACAGTCCTTTGTTTTTGCTGTTGAATGCCCACCGCACCAGAATGATCTTATTCCCACTCTATTTGTTTCCTTTCAGAAGTGACGAGCACCACGCCACTCACGCCAACACCAGACACCCCCGCTACATTAACTCAGCAGCTCCAGTCTTCTGCCTCTTTGGACGGATCTGTGTCGGCTTCTGCCTCTTCACTGTTTGAACCTATTAAGTCAGATCCCTCTGAATGTGAGCTTTACCTTTTTCTGAAACTTTCATCTGAAATGTCTAAAGTAGAAATGTCTTGAGGTCAGGGTGATGATGATGATGATGGTGGTGATGATGATGATGATGATGATGATGATGATGATGATGATGATGGTGATGATGATTTAATATATTAGCTTGACCCGTTTTAAACCATTTCACTTTTTGAAATTCATTTTTGTTGAGCTTCTTTTCTTTGAAGTTCAACCTCAGCTCCTATAATGCGTTTATATAGAACCGTGTAGCCAACATCTAGATGCTCACACTGTTGAGGCTTAAACATGTCTCAATTGAAACTACTATTTTTGATCCCACAACTATTGCCTCGTAAAATAATGCATTTTTATAAAAACAGGCTTTCAATCTACAGCCCTCCTTTTGTAAAGGTTTTAATATTGAGCCATATTCTAAGGTTCGCCCTCTGAGGCAAATGAATGCTATCTTCTCGGGGTTATTGCTGCAGTGTTGGATTCAATTCACCAACATTCATGTTGCTGATGGTCATTGACATATTTTATACTATGAAGAAAAATCCCCTCGAATTTAGTAAACAAAACATTCAAATTCTGAGGGTTTTCAAAATATTTGGTGTTAAGATCAGAACTGAAGTATCTTAAAAATATTTAACCTCTGTAAAAGTGGGCATTAATACTTAAACTTAAGTGTTTTTTTGACAGGGACATGTTTTGTATATGCATAAGGACAGCGGAGGAACTTTTTAAAGTGAGGCACAAGGGTTTATTTGTTATTTCTTGCTGTTCTGTATCTGTATGGTTTATTGCACTTACTGTAAGTCGCTTGGGATAAAACCGTCAGCTAAATGTCATATATTATAATTTAGTGACTGACGATGTAGCTTAACTGTTTGTTGTTCTTCTTCTAGTGCTGGACTTTCCCAAAGAACTCTCAGATATGTTTGATCCAACAAAAGGTACACTCATCTTGATTATTATATGAATTACATATGTATGTCTCCCGTTGACAATGTGCTAGTTGCCCGTTTACCGACCAGCTGATGGTCATTATGTTCTCTATCTCTGACAGAGATGATGAGTGGAGACCTTTTAGACGACTTGATGTCATCAGAAGGTGAGTTTCTTCACACACCATACCCTTTACCAACCTTTTATTGTTTTGGTTTGTATGCCCTCACATAGGGACTTGTATACACGGATACAAATGATATAGAAAATAATACAAAACGAAAAGGCACACACCATACCCTTCTAATAAAGTTGTACGACTTGTCCGCTCCCCTAAGAGTGACTCCTGGAGGTCTCATCTTCTCTCTGTCTGTTTCGTCTGCAGTGTTCTCGCCACTCCTCCGTCTGTCCCCCCCGCCCAGCGACCACGACTACATTTACAATCTGGACGAGACAGAAGGGCTCTGCGACCTCTTCGACGTGCCCATCCTTAATCTTTGACCCCTAAAAATGTTGTCAGACTTGTTAATCTACCCTAGTGTGGCCCCTCGCTTACAGTGGAGGTGCGAAGAGGTGCAGGAAAGCCAATATGATGACGATGATGATGATGCGCGTTCAAGGACACCTCTGCACCGACACGATAAGCTGAGCTCAGTCAGACAGTAGCTCCTTGTACAGCCTCGTGAAGAAGCACAGGCGAGAACAAAACATTTTACTTACTGCCTTCTCAAGGAAACAGTCAAAACAAATGACAGATATTTCTATTTTTAGATCGTTATGTATGATAAAAACGTCATGTTTGTATATCAGCTTTCCCATGTGCTTGTGAGTGACTGGAGTTTGCATACCTGTGCGTCTGTGTGTGCTTGACTTTTGTATTGAATGCTCTCTTGTGAGATGTCTCCAGCAGAAAAAGAGAAACCCTTTTCCTGCCAGGTAAAGAGTCCCGGCAGACTAACGGAGCCGCTCACGCACGGCTCGAGTCCAAACACCGCTGGTTGAATATGCACTGTCCTCATGTACATAGAGAATATATATTTTGTATTACCAGCAGATCACAAGACTATTGTGTGATAATGAACTACATTTTCAACACCGGCAGAGCAATAGTTTGCAAATAAACAAAGGTTCCAGACACAAATAATCATTCATGAAGTGCTTTGTTTTGAAATATTGGAATTTATCTTCATCAAACCCGTCAAAGTTTTAAGTGTTTTTGTGAACCAGTTGGAGAAAGAGGACATTTATTAAGTGTAGTTACGGCAGCTAACACACTTTGTGACACAAAGAGCCAAGGACCAACATGATGCAGGGATGTAGTGGGTGGGGAGGGTTTAAGAAATGTATGTTTTTATAAATAAATACTTTTTAGATCGAGGAGTTTATTTAAATAAATGTCTCCTCCAACTGGTTCGATAGTGCCACTGCTACTACGACAGGTCTGATTTTGCCTTGGACTTTTTATCATTGCTTTGATAAATATGTAACAACTGGAACACGTCATAAGAAAAGCTTTCCCCCCCCCTCGCCAAAATGATTTCAATTATGTATATGAATACCATTGTACTCAGTTCATTTGTATGTAAAGGGTCATGTGTGTATTTTTTACTGATGCACTGAATATAGTAACGATGTCATGGAAAACACTCCTGTATTTTTCTTGTTTTTGTATATTTTGCAAAGATTAAATAGTTTTCTCAGATTCTCTGAAAAGACACACTGCTTATCAGTCTACATTTTATTTTTCAAAAGCTTTTATTTGTCTCTGTGCGTGGGACAGGTGAGTCCAGGATGTGTTATTCATCCAAGTACAATATGGAGATTATTCATATTTCTACAGTGCTTCTTTTGATGTAATAGCCTCCTGTTTTCGCCCTGGATGTGTTGTACTGTTTATATCCTTACCGCTTGAATAGAATAGCATTTATTTTTTATTCTGGATATAAATATTATAACTGCTACTAATTCATAGCTTTTGAATTTCAAACACAAAACCTGCTGCTTAATCAAAGCATCCTGTTTCATTGTTGCACTTCCCATCACACATCATCTTATCTGGTCCGATCAGCAGCCAGTCATTGTGTTTGGACAGTGCCAGGGAGTTCAACAGTACTGGGGGCAATGGATTCTGTGTGAGACTCAATCCTACTATTGCCAAGCTGGAGATGCATCAAACGAAACAAAATAAAAACTCTTCTCTGGTATTCTTTTGTGAATTGTATAGTTTCCTTGGTTCCTTGTACACTCAACATAATAATGTCAGTTGTACACTTGAATGGCAGGTTACGATAGAGCTATTTATAGAAGTCAGTGGTGTTGGCATCTGATCATGAAGGCTTTTTCTCCAACTGCTCATGCATTTATCAAATGAACGCAGTTTCCATGCACATATTTATACACTCATGGTTAACGATGAAGGTATGACACTTCTGAGATCTCCCTTAACATTGGTCAACAATGACAGTCAGTCATTTGTAAGGTATATGCTTCAAATACTACATCTTTTTAAAGCCTTATGTTATGATGCAAGAGGAAATCCTTTACATGCATAGCAAACATACTCATAATAAATTGGTTTGATGCCAAAATCTAATTTATTTTGTAGTTAAGAAATGTGCATTTCCTTGCTGACCATCTTATTGCAACACCCAGTGTGAGTCCACCTGGGAGTTTAGTTGCCCTTCCTCCGATCATTTCAGCTCCCTACAGTCAAATGTATATAATAACTACACATATATAGTTACATACAAAAAGGGACATCACGTGCAGGACTGCATTTCCTTGTAATCAGTTCAGTGAGGTAGGAGGTAGTTGATACTAGTAAAGTATCAATAAATATCTCTGGATACAGTCGGACAAGTTCTTGGCGACTGAAGTGACAGCAGGGGGCGGCTGTACCCAGCCGTACCCGACCCGGAACCTTGATTTAGTTAATCTACTACTTCTTGGAAATTTGAAAGAAAAACTGTTTTGAAACAACATAAACGGCAGCAGCGTTTCCAGAATTGATATGATTTCTCCTTCAAAGTAAAAGCCCTTTGTCATACTCTTATGTATTGTCTGTCTTACACGCAAAGCATGGAACATAGGTTCAATCTTACATAGGTACATATGGATTGAAGTAAATAAAGCTATGTATTTAAATAGCGACGGTTTTTTTTCTCATATCATTATGGAGTATGCGTAATAAGCAAAATGCATGCTAGGGCTTAAGCAGGCTGAACTGGGTTTTATGTTGAAGGTGCTAAGCGGAAACTCTGATCTAAATCATGCTAGCTTGCCTCACACCCTCGACTGAACGACTCCAACCAACCCGGAACTTTTTAAGTCAACTAATCATTCCTGAAAACTTATTGCAAGAGTTTTCTCCTTTTTTCCTAGCAGTTCACAAGTAACTCTAAGAAAAGTCACTTCCACATACGGGGTGTTCCTCTGAGGGGAAGAAAAGGACAGTTGCAAATGTTTCTCGCTCGGACTGCGGCAGCTCCTGTGGGACAGTAGCCTCGACTTGTATTTTCAAACCAGGTAGGACCCAGGCAGGAGGAAAGCTCTGCAGCTGACTAACTTAGTTCACCACCTTTGACTGTATCTTTCCACCATGCTTGTCATGTCATTTTTAAAGTACTGCCAGTTCAGGTGCGGATTTGTTGTTTTATATGCATATGTTTTACTTCTTAAAAATAAGCTTTGACAACGTTTGTTGATTCGCTTAAGCAGCACATTACTTTATTTTGAACTAAAGAAGTTCCACTGAACTCAGGTTACATTTTATTGTGTAAATCAGAACTGTAATAACGTTATTCACCAGTGTATTATATGTTATCACAAATGGTATACCATACATTACATACCAGTAGAAGGCTAGGGTCAGTCTTTCTCTTGTCTCTCCTCTATCTGAGACTGTGTGTGTGGTGTGTGTGTGTGTGTGGTGTGTGTGTGTGTGTGTGTGTGTGTGTGTGTGTGTGTGTGTGTGTGTGTGTGTGTGTGTGTGTGTGTGTGTGTGTGTGTGTGTGTGTGTGTGTGTGTGTGTGTGTGTGTGTGTGTGTGTGTGTGAAGGGGGGAAGCTCTCAGCTGCCTGAAATTCCTAACCTGACAGGAGAGAGAGAGAGAGAGAGAGAGAGAGAGAGAGAGAGAGAGAGAGAGAGAGAGAGAGAGAGAGAGAGAGAGAGAGAGAGAGAGAGAGAGAGAGAGAGAGAGAGAGAGAGAGAGAGAGAGAGAGAGAGAGAGAGAGAGAGAGGGGGGATCTGAGACACACAGTGAGTCAGCAGGCTAACAAAAGGTCTGGCTGTGCTGGTGGTTTTAAGCTTAATGAATGAAAGTGCTCATAGAAAACAGGGAAAAAAGCACTGCCAGCTGGACCTTTTTAATCTGTACATCTGTAGAGTCTAGATTTTACACCATAGGAAATTATGTTGAACAGAACACTATATTGTTTTACAGCACCATATGTGTGCTATGCGCTTAAGGCTCCATTGGTTTTCTCTGTACTCTAGCTATCCTGACTTCCCGTTACTGTCGCAAGAATTATTTGCCATCAGTCTGTTGACAACTGTCCTGATAGTAATATATATGTTTGTACTTTTGCATAATATAAATCTTACATGCTAGACAAACAGAATTTATTATCTTCTGTTAAACCTTTATAATGCTGTGACTAAGGCTTTGTGTAATGATATGATATTTTGATGTGTGGTTTCTGTTTGGTTGATATATTAATACTTATTTTTATTCTTTTAACTGTCATAACATTCAGAAAAGTCCCCATCAAAGTCGAAGGTGGCATGAACATACATTGCTTTGTCATCAACCTCGCCAAATATATAACAATATCTGTCAAAGCTAACAAAACATTCATTTGACCTTGATGTAAACCAGTAACTACATCAACATTTTTGCCAATAAATGTATTAAGATTAGTAGCATTTATCTTAGCAAACAGACAAACATGTAAGGTGCATCCTTCTGTACGTAATTGAGGGGAAATCACAAACATGCATCGACAGGTAGAGATCAGCAATAACCTCTGTTGAGAGGAGGAAAACCTAACCTCTTCTCTGTTGAGTTAAGAAGGGGAAACTTTACATTTAAATGTCCATTCAATCCGTAAATCATACACATTTACAGTAACTTAGTCAAGATGTGTAGTGGGTATGAATGCAATCTATGCACGACAACAATAAGAAATACATTTGATGTGTAAGAATTCAGGTTACAACACCATCTAAGCTTTTTGTTTTGTAGCTGAGGAAAACAGCTGACGCTCAAAGCACTAGCTTAGTTGTATCCTTCGTCTTGTTATAATGAAGGGCGGGGAGTCAATGCAGGCTTGGCAGTATCCAGTATTACAGAAGACCTGAGCGTGTACGGACAGGTCATGCTTTGCTGTCAGCGCGGGAAACCCCAAGCTGTTGGAACACATTGTTTCAGCTGACTACATTAGACCTGCATCTGCTCTTTTCATTCTTGTGTAATATAATACGTTACTCAATGAGAGTGCACTAGGAAGTATGTTTACTCAGAGTCTGAGGATCTAAAGATTTAAAGGCAGAAGATCAATGAGAAGCTGATTAATGTTAATTATTTTATTATATGAGACAATACATTATGTATGTTTAAAGTAGTATTATATTATAGGCCTTAGATATACAAAACATGTTTCTGAAGTGTTTGGCTCAAAATACCAAACAGCATTGTAACACCGCTCTTTTTCAGCCCTGTTCCAAAACTGCTGATTCTGTGTCTGTAGCTTTAAACACAAAACTTCCAAACTTCGGGCCCCTCTGTTAGATGTTCAGTTTTAAAAAACACAATGGTGCTCTAGGTCTAGGAGGAGAATCAGGTGACGAGGTGGGCGGGTGTTACCTTGGTTTGGATTGGCTCGTGGTTGCACAACCCAAAAAAACATTGGTGGCCAAAATCTGATCAGCTCATTTTCAGACAGGTTTTTATATAAATGGATCAGGACAAACAGAGAGAGAACTTTGCGAATCTCTAAACAGAGAGGGGACAGATATTTATGAATAGAAGAAATGTGGATTTTCCATAATAGGTGACCTTTAAATTTAACATTGAATATTTCTCTTCCCATCCATCCATCCATCCATCTTCTCCCGCTTATCCGTGGTCGGGTCGCGGGGGTATCAGTTCCAGCAGAGAGCCCCAAACTTTCCTTTCCCTGGCCACATCAACCAGCTCTGACTGGGGGATCCCAAGGCGCTCCCAGGCCAGCGAAGAGATATAATCCCTCCACCTGGTCCTAGGTCTACCCCTTGGTCTCTTCCCAGCTGGACGTGCCTGGAACACCTCCCTAGGGAGGCGCCCAGGTGGCATCCTAACTAGGTGCCCGAACCACCTCAACTGGCTTCTTTCGACGCGAAGGAGGAGCGGCTCAACTCCGAGTCCCTCCCTGATGACCGAACTTCTCACCTTATCCCTAAGGGAGACACCAGCCACCCGGCGGAGGAAACCCATCTCGGCCGCTTGTATCCGCGATCTCGTTCTTTCGGTCATGACCCATCCTTCATGATAGGTGAGGGTAGGAATGAAAATGGCCCGGTAGACAGAGAGCTTTGCCTTCTGGCTCAGCTCCCTTTTCGTCACAACGGTGCGGTAAAGCGACTGCAGTACCGCTCCCGCTGCTCCGATTCTCCGGCCCATCTCACGCTCCATTGTTCCCTCACTCGAGAACAAGACCCCGAGATACTTGAACTCCTTCACTTGGGGTAAGGACTCATTCCCTACTTGGAGTGGACAGTCCATCGGTTTCCTGCTGAGAACCATGGCCTCAGATTTGGTTAAATGGTAGATTTATTGTAAACATTTAAACATAATCTGAAAGTATCAAAAGTACATGAACAGAATATTACTGCACAATCGTTTTTAATAACCATTAGATATTTATGATTAATCATCAATTAAAGTTAGAGTTTAGGAAAACAAGGCTAAGAGCGCCTTGCTAGCATCACCTCAAGTACCTACAAACTTGCTAGCGTCAGCATGCTAACATGCTCACAATAACATTGTTATGAAGTCTTTTATTGTGTTGCGTTTCTGTCAAAGTTATAAGGAATGATTGTCTGCAAACTATGAATGTACAACATGTTGTACTAGTATTTGTAGTAGGTATTGAGATATTTCAGTCTGGAACAAAGTTGTGGCCGACCGATAGCTTCAGTTTTCATATTGCCAACCTTTTCCACAACTGGTTTAAATCACTTTAAAAAAGAACGGCCGAATCATATCCTTCCTAATGGGTAATCAAATACAACACCTTGTTGTCCAAGTACAGTAGAAGCCAGATTTTTACATTCTATATTTCACTATAAATACTCACCAAAACAAAGCTACCTATCCTTTGATCTTTTTAGTGCAAACCAAAGCAATCATTTGTGTTCAGCTGAAACACACATGGGCTCAATTTCACATTCACCATTATGCAGCTCAGACGGATACTCAGCTTAAAACACACAGGCACTCTTTGTGTTTGCAAAGACATGACATGCCATTACCCCGAGTTTGGCCTTGAATCTGCTGACTCATAAGCTGCTAGAGAACAAATCTGCATTCACAACCAGGAGGAGTGGACCTTCTGCACCACGACCAAAGAACACCTTGAGTGATTGTTTTTCCGTGCTTTAGTCAAATTCTCAATCGGTCCTGCTGTAGAAAGATATTCCTCCCTCTCATTCCCGTTCCGTAGGCCTTCATTATCAGGAACGATGCTGCCTCGGGCTGAGGGAGGTGGGGAGACGGTAAAGGCGCGTTGGTGCTTTGACAGGAGTATCGCTTTGAACCCCACCATAAACTGACTTGTTTTTAGACTGGTGGTGAAGGTATGTAAACTATCCAAGAGACCAAGCAGAGGGTGGGTGTTATGAATCACACCAAACACAAGCAGGCACACGCTCGACCTATTTTCTTTCACCAAGAGCTCATGAATGTACAGAAGAATTCAGATCCAGCTGTATTGTTTCCATGTGCTGAGAGCGAGGGAGAGAAGGACAAGCAAAAGGGGAGGGTTGGAAACACAACTGCTTCTTCTGTATCCTCTGGGAATGCTGTCTGAAGGCTGGATAGGAAGTGTGTACGGCATGTGTGAGTTGGAAAAGGGGGGAAGAAAGAGTGAACAACCCGTAGTGCGTGTTCAGACAGCGTTGAACCCACTCAGCTGTACGCAACGCGCCATAAACACACGGGGAAGGAGGAACATGGTGTTCTACAACTTCATATTGAAAACGATAGTGGCATTGACCTCCATGAGACCTTCATTAAATGACTGCAACAGGGTTGGTTAGCCTTCACTTTATCAAGTTTAAAAATGACTGAACTAGTTTTCAAACAACAGCAACGGGAACGAGCAATGTGAAGTGTCTCTGTTGCAAACATTTCAATGTTGAACAGTTCTTCCTCGCCCAAATCAAGACCAGGCTCATCAAATACAATCGCAATCTCATTTTGGTTATAGATTTTTCCTACTTTTTCTCACAGTTGTCTTTGTGGTGATGATGAGGTCAATGTAATGTTTCTATCAGGTTCCAGTTAGTTAAGGTTATGACGTTTTAATCAATGAGTATACAGAATCTGTTTTGACCCTTTCCTCTCATGTGTTATCTGCAGCCAGTGAGTGGTGGACTACAGACTCGCCAACATGCCTCAACAGAAGGACATAGTGAAGATTGCCATCCAGATGCCTGGGGCCTACCCCCAGCTCATACAACTGGACCAGGTAATGCACACCATTTCAATAAAGCTGTGTTAAAGTTGGATGGGTTTTTTCATTTGTTACTCTGGTTGGTAGTATTTAAAAAAATGATGTTGTCTTTGTTGTAGAGTCTCTGGTGTCCGCCTGTTTTCAGGGCTAGCTGTCTGCTGTATTCTCCAACAGTGAACTTCCTTCCCTTAGATCTAAGCCTTTAGCCCTCAGCCTTTTTAAGTAGCGCTTCACCTTGGGAAACCGCTTCATTTGCTTATCATGGTGACCGCCAGACAGCTCAAATGACCTTCACCCTCACCTTCAAGTGATGTTCAGATGTTAGACATACGTTGCTGTTTGCACTGTGGGCCACAACTGTATCCCAAAACAATCCAGTTTGTTTAAGAACATCAGTGTATGGCTACACACCCTATCTTTAAAATATTTGTGCTGCTGCTCAAGTTGAGCTCTTTCCTAGCTAGCACTCATAAACTAAATCTAACCCTAACTATTTATTGGAGGAGCTTAATATACTGTAGGTGGTTAAACATTTGGGAAGCAACAACACCCGCTGCTTTGACTTCCTCAACCTGATGCTGAATTCCTAGCAAAAGGCTGACTCTTGCTCTATACACAAAGTATTCAAAAGAAACGCATCATAAAGTCATTTACAAAGGGAAAGCAGTTTTTTGCAGGACGATATTTTAGTTCAGCAGCCTTTGACATTCTTGGAGATTTTAAATAAATGTCCTAGCCACGAAAGGAAGCAGCATATTAAACAAGGTTTCAGATACTAGAAATAATTTCACAATAATAATGTGAGTTCACATTATCAGTATACAAAAATATAACTAAGGTAATCATGTCCTGGATAACAAAGGGGCTATTAGCTCAGTTGTCATTATAGATGTATCTTTCACCATCTCCTTCATTTATTCTATTATTGATAACAAAAAAAGGAAAGTGTGCAGTGTGTGTGCCTTTGCATAGTGTACTTATCCCACTTCCTTACCCGTGTGGTTTGACACAACTGCTGCTGCTGCGTGAGATATTTAAAATAGTCTGGTACATCTGTGGCATCATTAACATATTGTACATAGGTTTCAGCATTGTTTCTTTAGCAAGCTAACGCAACAACTGCTACCAGATTCAACAAGTTAGCTTCTTTTAACTTGAGCAAAATCATTATAATCATTCTAAATGAAACTATGGGTGCTGCAATAAATACAGACACAGAAACTAACATTTATTTGTAATACACTGTGTTGCTTAACCAAACTTCACATGCTATGTAGCTAGCATCAAAGTGCAGTAAGGTTAGCTGGTTAGCTCACATTTACCTCGGCAGTTTTTATTGTAATGATGTTCCTTAGAGAAAGATACACAACTCTGTGAAGACATGGAACCTTTCTCTGTTGATCTCTTCAACAGGAGGTAGCAAACACTGCTAAACATTTCAAAGCTGAGTAATAATCCAAGAACAGAAGTCAGTTTAGCTAGTTAGCCAGCTAGGTAGATAGCTAGGCTAAGGCTGTTAGATGATACGTTTTTCATTTATTTCACAAATTGTTGGTTCATTTATATATTTGTACACATAGGATATCTTATTGTGTCATGATTATTTAAGATATTAAGCACTTTTATACCCATATGAGTTTTGTTCTTCAGCTTTGACTCAATGTGATTATGGGGAAGTTTCCCATGTTTTTCCCAGAAACTATGGGGAAGTTGTACTTTTTTTTGCGCAAGACTCTTTGCATGAGTAAAGGTTTAAACTGTATCCCTGTGTATCACATCACATACTGTACATCTCCTGAGAAGGTTTGAACAGACAGAGAATGGATTTAACAGATAGGCTACTCACGAGACTATCTGGTCAATTCAACAGAGAAAATGCAACACAACTCAAATGAAAGCAGACACCAGATGGACACACGTTTTCAAGCTTAACTTATATTGTCATGTGCAAGAAGACGAAATAGTTAAAAACGTAGGAGTTTTAGATTGTGATGTAAATGCACATGTTATTCTTTAATATTGCATCATAACCATTGCTGTCTGCCCAGAAGTATCCCCAAAAACCTCTCATTGGCCCAGTTGTCTCCACTAAACACATCCGATCACTTATAACAGAGCAGCCACTGGGTCTACCACAGAACCCGAAGACATTTTGATTGGTTGACCGCGGGGCTGACCACTAATAGCAGGATAGCTGAGAGCCAGACATGGAAGTAGTCTGGCTTTATTTACGTACAAAGACAGATCTGGGCACCCGGGGTAACATTGTTCAGAACGCGTTGAGGAGATGGATATCCTCTTCTTGGCGAACACAGTTTGCAGCCAGCTTGAATAGCTGTGGTACCGTGTTCCCATAACAGCATGCCATTACTGAAGCATGTGTTCAGCTCCCTGTCAGGGGAAACAAGTTGAGTCTTTAGTCCTGTTGTTATGATTCTCATGTGTGCAGCAGGTGTGTGTTTTTTTCTGTTATTTTAATGCATTTGTATGTATCTAACAGCTTGTGTCTGTTGTGTCTTTCCACAGAAAAAGCCTCTGTCTGCCGTGATAAAGGAAGTGTGTGATGGGTAAGTTAATAATGATAATGGATCAGATTTGTTTTGCTGCCTGTACGCTGTCCTGTGGAAATGTTTGACATCATTAACTGTTACTTTGAAAGTGATATCGCTTTGTGTGTGTGTGTTTGTGTTTGTGTGTGTGTAGCTGGAATCTACCAGGTCCAGACAACTACGCCCTGCAGTATGCTGATGGAGTGCAGACGTACATCACTGAATCGGTGAGTCCCATCTATGTACAAGTCATACATACAGTATACCATAATATGTCGAAATAAGGGAATTGGGGGGTAAATGTTTAAGCACTTCAGATTTTTTTTAATTTAAAACAAGAAGACGGTCAATCTCTGTTTTAAGATATCAAAGCACAGAAAGAAATAAGAGGAAGAACTGTGTCATCACCTCTGTCCGCTTTTGTGAGTATTTCCCTTAAGTACACAAGTACATGTTATTACTTTAGTTAACGCTACATGTATTTAGTTTACATAAAATGAAGCCCAGCCCCCTCAATGTCATCAATGCTATAACAATGAGTGTGAGACAGACTAAAAAAACATAGGACAGAGAGAATGAAAAAAAAGAGTAAGGTAGCTGTAAGTACACTCAGCTTCTTGGTGTGTAGTGACCTTTTGAAAAGGTTGCCCTCCCCCCTCTCTGGCCTGAAGTGGGCTGCAGAATCCATTACGATGTCATCAGAGATATGCATGGGAAGATGCTTCATTTATTGTAACACTGGAGTGTTTGTGAAACACACAGCAGGCTTGTGTGTTTCATCCTAACAATGTGTACAAAGCATGATACCTTTCAGAGTTGGTTGTTATTCAAATACAGACGTTTAAGTCCAATAGAAGATTCATTCCTAGGCCGAGTAAACAGAAGCTTGAATGTGTGCAGTGTGAGAACAACATTATTTCCTTCCTTAGTAATTGTATATCTTATTTCGGAGTGCACAAAAGTGCAATTGGGAGCACAAGCTTAGATTGTAAACACAGAAGAGATTAACCGTGCAGCTCGAGTGAACAAAGTAGCTTACAGTGACAATTCATAAATGACGCATACATGTAGTATTCACATGCACACCGTTTGCTTTATCCAACTGTCTTTTGTAATGGGTGACACTTCTAAGTTCAATACATCAGCTTTATTTATGTTTGTTATGTAGCAATTGGTATTTGTCGGTGTTAAACAAGCCTTAGAAATGAGGTAAAAGTACATGTTATGCATTGTTAAAAGAAAGAACACTGGATCAGCTGGTTGCGTTGGGGCAGGCACATCACATTAGTCTGTTGCTGATGCTCTGGGAGTCCAGTCAGCTTCTTCTCAGAGAAAACGGTTTGGTCGCAGAGATGCAGAGCTTGCTAACCTCGTCGTGCATCTCACAGACAACACAGTCTTACCCTCAACATGGAACTCTCTTCTGCTGCCAGTCACTAGGGTCCGTGCTAATTCAGTCCAAGCTTGTTCTGCACTTTAGAGGTGACTATATTTGTAAGCGTGAGTTTGTGTATGGGTTACTGTGTGTATTGGTCTTCTTACTGAATATGTGTCTGTGTGACTGTGGTTTACTCATTGGTATAAATGTGTGTTTGACTTCCTCTGCGTTCCTGTTTATGTCGGTCTGTTTTAGTTTTCAACACTTTTTAAATCCCCCTGTGTGTTTGTTTGTGTGTCGTAGAATCGTCTGGACATAAAGAATGGCTGCATTCTGCGTCTGACCAAGGCACCGGTGAGTCTGCATCGACCACGCTCTCAGCCACGCTACGCTTTCACCTCATTCTTCTCTCATTCCTCCAGCCTCCGTCTCTCGCTCCATCGCTGGCCCATCACACTTTCATTTATGTTATGCGTGCCGGAAATGTACAGAATCAGACGAATATACAGTCAATAGGGTGTGTGTGTGTGTGTGTGTGTGTGTGTGTGTGTGTGTGTGTGTGTGTGTGTGTGTGTGTGTGTGTGTGTGTGTGTGTGTGTGTGTGTGTGTGTGTGTGTGTGTGTGTGTGTGTGTGTGTGTGTGTGTGTGTGTGTGTGTGTGTGTGTGTGTGTGTGTGTGTGTGTGTGTGTGTGTGTGTGTGTGAGATCATGTGAGATCATGTGTGTTTTGCTTGCAGGGCCGATGTGCAGAGGACTTGTACAAAGGCATCCAGAGCTCGGACTCAGGCGTGCGCTGTGATTCGCTGAAGGAACTGGCGAGCGTTTCCACAGACGTGACCTTTGCTCAAGAGTTCATCAGCCGAGACGGACACCTCTTATTGGTCAAGATAGTAGAGGACTCTAATGAGTGAGTGCTCAATGTGTGTCTGTCTCTGCGTGTGTACTTTTTCAAAGGGTGTGGTCCAAACGGTTCCTCAGATAGATACCAGTGGTGCCGTGGGGTGAAGTGGTTCCAGCACGTAGAGCAGCATGTCCTGCTGAGCTAAACATTTAAAGAAAATAAAAACACCTGCTGAATATTTGTATTTAAGGCCACACGTGAGTTACGTCTTCTGCTGAACGTTTGTTGACACATTTCTTCCATTTTCTCTTTTCCAATTTTGTTTAAAATCTAATATTTAGTTTATTATGAGCAAAGTCTGTTGAAATGCTATTTGTCAATGCAAATGTGCGAGTGAAAGAAATACCTGTATTAATGTCCTTCAATGTACTCATCATGTCTTTGTGTGTGTGTGTGTGTGTGTGTGTGTGTGTGTGTGTGTGTGTGTGTGTGTGTGTGTGTGTGTGTGTGTGTGTGTGTGTGTGTGTGTGTGTGTGTGTGTGTGTGTGTGTGTGTGTGTGTGTGTGTGTGTGTGTGTGTGTGTGTGTGTGTGTGTGTGTGTGTGTGTGTGTGTGTGTGTGTGTGTGTGTGTGTGCGTGTCACTCAGGAGTAACGACATCATGACCCACACGCTGACAGGCTTCATGGAGCTGATGGATCACGGGATCGTTTCATGGGAGAACCTCTCCTGCGTCTTCATCAAGAAGGTACGGCCTGTCTCTGTTGTTCTGTCCGATGTCTTTTTCTCTGCCTGTGGTCACACTCTCTCTTGCTCTTCTTCCTTCTGTCCTTCCATTCCTTCCAGATTGCCAGCTTTGTCAACGCCAAGTCGACCGACGTATCGATGCAGCAGGTGTCCCTGGACATCCTGGAGAGCATGGTGCTGAGCAGCCACAGCCTCTTCCTGCAGGTCAAACAGGAAGTCACCATGGAGCGGCTCATCGCTCACCTCCAGGTGTAAGTAGCTGATAGATATGGACTGACTCTTAGAAGCCAATCACACATGAGCTGCCACACCTGCCTGATATATGATGTTCTTTGTGTTGCAACCTTGATTATTCCACCAGTTTTAACACTGACCAGAAATGTCATTGATGTTACACTTCTTTAATACGGCCAGGGGTCTAAAGTACTTCCTATCCCCCGACCTTTCCCTCTCTTACTCGAACAGACCTGTTTTAGAAATCGCTTTCAAATACACACCTGTGTAGTTCCATGATTGCATCTTCCATGGTTGCAACACTATTATACAGACAGCATCTGTCCAGTTGCAGACACATAGACAGAAATATAAACATCTGGAAAGGTGCTAGTGCACGTAACAATGCATTTAACAACATATTGTCTGTATTGCTTTGTTGCACAGAGACCACCTTGTTCATCCAGAGCAAAGCTAATCTAATCCAAACCACTTTCAGAGGTAACATAAACAAAGCCCACACAGTGTTCAGGATGTGCTGTAAAACGAAAGAGAAAACTAACTCTGAAAGTGACACATCTGTGTGTGGGGGGGGGGGGTGATAAGTATCAGCATTGTCTCTGAAACAGGAAGTTTTTAAATATGTAAAAAGACTAATGTTGAGAATTCCACTGTCTCTACCATTTATTACCAACATTTCACAGTTGTCAGTTCACAGAGTGTAATCTGTTAAAACATCTTTCACTCCTAACAACCTCGTTATGAAGCCGCTTGTCTCACTTCCTGTGTCCTCTCTGATTGATTCCAGGACCAATCCGCAGATCCAGACCAAAGCCATGGCTCTACTTATGGCACTGCTCCAAACTGCCGGAGACTCGGACAGACAGGTGCTGCTGCAGTGTGTCTCTTAGTCTCTAATGTTTCAATGACTTCCTCTTCTCATCCAACGTTCAGGCGTGCACACGAGTTGGTGTTCAGTTAGTTTCAGGGCCTTCCTTCCAGATAGTGTGCACTGTGCATCCTTTAACTAAGCTGTTGTTTTTCCTAATAAATCATCTCAATGTTTTACAATTGGAAGCTTCAATATCCCAGGCGTATGGGCATGCATGTGACCGGGAGTGAAGGGTGGTTATTTGCGTCATCAGGCCATTACTGTGCACGCGCAGCTTCTTACAGACAGTCTGGAAATCAGCCATGTATCTCGTTCTGCCCGCTCATCACAGTCCAGCCTTTCTCTCCCTCCGTTCCTGCTCCTCTCTCATTGTACGGGAACAGTTCCCTCATTCAGCCCCTGTCTCCCTTTCTCTCAGACTCTCTTTGTTACTCACACACACACTCACTTCCTCACTTTTACAGTAAGTCAACAAATCCACCCTTCTTATCAGCAAATGTGGCCCTGAACCAAACTAGGCTGGGCATGTACCAGCAAGTGATGATTGTGTCATAGAGGTCAAAGTCTTTACACTCACTAATATCAATGTCCCGCCCACTGATCTGCAGCTGACTCTCTGTCGCCCCCACATGTTAGAAACATGGTATTGCACCACAGTAACACATTTGACTCACTCTTTGTTTTCTGTTTTGCAGGATATGTTTGCGTTCCTGAATAAGAAGAATCTCCGACAGTACATTTATAAAGTAAATCATCTCACTCTTGACATTTCACATTGTTTCCTGTGTCTCAGTGGTAAAATGATCTCATTGTTGTGCAGAGGAATGGAAATAAAGCAACAGTGTTTTGTTATTTGTTGCAGAATATCATCCACAGTTCTGGGTCGGTCCAGGACGAGATGGCCCACTACCTCTATGTCCTACAGTCCGTTACCTTGAACCACCTGGAGCCTCGCATGAGGACGCCTCTGGACAGCTACAACCAGGTGAGCTACAGCACACAAGGCACACGTCCGATCGTCCGGGACGTGTTATTTACAATATCGGACAAGTACATCTTTCCATTGACTTGTCCGATGGACAAGGGACATTTTTCGCCCATAATTATTGACAAATTATTGATAAATTCAGCTTACAAAAGGCAGAACTCATTCGCACATTGTCCGTGTCCCCGCGGACCGCAGCTCTCTCTCTCTATGCTCCGGATCAGCTCAGCGTCTCCCTCTCTCTTTCTCTCTCTCTCTCTCTTCTCTCTCTCTCTCTCTCTCTCTCTTTCTCTCTACACACACCGTTTAACAGCCTCATCTTTGTCAACCTTTCTGATGTTCTTTCTCTAACACGTAATGAAGGTTATTTAGCGTTTTAGCTCCTATGTTGTTAATGTTGACCGCCAGGGATGTCAGTATTCTTGATGAAGCAGGGTCTAGAAAGTACATTATTGAAATGAAAATACTATTTATTTATTTGTACAAACAGTGAGCAGCCGGGCAGCTGCAGCATGTGTATTGCAGGACATGTGTTGGACAGACTGTGTGGTTGGACTGTGTCTCACAGGCAGGTTGTAACATCAGAGGAGACTGGGCCAGTTGCACATTCTCAAACTGCACCACTTAGAACTAACTCAACAATGCAGAGATTATTTTTATATCATTGTATTCAATAAGCGTAACAACATTAAACAGTATGAAGTGATTTGTATTAGGAATACAGATTTGACTTAATGTTTTCATATATATATTTTTCTCCCAGTGAAATTGGCATGGGACTTATTTTTACCTTTTTAAAGAACCGGAATCGAAAAGCATAACCGGAATCGTTCAAATCCAAACGATACCCAACCATGGATGTATAAGAAGAAGAATGTGTGATGCAGTAAAATCTTACCGCTCACTTACGTTAACGGTGTCGTAAAACCGTGGGAAAATGTCAAATACGATGAGAAGATTCCAGTGGCCCTAATTGTTCAGTGAAAGATTTATTCGGACAAGTCAATTGCCAAACTCACTTGTCCATGGACAAGTACTCTCTAAAAACTGATCCATAGTTAATGTATGTCCTCCTGTAGATGGAGGTCAATACGGGAGCACGAAGCAATGAACTGCTGTGAAGGGGGACGGCTGCAAAACATCAAACTTAAACAAAATAAACGTAATGAGGCGCACCTAAAATATCAATATGGGTTTAAGTGAGTGCTCTATTTAGATCACACGTTAGCGGTTTGACAGCCCATGCTGACAGGAAGCTGAAGTCATCATCTATTCTCTGTTCAAACCACTATACTGCGTTCTTTTGGTGAGCTTATCCAAACTAGAGATGTGCCCACCACCATTTCCTGAAGAAGATACATTAATATGATAAGTACCTCATACAACTCAACTTCAAAACAACTCCACTTTTAAATTGTACATATCTAAAACACAGTAACTTCTCACTGATCACAGATGTTGCTGTGCTCAGCTGTTCCTTGGTGTAAAGCCACTTTGTTGTTTTTTTCCGAGCAAGTGTTTTTATCTTTCATCTTAACAAATGACCAAAGTATGAAAACACCTGTTAACACTAAACATCCACCTTTCTTCTGCCTCCGTCCTGCAGGAGCAGAGAGACGTCCTTCACGGTTTGCGGCAGGCTGCGTTTGAGACGGAAAGCGAGAACAGTCTGAGCAATGAGAGGCGCCGCTCGCTCTGCGCCAAAGAGTTCAAGAAGTTAGGCTTCTCTGTAGGTGGCCGCGGTCAGAAGTCACTCCCTAATGGTTCTGCTCCCTTCTAATATTCTCTTTGATCCTTTCAGAACAACAGTAACCCCGGGCAGGACTTGGTGCGAACGCCTCCGGGTCTTCTGGCTCTGGACACCATGTTTTACTTTGCATCACGCTATCCTGACGCCTACAGCAGGGTGAGCAGGATGCAGCTGCTTTTACTCCACCATATAAAGAGTTTATGGCTCAGTTAAAGATTTTCAACACATTTTCGGACTTTTGCAATGTTGTAGCTAGCATTGTTCTCAAGTATGTCATTAACCTGAGCCGTTTCATATTAGAAATGATAAAGAATATCCCATTGTGATGACCTGATCTAAATATCTCATACATGTGTTGGTTGTCTAATCCAGGGGTTCCCAAAGTGGGGGTCGCGAGATGATTACAAAATAAAAATTGGGGGGGGAAAGTATCAATCCAAAAAAACACATAGTTTTTCTAGAACAGATTACAAAGGGCCTGAAAATGGTACAGACAAGTGGCAACATGTGTGATGAAGGTGTTGCGCTGGGCTATATCATGCAATCGAAAGTGAAACTTAAGCTCGCTCCATTGCGGAGATATTCCCACGAGAGTGCGGAAAACTTCAATTAATTCACCCCCCCGTTGACAGGGGGGTCGCCAATCTCTGGCACTGTTATTTTGGGGGTCGCGCGCTGAAAGGTTTGGGGACCCCTGGTCTAATACAGGATACAAGTGAGTGCTTTAGAACAGCTGAACAAGTCAATACTGTCATGTCCTTGCCATGGTCTGGGTAAGCTCTGTGACAGAGCTTCTCTTCCTGTCCAGCTGAATGTCCTTTGTGTCTCTCCCCCAGTTTGTCCTGGAGAACAGCAGCAGGGAAGACAAACACGAGTGTCCGTTTGCCAGGAGCAGCATCCAGCTCACGCTCATCCTGTGTGAGATCCTTCGTATCGGAGAACCCCGTGAGTTCTCCTCCAACCTGCGGCATCAGAACCATGTTGGACCTCTGGTGAAACTGATCATCTCCATCTGTTTTGCTTTTCCTTTCCATCTTTCCTCTTCCCTCCTCTGCGAATAGCCTCCGAGACGAGGTCCGATTACCACCCCATCTTCTTCAGTCAGGATCGGCTGATGGAGGAGCTTTTCTGCGTCTGCATTCAGCTGCTCAACAAGACCTGGAAGGAGATGAGAGCCACACAGGAGGACTTCGACAAGGTAGGCTAGCTTCAAACGTATCGGGCTGGATATTCACTTTAAAAGAACAGTTCCACTTTTCAGGAAATGTGTCCAGCGATGGATGAAAATATCAAAATATACCCACTCCTCGTTTACAGTCTTTGGCGCTAAGCTAAGCTAGCCAACTGTAAGTAAAGCTGCACATTTCCATATGCAAACACGAGGGGTGCCTTATTCCGTCTCAATACGTCCAGGTCATAATGAGGTATGACAGCTATAAGATCCAGTTGTGCTACTCGACCGTAACCCCGACATATAAACATGGTAAATGCTCTGAAAGGGTAGACCGTATCCTCGTTGTACTGTTGGCATGTTTGTCTTCATTTCCACTCAGAAAATCAAATAAAGACAGAAGGAAGGAGGCATGCTGAAGTAAAAGGCAGATAACTCAGTCTGTCTGTGCTTTTCTAAACGTACGTAATGCCACATCGTCCCCTGATGCAGTCGCTGCTCCGTCTGGTTGTGTGTGTACAGAGAGGACTAGGGGTACTCAGACCCCCGCCCCCAGCAGGTCTTGCAAACAGCTCCCGGGACATTATGCTGACCTGGCCATGTCACCGATGCACTTCTTTAATGATGACATCTGGTAAATAAACCCTTGGTGTGTGGCTTGCTGTCTTGCACTGTAGCGTCATGAATCAGCAGCTCATTACATCAGAGCGGTGATCAAAATAAACACCAACTATTTAGATAATATATGAATACACAGATTTCTGGCTTTTCTGTTTTATATCAAATTCAAGTGAATAATAATATGTTAAAGAATTGGGTTTATCACGATGAATCAAGCCCACCGTGAGTCATGTTAATAAACGACATGAAGCTTTCAAAGCCATTGAACAAAAGGGCAAGGTCCTCCAGACTCCAGTTCAACAGCAGTCTTTCCCGAGAGCCTTTTAAAGACTTGTTTTATGGTGGATTGTGTAACTTTGTGACTTTGAATGGCTTTATTCTCATGCTAACCGTCCCAGAGCTGCCCCCTCATGGAGAGGTGCCCCTGCATGAGGAACACACATGGAGCCCCCAGCCTCAGTGGAGTGCCAGCTTTCAGCAGCGGGGTCTTGTCTGGGAGAGATACTGAGGGTCCCTAAAAGGAGAGTGGTCTCGCTTTTGTCCCGAGTCTCATCTCAACATCACACACAACCCTCTCCGGGTAGTCATAAAACTCGGTGACCTTTCACCCCTCGGGAGCGGGCCAGTGTCCCGAGCGCCAGGCAGGCAGGCAGACCAGGCTTTTGTTTCTGACCATGGACCCCTACCCAGGGTGCTTTGGGGCGAGCACAAAGGGGCATGAGGTGGACAAAGAGAAGGGTGGTGGGCGGCAGAAACAGGGAAAACAAAGCGCTCGGGGAATGGGGAGTAATTACACAACACCAGAGGGGAAACCTCCGGAAACAATGTGAGAGGGAGCGGGGGAGACAAGAGAGGGGAGATGGTGGTGAATTAGAAGTATAAGTGTTTCAGATTGTGCCCAGGTTGCTCTAAACACCCTCTGCCATAACGGTATTCCTCCACACACACACACACACACACACACACACACACACACACACACACACACACACACACACACACACACTTATCACATGCTGCAGGGTGTTAGGGAACAGCTGCCACCTTCGCTCCCATTGGCCGCTTCAGCTAAATGACAGAGGGGCCGGACCAGCGTGTGTGTGAGAGTATCAAGGCTCTGTTTACAAAACAGCCCCAGGCCTGCACTCTGCTGTCATGCCGTGATCGCTGCCTCTCACTGCGGGTCGTCCACGTCGCTCCTCCCCTTGTTGACGAAGGGCTCACTCCATAGTAGTACTGCAGCAAGAAACATGGAGGTAAGGTTGTTTTTGGTTTTGTTTCTTAGTCAGTATGCGTGTCAAGCAGTTTGTTGTTTGTTTGTTTGTTTGTTTGTTTGTTATGAGGCAGTCGATCTCAAATGGTCCAGGTGCAGAGTTAAGGGCACTTTGTATCCATACTTAAAGCTAAACTGTTAGAAATGTGTGTCAACGTGACACAACAGTGTGAAGTGGCTGGCTGGTGTCATGTCCCGGACAGCGAGGTCATTCTGGCTCGGGGGGGCTTCAGCAGGGAGTCGCGTGTTCACACAACACGATGTGAGATTCCACCATCTGTCCTCCCACTGCCGCCAGACGGAAAGACTCTCCACGGCACCCACAGACTGTCATGACGTTTCACTTTGTTATATAATGGAACATTTTCAGAGCGGCCTCGACGGAGCGGTGCTAAAGACAGGTCAAATGACTCTTTCCTCACCGATTGTTCCCAATCAGTGGAATGGGGTGTGAGCAGGAACGATGTAGGTCCGCAGAGTGAGAGAGTGGACGAGTAGAGCTGAAACAGGCGTGTGGCTTTATAGATGTGTGATAGATGCTGCACTATTTACAGCCGAGGCGCATACTGAAGGCAGCTATTGATTTTACACATGTGCAGATTTTGACCAACTGCCCTCAGCTCTTATCTCAGGGTACCGGCCCTCGGGGTCTGCAGAACACACACACACACACACACACACACACACACACACACACACAATCACACGGGAATGGCAAACGCTGAGTCAGTGCTAGAGCCTTTCAGTCTGTGGGTACAAATTGTTTTCAAACTAAATATATATTCAATTGTTTGCAGTGTATTATTATATTTGAACCCCAGGGAAATAACACCCAGTTATTGATTGTTCTAATACAGCGTTGTCGGGGGGGTGGCAGATAATTGCGTTAATAAAGAGCGTGCTGATCAATGGCTGGCCCTGAGAGAGGAGGGTCCTCAATAGGTGGTGGACAGTGTGAATCTGTAACCTTCAGCTGGTGAAGGATTTAGGAGGGAAACTATTTGAATGGATTATTGTCCATAAAGAAAGGGGTTTGAATACGTCATTAGCATTTGAACAGGCCATTGGTTAGGGTCTTTTGTATTGACAACCCAAAGGAATGTATTCTATTCATCTAAAAGTAAGACTTTGATGGGTAATAAAATATCTTCAATGTATCTTTTAAAAGAAAAAGATATACATGGGAAGCAGGGTTAAATGAATCTGTTAAAATGGTTTTCTCTGTAACAAATTCTTTGAGCATGAATGTCATTCAGATCAGGGGAGTAGAACACACTTATTTTATTGGTGGCTGGGATTTTCCACCTGCTCCCCTCTGATCAAATACAACATTTAGGATAATCATTTTACGTTTCACTGGGCCAACATGTTTTACGTTACATGTGATATTTCTCATTGTCTAACTTAAAGGACGTCTTAATGTTGACATCGCTCTTCTCTGCTGCTGTCGTTGGATGATGAGGACAAGTTATGTCAATCTCTCTGAATCTCTCTTTTGATTGGCACTAAAACCCCAAAGCATCTCTGAATCCAGGAGACGTGTTGGTAGGAAAGAGAAGCTGGGGTTACAGCACGTTCTTCTCGCTCATCCCGGCCAGACGAACTGGAGGCAGGCCGCAGGTGTTCCTACATGAGACAGTACGTGTGTATCATCTCTCTGTCCCCAGGTGATGCAGGTGGTGAGGGAGCAGATCACCAGGACCCTCTCCAGTAAGCCCACCTCCCTGGAGCTCTTCAAGAACAAAGTCAACGCCCTGAACTACAGCGAGATCCTCAAACTGCGGCAGACGGAGCGGCTGCACCAAGAGGAGACCCTCGCTCCCCCCGTACTGTGAGTAGCAGGATCTTTGGACATTAGAAACACGTCCCATGTGCTCCTTCCTGGCACCATGTGTGGGTGCTCTGTTCCAAATGCTTGGCCGGAGACCCAGCAGCTATTGGCTTTCCAAACATTAAAAAAGGGTTCAGATCCTGATTTAGATTGTTTGTTAATATGTAGAAAAGTCCAGCACCACGGTGTCAGAACCAGACCAGCTGCTCCACTGATGACTGCAGAGTTCCCACCCCTATGGAAGCGGTTGTTTGTCACTACACACTGCGTGTGGCAGAGTGATGCTGCCACACTGAAGGTGGGGGGCAGACGTTATAGTCCATGCTTTACATCCCCATAGGCTTTCCTAATCAATTAGCAATGAAGACAAATGTTTTTTCTGGCGATGTGTTTTACTTGTTATGTTATGTGTCTGGGTTGGGTTTCTGTGGTTAGGTTGTGAATGCTAACGAGGCAGGGCTCAAATAATTGGGATTCACAATGCTATCCCTATTATCATCAAAATATGCTTTAAACTATTGAAATAGCCAAATATAATCCATTTGGTATACAGGTATTTAGGGTACCTTACATTGTATTAAGAAACACATATTTGTATTGCATCTAAGATATGACCGATCTTTCTTTAGTAAAAAACAACCTGAGATAAGGTTATCATTCATCGTGTGTGTGTGTGTGTGTGTGTGTGTGTGTGTGTGTGTGTGTGTGTGTGTGTGTGTGTGTGTGTGTGTGTGTGTGTGTGTGTGTGTGTGTGTGTGTGTGTGTGTGTGTGTGTGTGTGTGTGTGTGTGTGTGTGTGTGTGTGTGTGTGTGTGTGTGTGTGTGTGTGTGTGTGTGTGTGTGTGTGTGTGTGTGTGTGTGTGTGTGTGTGTGTGTGTGTGTTCATATCCAGGGAGCTCAAAGAGCGCCTGAAGCCGGAGCTGCTGGAGCTGATCCGCGAGCAGAGACTCAACAGGCTGTGTCAAGGAACCATGTTCAAGAAGATCAGCAACCGACGCAGGCAGGGTGAGAGGACACACACACACACACACACACACACACACACACACACACACACACACTCACCCTTACACACAGCGTACAGTGTGTATTTTTCTTCTAACCTCTTAGACTGTTTGCTTTTCCTCAGATAAACTGTGGTACTGCCGCTTGTCGCCCAATCACAAAATGCTTCACTACGGGGATGTGGAGGAGGACACGGACAATCCACCAATAGAAACACTGCAAGAGAAGAGTGAGTTGAAGCTGGGCTGGGCTGTTGCAGTCGTTAAGATTCACATATGTTCTGTATCAAGACAAATCACACATCACATTTCCATTTGTTCCCTTCAGTTCCAGTGGCAGATATCAAAGGCTTGCTGACGGGAAAAGACTGTCCTCACATGAAGGAGAACAAAAGCAAACAGAACAAGGTGGGCAGCACTCCTCCTCTCCTTATGATGTATATCATCGATGCAAAGTGATCCCCTCATCTTTAAGACTCTTCAATGGAAATTCTTATCTGACGAAAATGTTTTTTTACTTAAAGGTCCCATGTCATGCCTTTCCGGTTATTCCGGTTATTCCGAGTTATGTAGCTTTTTCTGCATGTGAACGGTCTGCAGAGTCACACACCCTCAAAGTACACCCTGTAGGGAGTACAACTCTAACACAGAGAAGACCTGTCTGTGCTGCCCCAGAACGCCTCGTTGGACATTTCTCCTTTTCCATTGTTTACTTCCTGGGTTCTGTGACGTGCCCATACCCAAATGGACCCATTAGTCCAAATGGACCAATCCGCGGAGCCATTACGTTACGTCCTTAAGACTTCCTCACACACACACTCAATCTTTTCTCAGCTGCAGCTTCGCCGATTCCTCCTCCCTGAGACGGCGGGATGCGGCGAGGCAGTGTGTGTGTGTGTGAGCACACACACAAACTCCCAGCCAGGCTGTGGGTGTGTGTGTGTGTGTGTGTGTGTGTGTGTGCTCGGGTTGCTTTCGGGCTGGGTCTCGCTGTCTCGCAGACGGCCACTGGGCTCATAGGGAGGGGGGGCAGGAGCTCCAACAAGCCGTGTAGGACAGAGAGTGAATACACAGACTAAACAGAGATGCTGGGAGAAACCAATGTGAGTTTGGAACATTGAACAATGTAAATCTATTCTAGTCGACCTCAACAATGGAATTATGATCAGTAGAAATGGCCACGGCATGGGACCTTTAAATCTGAAGTGCTTCATTTCTCATGTTTAACAACAGGTTATTTCATCAAAAAATAAAAGATAGCTTTTTATTTAAATGTCTCAAAGAGCCCAGTAATACAATTATCAAATCACCATTCTAATTCATTTTATGAGTTTAATTTAACTGATTTGTTAAACCTTATTTAACTTGATATGACCGTATTTAATTTAGTCTTAATGCACATTATTTTATTTCATATTCTGTTCTTGTACATATCATACATATTTACGTGTATATAGACTTAAGCACTATTTTGTATTTTTGTATTTTATTACATTTGTTGCGTTGTTGGAGGGGCTCAGGTCAGAACCATTTCTACGCTGTAGCTTTGAGCATATGACAATAAAACCTTTGAATCTTGAATCTATTAACACCCTTTGTGTCCCTCGCTGCAGGAGGTGCTGGACCTGGCCTTTAGCCTCACATATGATGTAGAAGAGGACAGCCTTAACTTCATCGCCCCCTCCAGAACTGATGTGAGTGTTATGGAGTATCTTCCTCTTCATCACAGTTAAATGTTTCTGTGTGCATGACGACAGTGATATTAAACCTCGCTGGCGTCCTCTCAGTTCTGCCTGTGGACAGATGGGCTGAGCGTGCTCCTGGGCCGGGAGATGAGCAGCGAGTCCACGCGCAGCGAGCTGGAGATCCTGCTCTCCATGGAGATCAAGCTCCGCCTCCTGGACCTGGAGAACGTTCCCATCCCCGACTGTGCGCCCGTCATCCCCAAACCGCCCAGCAACTACAACTTCTGCTACGACTTCAGCCAGACGGAGCAGTAGAGCAGGATGTGTGAATGTGTAAATATATATATATACTGTATGTGTGTGTGTGTGCGTGTGTGTCTGAAATTAGAAGTGTGTGTTTGATGAGAACTGACCTGTGCATCCGTGCACTGATTCCTATTACACAGATGTATAACATTAGGTTTATGTGGTCTTCTGCATCCAAGTGAAGAAAACCTGTGGAAACTGCTACCATTTGCCTTTTGACTGTATTTGCATTAATTCAACATATTTCCTCAGATGAAAATGAAATCCTTCTTCTTCAGCCACTCAATTAATGGTACTATGATTTAGTTTTGTTATCATTTTATATCTCTAAATATATCTTAAATGGTGTATGGTGCATGGAATGCTCCTGCGTGCGAGGGTGGTTTTTATTGGTCGAGACAATAGACGCTGTGTCTCTAAATGCTGGCTGTGCTCATGTTTTTGAATGAGCATGAATTTGGACAGTGCTTTTTCACGATGTGGTGCACATTACACTCATTTCCAACATAACAAAGACACGTACAGTATGTGTAGGACAATGTGTTGCTTAAAGGGTACTGGCCTTGGTACGGATCCCAGAAGCTGTGGATCCGAGATGATCTGTACGACTTTTATTAGATGTGTTATAGTGATGCAGATCTGCATTAGGTACCATGCTGACTTCACAAAGAGAGACACAAAGCTTATCAAACTATATCTGTATGATACAGAATGCAATAAGTGTTCCTGCGTAGGATTGTTTTAAATGTGTTGGATCAGATCCTGAAATGGAACGATTTTATAAAAGGTACTGATAATAATATGATGGCCTATCACAATGTGCTGCACTTTGACTCAGTGGCTTCTCAATAACTGACACAGGTCTGTTTGTTTGGCACCATCACTTTCCCTCTGCAGTGCAAATGGCCCTCTGTAACAAATATCCACTTTATCACACACTTTGGAATAAACACTTTGATTTATACTGAAAATAAAACAAGCATGTGTTTGTGTTTTAGTCATCGCATAATAGCCAACATTTGACTACTATGCTGATTGTTTATTTCCCATCTTTACAGTCTATAATTCCTCCTCGGGCATAGTGCAGCAGACAGTGTTACAACAGTACAACATTATTCAACATAGCACACTATAAAGGGATGAACTGCTATTATGGTAAGCTTTTAGTATCCAGTTATCACAGGTAATGTCCAGATTTTCATTAGAAAATAATAAAGACGTCATGCTTATTACCTCAGATAAACGGGCAGTTTAAAAACTTTAAATTTATTTTAAATGGAGGCTGCAAGCACTGCTGACATGTTAAAGGTCCCACGTCATGCTTTTCCGGTTATTACCCGTCCCCTTGTGTTATGTAGCTTTTTCTGCATGTAAACGGTGTGCAGAGTCACAAACCCTCAAAGTGCACCCTGTAGCGAGTAAAACTCTAACACAGAAAAGACCCGTCTAGCTGCCCCAGAACGCCTCGTTGGACATTTCTCTTTTTCCATTGTTTGCTTCCTGAGTATGGTGACGTGACCTAACCCAGGTCCAAATGGACCAATCCGTGGAGCTCCTCACACACACTCAGCCTTATCTTTTCTCAGCCGCGGCTCCGCCTAGCTGTGAGTGTGTGTGTGTGTGTGTGTGTTTGTTTTCAGGCTGAATTCCACGGAGTCTCGCAGACCCCACGCAGCAACCAGGAAACAATATCAGTAACCCAGCTCACACTGGCCGCTCCGGTGCAGCGAGCCCCGCAACGTCCCACCAACACGGCACCCAGACCCCACGCAGCATTCTCATCTGTTTGTCATTTTCTGGTTGCTAATAAACGCCATGGTAACACATAATCACACATCAGAGCACAGTGGGAGGGGGGGGGCAGGAGCTCCAACAAGCCGTTTAGGACAGAGAGTGAATACACAGACTATACAGAGATGCTGTACGAGAAACCAATGTGAGTTTGGAACATTGAACAATGTAAATCTATTCTAGTAGACCTTAACAATGGAATTATGATCAGTAGAAATGGCCACGACATGGGACCTTTAAGGAAAGCCATTTCAGAAGAGACCATGCTAAATAAGTTATTGGCCTTAATTCTGGTCTAAAAGTTGAAAATATTTAAGGACACCTATTTCACTTCATATCAATCTTTCCTCCTACTTTAGCAACACAGATACGTTATTTTAAGAAATAATTATTCTCCTGTTTTGTTATAAATAAATTATCAAGAAAATGAAAAACACCTTACAGTCAGTGTGAGCTTTAAAAAGACCGTCTTCAGCTGCTCAAAACAACATAAATGTGCTCATGTCAAGCAACAGGAGAAATGTAAGAATTTAAAATAGGAAATATATAATTACATTTTTATATAAAAAATGTGCGAAATATCAACAAAATGATTTCTTATAGCTTTTATATATTATTTCCTACCTTACCTTCAACTATGCAAGTCTTTCTGAGTTACTTTTTACGATAACAGGACCTTGTTTCTGCAAGACAATTAAAACAAAAAGCAAAATATGATTTATTGTGAGCATTATTTCCTTCAAACTGGCAGCTGTGTCTCAGTTTGCAGGGTTTCTCTTGGTGTTAACAGATCCATGTAGACTAGAGGGAAGTATGTTTTCAGTCAGTTGTCTCCACCCTGTCTAGTTATTTTTGACGCCACGCAGAACAACAAATATTAGTATTTTCCACATTAGCGGTGAGAGACAGCAAGCGCATTTCGTGGCATCTGCAGGCAGTGGCAAGTCCTTCCGGCATATGCCACAGATGCCACAACTTGCCGAGGCATCTGCCGCTGCTCAACGGGAGTTGCCACAAGATGCCAGAGTAAGAGAAGGTTTACTGTAGCTGCCACTCGCCTTCCGTGGCAAATGCTGCTATTTAAACAGCGACATTTTACACGATAAATACGGGTAAATAGCAGCATTTGCCACGGAAGGCGAGTGGCAGCTACCGTAAACGTTCTCTTACTCTGGCATCTTGTGGCAACTCCCGTTGAGCAGCGGCAGATGCCTCGGCAAGTTGTGGCATCTGTGGAAAATGCCGGAAGTACTTGCCACAGCTACCACAGAGTAGCGGCCTCTGTGGCATATGCCGAAAGGACTTGCCACTGCCTGCAGATGCCACGAAATGAGCCAGGCCCTGCTGTTAGAGGTACCTCTCTCACACTGAAGACACTTTTATAAACTCACTAACAGGGTGACGTTCAGGAGACAAGCTGCTCCCATAGTACACACACACACACACACACACACACTTTTCCTTCAGTTCTTGTGCAAATTGCTCAAATGTGCAAAACTCATGGAGCATTCTTTGGTGAGCAGGTTTTTGTCTCTGAAAAAGGACACGTGGTCTTCCAGGACATTCAGTCAGTCAGAATGTAAGGGATATATCAGCCCCACCTATGAATTTGTGGTGGACATTCTCCAAGAAGGGCAGCCTGGATTGAAGGAGGTCCACCGTTGTTGGTGAGATGTTTTTGCACCTTGAGATGTCGAGTGTTTGCAGGCGGTCACAGTGCTGCAGCAGGAGGAACAGAGACCTGCAGGAGCAAAGGTCAAGAGATCAGGAAGCAATCCTTCAAAATACAAACTTCATATCTTCCCCAAAGCCTGGTTTATCAATCTAGAGAGACATCGGATGTTTGTCTAACTTCTCTTCAATATAATGGAACTAGATGGCCCTTGCGTGTGGTTCTCAAAGCGCCAAAACAATACATTTTTTTCAGAAACCATGACCCGGTTACTCAAAATAACCCACTGACGTTGTTGTGAGCAGTTTCATTTAGGAACTATTTTCTCTCTACTAACCAAACTGTATCACCATCAGGAAGCGTGCATCTATTTAGACAGCTAACATTAAAGCTCAGCTGAAGAAGACAACATGTACATGTGAGTAGATGCACCCAGAACACTCTGAAACCTAGAACACATATATCATTTGATAAACAGAACTACAGGTAAAAGGAAAAATATCTTTTTTCAACATTAGAAGCTTCCTTTTGGCTCTTTTCTTCATGCAAATGTCCCCTCTGTGGGACATTTGCATGAAGAAAAGAGCCAAAGGAAGCTTAATATTACCCAAGGAGCATGCATTAAAAAATATTAAAGATACAAAACAAAGATTACACAATTTACAAAGTACACATCCTGTATTAGTTCTGAGATATACCAGCCAGGTATATATTGCACAGTTATTAATGGCATATATATATATATATATATATTGCACATAATTGGTATTGCAATTGGACTGTCCCATTATTTAAGGGGAAACAGACACACATAGAGTTTGGTGCCGCTCACCTGTCAGTGATGTTGCTGCAGCCGGAGAGGTAGAGGTGCTGCAGCCGGTGGAGGTACGGCGCAGCTTGAGCCACTCCGCGGTCGCTGATGCCCGGGCAGTGGTTCAGGGCCAGGCTGGTGAGGCTGCGGCAGTGCCAGGCCACCGAGGCCAAGCTGGCGTCCGTGATCTCCGGAAGCATGGAGAGCGACAGGCGACGAAGGTCTGGGTAACGCAGCACCTGAGGAGAGGAGAGACATTATTATCTCCTGTATTCCTGCACCAAACTAAAACATGTGGCTCTCCTCCGCCCCCCACCTGGGTGATGCTGCTGTCGGTGAGCTTGGGGCAGGCGGAGAGGTCCAGCTCCTGCAGCCTGTTCAGAGCTAACAGAGACGCTCCAGCTTGCTGCTTGAACTGCTGCAGGTCATTCTGCGTCACCAGCTTGGGTTTCTCCTCAAAGGGTAAACGCGGAGGCTGGAAGAAACCCATGTTGCCGAAAGTCCGGGTGAAGCTCGGACCCTTATCTGCCTGTTGAGAAAAGACAAGAAAAGACAATTAAAGGCATAGTTTGGAACATTTAAAGTGTAATTTAATGATTTAGACATCCCCATTTTGGAGAAGCCACAATTTTCTAACACGTGCTTCTTACCGTCTCCTGGTCAGGCTCACATTTGGTTGCTTCCACCATCCCCAGCAGACCCCAATCTGTGATTTCTTTACACAAGCCCAGCCGCAGAACCACCAGCCCCTGCAGGTAAGTGGCTATAGCTCGCACAGACAGGTCAGTCACATTAACACACAATGTCAAGTCCAGCTCACGGAGGGTATTCCCCAGAAGCTGTGTGAGAGAGAAAACTGCAAAATCCTGAAGACAGAGACAGAGACAACGTTATTTGTAAATGACAGACTTACATGTTAAAACACACAGAAATACAGCCTCATACTGTCACTGTCCACTGACTGACCCGTATGTAGGTGCAGCTCTTGAGGCTCAGTGTGTCCAGCTGTGCTCGGGCAGTGGTGCATCCTGTCAGGCCTTTCACTATCTCTGTCCCGCTGACGTGCAGACACTCAGACAGGTCCAGACTCCTCAGGGAGGACACTGACAGTAATTCAGCGAGGCCTGTGCCGACACAAAATCATCTCTTTGTAAAACATTTTCCAACAGACAGAATTCTAGGGTAGTTGATGTGTAATTAATTTTATTTAGTTTCCATCCAGTTTTGCATGAAGTTTGTTTTACATTAAAATAACAAATCAATTAATCAATGTAATTGTTGTTAACAGAAAGGAACGTAAACTCAGAAGGAATGTATTTGTATTTTTCTGTTAATGTGTAAGAATATTTTCTTCCTTGACTATTAGTGAGTTTATTCCTGGTAATTTATTTGACTTGAAAAGTAAAACAGTTTCTGTAACATAGTGTCTTATGCTGCTCAACAGCAATCCATCATGGTAAATGAAGTCATGTCCAGCATGTGAGCAGTTTTCTCAATCAACATGCAGCACACTTGGGATTCCTTCATTGGACTACATTTACCATCAGCACTGTTAGGACATCCACATCAAATATGGCACATTTTTGTTTGGCTTTATTTGCAAATTCATTTTCAACTCTATGATACACACAAAAACAAAAAATACATAATTTGCACCTTTTTCAGTGATCCTCCAGTCGCGGGACAGAGAGAGCTGTGTCAGTGCCTTCAGGCCCTGAGCTACGGCCTCCACAGACCTGCTGGTCAGCTCCGTGCAGGCACTGATGTCCAGCCTCTGGAGGCTCGGCTGGTGCTTCACGAGAACTTCTATTGAGTAATCAGTCAGCTCCTTACAGCCGTGCAGACGCAGTTCCTCTAAGACCAAATCTGGAACCTGAAACAGAAGGAATATAAAGTGTAAAAAAAATCCTACAAAAAGGTGTTATCTATGAGGTGAAGCAGTTAAAACGTTTTATCTTCAAAGAATGTAAGGACCACTCAAGTAATAGAGAAGCTGCAGCAGAGCCAGGAGGTAATCCCACCTGTGCAACAGTGCGTAGTGAATCGGGTGTGATGGAGGTTCTGCTGAGGTCCAAAGCTACGAGAGTCCATCTCTGCTCCGTTACCAACCTCTTCAAGTTCCTCAGTGACAGCAGTGCTGACGAATCCTTAACAGCCCCCGCTGGGCACCCTCGATACAGGTCGAACTCAAAGGCGATATAGCAGCCGGCCAGCGAGAGGCGGCGTAGGCCAGGGGTACAGCTGGTGAGCCGGTTGAAGGTGAGGTCGGAGAGGTAGCGCAGGTCAGACAGGTCCAGCTCCTCCAGACCAGACAGAGCTGACCTCACCTGGAACAACAAGATGGAGTTTGACCTGAAAGCCTTACTACGTTTACAATTAGTATGAAAGGTTACATTTATCAACTTTTACTGAGGGGAAACACCCATCTGTTAGTCACCATGATTGCAATTATAATCACTGCAGATGTTCTTATTCCCCAGGGCACTACTGTCTACAGAGAGACTAACACTAGCAGAGCTACACAGGCCAAAATGTAGGAGAAAGCAAAACCTAATACTGCTTCAAAGACAGAGAGCAGAAAAACTGCGCAAAAAAGGTTTAAAGTTTGCTGACTCACATATTTTATACAAAGATAAATGACTTTATTTGCTATCAAACATAATATAATTGTATTAGTTTATAATGTATTATACTTAAACATGTGATTTAAAGTAGCTTAACCACAAAAACATGTCAGTAATTCCACTAGATTCAAAAGCTAACATGGCAGTAGCTGTAACTTTGCTAAGCTAGCTTTAGCAGAAGCTAGGTTGGGGTTTTATCTTCACCATGACAACATTTAGCATGTGTCTTATTTAGCTATGTGGAATAAAACACTGAGATACCAAGATGTTGGTTATTCAAAATATTAGTTTTTATTAATGTGATTACATTAAGGTTTAGCTCAGGCTAGCAGTGGCTACCTCGCAAACTAGCTGCTGTCTCTTTGCTACAGAGGGTTCAGTCAGTGCAGATTCCAAATTGGCTGCTATATTTACATGTCATTTTCATCTTCACATCACAGGGATTTTCTTCTTTTTTTCTACATGGTAAACTTTCTTCTTCCATGTACAGTAAATAGATTGGTTAACTGACTAACACTGCATGCCAGATGGTACTGCCACACTTCCTCTACACAGTGTAGTTTCATGGGGGCTGGTTAGTGACCTACATTCTGCAGTAATTAACCAGTCCATTTAATAAACCAGTAAATAAGTAAAGCTGGACAATGTAGCACTAAAACTAAGCAATGTAATAACATAAAGAGATGTTTGTTCAAGATTGTGCAGCAGAAAGATGTGAAAACAACACAACTGCTGGTGACAACTGATATGAAGTCCTGAATATTTACCAAGGGATGTGTAAGAAAATAACAAATGAGGAAATATTAGTTACTGAATTATTCTTAATAAAGCAATCAATACTAGATAATGGACTTTCTTGACACCAGACTGCAAAATAATATGTTAAATAATCAGCATCGAAACATAAGCTCAACTCTGATATCAACTCTAAATAAAGTGGTACAACCTGTTGAGAGCTTCATAGTATGAAGTAAATACTTAAAATGCAAGTTAATTATAAATCATATATGATCAATCATATTCTTGTATGAACCCATAATGAGAATGCTTCTTGATGGTTTTTGAATATGTATGTATGCTTACAATTTTAGTTGTTGCCGTTTGATAACTTTGCGTTTTAAAAAGAGGGTGTTGAGAGCTTCATAGTATGTTGAATACTTAAAACGAAAGTTAGTTATAATCAAATATAATCAATTATATTCTTGTATAACCCACAATGAAAATGCTTCATATTTGGGGTTTTTCTATATTTACAGCATAAACAAAACAAAGTGGTTTGTTTAGTTGAGTGTAAGGCCTATGATTTATGCCCTACTCTCTGATAAGAGAGTAGGCAGGTTCTTTCCTCTCCTCTCACAGCAGGGAGGGGGGCTCCGGACTTAAGGAGAAACACATGGAGGCCTCAAAAGGGTGGTTATGTCATAGCCATAGAATATGTCTAGTCATGTTTTGTTTTACACAAACTTGGGAAGGTGTGTCTTATGCCAGAGCCAATAGAATATGTTGGTTGGGTATAGAGGAGGTGTTTGTGGGTTTTCTATCTGGTTTTTTGAGCATAAAAAGACTGGCTTTTTTGGATTTCGTCGGGAGAGAGGGGGAAACCCCTGGTATACTCTCTCCCGGTAAGCTCTGGCCCTCAGAGCTGGGTTAGATGGCTCTCGGTAAGATATACCTGGAAGACGTTGTTAGGACGTACAGGATACATATAACTAATGGTTAGACTCTACCTGGAAGACGTTGTTAGGACGTACAGGATACATATAACTAATGGTTAGACTCTACCCGGAAGGCGTACGCACGGGAATAAAATGAATATGAATTAAGGTTTTAGATAAAAAATATAACCCCAGCATGATATGTTTTGTATGATTATAATGTGTTAAAAGGTAAAGACTTTGTATTGGTTTGGACCTATTTTTCTTCAAATAAACTGATCTCACCTTTTGGATTGGGACGACTAAAAAGAACATCTGTGCTCTCCTCCCCTGCTTCAAAGGTAAGACTGCACCCTGCCACACACACGTAGGTAGGAACACACCCCATTTACTGATATCAAAATCCTTCGGGATCGCTTAAACAGATTAAAAAGAGTTGTCTGAATAGAAACAGCAGTTAATTGAACCTGGTTCTTCGGGGAGTTAGTAGAGGTGAGATCTTGCTGACGTTGGTGGATCTGAGCCAAGCAGTAAACTTACATAGACTCAGTAACTTCGGTCAGGTCAATTAGTAGGTCAGAGTAATTTACCGGAATAAATGATCAGGACCTCACCTACTCTAAACAAACCCAATAGCTTATCTCTTCCTTCTTCCCCCTCGATACGGGTCAAACTCAAAGGCGATATGGCAGCCGGCCAGCGAGAGGCGGCGGGGCGAGGCTTCTTCTTACATATTTCATTAGCTTGACTTTAAACAAATGCACCATTACTTCATTAAAGCCTTACTATTGCTGTATACGTTTGGATCCCCCTAAAAAAAGTCAAACGGACAGGGTTCGAATCCAACCCACAGCCCTTAGCCGCATTTAATTTCCTTCCTTCTGTCTTCTTTCATTTCTCTTTAGCTGTTTTATCAAATATAGGCCAAAGCACATTTTACAGAAAAAAAGAATCCCACATTTAGAGAATAGAGTATATAATACCTGGTGTCTGTGCTCCTCTCTGGAGAGGAAAGCCCCAGACATGAAGAGGCTGTCCAGACCCCTGAGGTCCAGCCTGCGGAGGGAGGTGAGGCGGGGGAGGAGGCTCAGCAGAGAGGCCTCTGTTATACTGCTGCCGGGCAGGGCCAAGCTCTCCAGCTTAGAGCCCAAACACAAACCCACCTGAAGGAAGAGACAATCACATAAGAAAGAAAAAAGAAACAGGTTGGCACTTGGGAACGAAGAGACAAGCGTGGCAAGAGAACAGAGAGTTGAATTTACTATCTGCTGGATAGGACCTTTTTATGGGAGTTTGATGGGTAATCAAAATGATTAGAGTGATACAATGCAAACACTCAGGTTTCAAATCATATTTCTGGCTGACTGCAATGTGAGCCTTTGAGCATTTTTAGCCAGATGATGTTGAGGATGAATACAATCCAAACAACTTTGGTTTGCTCAGTGGTTTTTTAAATGGCTCTCACATAAGCCCTTGAGGTAGTGAAAATGTCTGGACCTATGACAAATCGTGTGATCATTTTAAGTGAAAATACAACGCTAGTCCTATCAGGGTTCACATGACAACAGCAATAAAGTTCCCAAAACAAAAGCTACTGTTTTAGTAGAGAAGGATGGCTTGTCTATTAGAAATACTCAGCAATTATATATTTCATCCATCCAAATCTGCTCCCAATTGTTCTCCTTTGGCCTTAGTCACAGTGACTCCACCCAATTGTTGGGTCATTTTGAACCCTCCAGTAACGCATCTTGGCCCGTGGTCATCTTGTCTATTTTCAACTACAAATGTGACAAGAGGATACAGTAAAGTAAAAACTGAATGCCAAAAAAAGATCTATTTTACTGCAAATGGGACCTTAATTTATTATTGGTCATCAGGATGTAATAAAGAACACTTGAAACTAACAATTGAAGCCATCAAAATGTTACCGAGTCAATAAATGAAGCTAGAAGAAGGGTCATTCTCTCATAGACTTCTATACAACCAGATACATTGCTTCCTGCTGGATATTAGAAAGTATGCAGGTTAAGGAACTTCCACTTTTTGGATTCGGGGGACATTTTCTCTTGACCATTAAGAGCGACTTATTTTCGGTTAATACGGAAGCTACAGGTGTTCTTCAGTTAACACCTGCACACATCCTAACCCAACGAGTAAAGACTTTTTTAATCATGTGAGCATACTGTACCTCCAGGAGCAGTGACCTGGACATGCTGAACCCATCGAGCTGTTTGATAATCAGACTGCAGCGGGACTTCCTTCCCAGACCCTTGATCAGCTCCAGGGACGAGGCTGAAGCCGGGAAGCTGAAGGTGAGGTTCTTCTGCACAGAGAGAAACAAACAGAGAGGGGGAGTGGAGTTTACTTTGCCCCAAAGCTTTACACACTCATCAGTCATGCAGATCCTTACACAGTCACTTTTCAAATAGTTAACACCCTGTTTTATAAGTATGCACAATACCGATTCATCATACTTTATTCCCTGAAGCTAATTACCTGAAAGTGGAAGTCCTGACTGGCGTAGTACCAGCTGCGGCAGACCAGCGAGGCATCCTTCCTGTCTGAAGCGTGAAGAAAGCTCTGGATGTAAACTATGATCTGAGGACAGAAATACAACGTTAGATTACATTCAAATGTGTTGATCCTGGAAGAGGAAATCCACCCCAGGGTCACTTGACAGTATTTATTCCCTCAAAAG
The DNA here is from genome assembly GCF_902827115.2 of Pseudochaenichthys georgianus. Classification (NCBI taxonomy): domain Eukaryota; kingdom Metazoa; phylum Chordata; class Actinopteri; order Perciformes; family Channichthyidae; genus Pseudochaenichthys; species Pseudochaenichthys georgianus. Next base: position 13,767,187 of record NC_047508.1, on the reverse strand, counting down.
ACAGCATTGCATGACTGAATGACATAATGTCATTTGACAAGAATAGCAATGTCATAACACGCCCTAATCCACCAGCAAAGGACTTCTGCTCTACTGAGACCCGGGAATTGACTTATGGCCTCTGCCAGGGACACGGCACTGAGGCCTTTATTACAAAACCCCATGCATACAGCCTGTTTGAGTGAGGTTCTGTGAAAATGTAAACCTTGGCTTTTTGGGAGCCAGCAAAGCACATTTTCTGTCATTTCAACATTTCACATGTATGTTTTTTTATAGGGACATGAGTCTTAACTATATTATATTAAAATTCTAGAAGTGTATGATAATTTTAGCCTTTTAAAATAGCATTTTAACCTGTATCCCTTGGTGGGGACATTGGGACTTCCTTTTTCTTCATTGTATTTTCATACTTCAAAAAACAATAGACAAACGTGCAAATGCAGATTGGGTCATTCTACAGAAAAGGTGGAATCTGGGTGATACAAATCTGCTGACATATATTCCTTCTAAAAACATCTAAAACCTGTTAAATAGCAATAACTAACTCTTATCTTGATGAATCCACAACAAGTAGAGCTTAAAGTATTTTTATTTTTTTAATTATTTGTATACAAAGCTTATTTGTATAGGAATGTCGCTGGTGTTACGTGTTACCAGGAAGAAGAGTAACACCAGTGACGGTAACACCAGTGACACTTTGGAGAAAACACTACCATTTTAACAAAATGGCTGCAATGTGTCAGACCAAATATGGCTTCAGTCAATATCAAAATCGTTTAACTCTTCAATACAATACATTTTCCCATTCAAATGTTCACCCCCAGGGCTATGCAATGAGTAACACTAATGACAGACTTGAAAGACGCATGTAAAATTTGAAGATAAAATGACACCTTTAACAAACAAAGTAAGAAGTATCTGACTTTCCTTATGTCTTTGTCCACTGCACTGCCTCAAATGATCTCTTGTTACAGGAGGCACTTCAGAGACAGTACATTATTTCAAAATAAAAGCGTTTTGTGTAGCAGTAACACCAATGACGTAATTGTGGGTGACTGACATTTATTTGATATTATTAATAATAATTTGCGTTTTTTTTTACCATTTCAGTGTTATATTTAATGTATGTAATGTTATGTAAATATAAATTAGATTTATTTATTGAAAAAATAATCTTTTAAATTAAAACTAAAGGCTCCACTTCCATGTATGATCAAAGTGACAAGGCAGTTCCTTGAACTTGGCATTTTAAATAAATTGCAATTTACGTATAAAACCATTTTTTATTTATTTTTTATTTAGTACCATTGCAAAGACAATCTCTATTTATTCAACATATATAATGAATGTGAGTATTAGGTCAACGTCATGTATTTTGGTGTCTGCAAAAGTAAGTGACAGCACATCCACCTTTTCTGTAGAATGACCCAGTTACATTATATAAAACCTGTTAAAAGCATGCAGACTTCCTTCAGTATTACATGTATGTATTTGTGTATTACAGATTGACTATACAAAATAATGACATTTTCTTTTTGAGATATTTTCGTGATATGTTCCTTGAACCCCAGTTCTTAAATGAAGTAAAACATATAATAATTCATACATTAAAACCTTTTTTTATTCTGGGATTCAGACTAGAATAAACTGTTATGAATGTTTAAATAAACAGAAGAGTCTGTTGCATCTTCTTATTTATGTCTACTAGTACATGAACTCACCTCCAGAGGTAGCTCAGGTGTTACTATAATGTCCTCCCCATTGCAGTCTTCCATCTCAGCTTCTCCTCTGTTATTATAAACAAGTCCGCACCATCACGAGGGGCTCAGTTAGCTCTCACTGATGCTAGCTAGCTGCACAAGTAATTACCAATGCTAGCGTGTATGCTAATATCTCATGCGTATTATAAACCGTTAAATGTATCCGGAAACTGAGCAGTAATATTACCAGATCAATGGAAGCCAACAGAGGTCTGTGTTGCATGCTGTCATGTCACTAAGCTACTTTATCCTGCACTGTACAACATTTCCGTAGGCAGTCTGACTATCAGCTGAGCGAGGGAAAACACTGACGTCAGAGGGGGCGGGGCCTTGTGGTTATAATGAGTTTTTCTCATTATCTATAGTCTATGGCTTTTCTCCACCTCTCCTTTAGCTGAGCTTTTCACCTTCATAAAGTCAGTTAGTCAGTATGTTTTGACCTATGGTTTTGACCTAGATAAATGGCACTGGAGTTTCCACTGTGGTCGTTCTGAATCCATTGCAAATCAATTAATATACATACACAAATTACAAGGGTGGGAGAAGTACTAACATGTTTACTAAAGTGAACGCAGTACTTCCACAGTGTAGAAAATGTTTTCCTGCATTCAAAAGTATGAACATGCAATTATACTACACGATTTTAAGTAGGCAAACGGTAAGTAAAAGTTGCCTCCTCATAATGCAGAATGGCCCATTTTGAGACTTATTATGTATAGATAGTAGATATAGCTTTGTATTAATAATTTAAATATGTCAAGCAGCTAGTTATAAACTAAATGTTGTGGAATTAAAGTTAAATGTTTCCATCTGAGATGCAGTGAAGTAGGAGTATAAACAAAATAGATGTTGCAAGTGGGTCAAAATTGTACAGTATTATTTGATTAAATGAACATAGTTATATACAGTACCACTAGTGATGGCAGTTCTATTTCGTCCCTACTGACCGCCAGAGGCGGTGCTTTAAGGACTGGATATGTCCATCGCGCGCATGCGCAGCTCGAGTACCAATAACAACAAAGTCACCTGTGACCCGGTGTTCCGGTTTAACTGGTTCCCTGATCAACTGGTTGACAGATGTGGAGGCGTGGCCTTCGACTGAAATACACATTTCGATCGCTTCTTCTGTCGTTTACATACATCTTTTGGTATATTTGGCTGGATAGGAACACTTTGATGCACATTCAGTACCAGTGTGTGAGGTTGTGGTTACGATGACGATATCCGGACGCGAACAGCGAGGACTACAAAAAGAAAAACGAGTTGACATGGGCATGTCTGTTCAAAACATTGCGAGCTCCAATAAATCATTTAAACCAGCTATTGTTGGCAGACTTATTACTGAATATCGTTCTTAATGTGATACCAAGTCCATCTGAGACCTGTGTACACCTTCAGACAGCCTCCAAGTGAAGCACACGTTGTTTACTCACAGTTTGAAAGCAGCGTGGAGAAGTCTTCAGCTGTGTTAAACTGTGACCCTCTCAGGTAAACTGTGATTCGCCCATGGAAAATGGGATCCGCCCAGATTAAACTGTGTTACATCTTCTGTGGCTATCTACCAGCGATCATGTTTAATATGAAAGACACACACATACATCCCTTATAAAAACGGCATTCTGCAGCACTCATCCAGATAACATGTGACTGTTAACTCGTTTTGCAAAGATAGCAGCAGAAATATTTAGACTTGAAAATGCTGATGGGTCGGCAAACAATATTAGGAATCTTCTATTCCAACTACATAATATTCGGTGTCCATCGACATGAAAATAACAAAAAAGTTCATGCTGGACTCAAACCCGAGTCCCAACAGCGAAAGTCACTCCAGCCCTGCACGTTATGAGTGCGCCGCGGATCAACACGACATATTGAACCACCACACTACAACATTTTAGATTAACCTTGTTAAAAAGTTCCAGAAAAATGCAACCCGACCATCATTTATAATGTGAGCGAATGTATGTACACTTTAAGCCATAATATAGTATACTGACTGAGGTCTGTATCAAGCCTCATTAAGACCCACCGAGATCAGATATCCTTGTTTATACGGGTATCAAATCGACTCGACATCATATTAATAACGATATATGATACAAATGTAAGACTGACAACAAGAATAGTTTGTAAAGGATTTATTGACGTTAGAATTATTAACAAAGCACTTATATACTAATAACGGAATGGCTTATCTAAAGCCAGTTGAGTAGCACTTTAAATGTTTTGGCTCTATGAAACCTGATGTACTTTATGATTATGTTTTCTTCAAGTTTGTATCTTCTTGGTCTTATGCACTTATTGTAAGTCGCTTTAGATAAACGTGTCAGGTAAATGCAATGTCATGTAATGTAATTGACGTGAGTGTTTTGAACACTGTTATTTTATTTTTGATTCTCTGGGAAGTATCGTGTTGATCCGTGGCGCACTCATAACGTGCAGGGCTGGAGTGACTTTCGCTGTTGGGACTCGGGTTTGAGTCCAGCATGAACCTTTTTGTTATTTTCATGTCGATGGACACTGAATATTATGTAGTTGGAATAGAAGATTCCTAATATTGTTTGCCGAGACCAAGATTAATGACCCATCAGCATTTTCAAGTCTAAATATCCCTGCACACGCAGCAATGACATTTCTGCTGCTATCTTTGCAAAACGAGTTAACAGTCACATGTGATCTGGATGAGTGCTGCAGAATGCCGTTTTTATAAGGGATGTATGTGTGTGTCTTTCATATTAAACATGATCGCTGGTAGATAGCCACAGAAGATGTACACAGTTTAATCTGGGCGGATCCCATTTTCCCATGGGCGAATCACAGTTTACCTGAGAGGGTCACAGTTTAACACAGCTGAAGACTTCTCCACGCTGCTTTCAAACTCTGAGTAAACAACGTACGCTTCACTGGGAGGCTGTCTGAAGGTGTACACATGTCTCAGATGGACTTGGTATCACATTAGGAACGATATTCAGTGATAATTCGGGCAACAATAGCTGGTTTTAAGGATTTATTCGAGCGGATCACAGCTTAACACAGCGGAAGACTTCTCCACGCTGCTTTCAAACTGTGAGTAAACAACGTGTGCTTCACTTGGAGGCTGTCTGAAGGTGTACACAGGTCTCAGATGGACTTGGTATCACATTAAGAACGATATTCAGTAATAAGTCTGACAACAATAGCTGGTTTAAATGATTTATTGGAGCTCGCAATGTTTTGAACAGACATGCCCATGTCAACTCGTTTTTCTTTTTGTAGTCCTCGCTGTTCGCGTCCGGATATCGCCATCGTAACCACAACCTCACACACTGGTACTGAATGTGCATCAAAGTGTTCCTATCCAGCCAAATATACCAAAAGATGTATGTAAACGACAGAAGAAGCGATCGAAATGTGTATTTCAGTCGAAGGCCACGCCTCCACATCTGTCAACCAGTTGATCGGGGAACCAGTTAAACCGGAACACCGGATATCGCCATCGTAACCACAACCTCACACACTGGTACTGAATGTGCATCAAAGTGTTCCTATCCAGCCAAATATACCAAAAGATGTATGTAAACGACAGAAGAAGCGATCGAAATGTGTATTTCAGTCGAAGGCCACGCCTCCACATCTGTCAACCAGTTGATCGGGGAACCAGTTAAACCGGAACACCGGCCACGTGACACCGGCTATATCAGCCGGTGTCGTCAGAGGATCTGTTCCTTTCATCTTCTCGCTGCGTGAGAGTACCTTGGCTACATTTTTGTAGCCTACAGCCATAGGCGGTGTGTGAGGCTCAGGTTTGGGAAGGCTAAATAACTTGTTTTACCTGACACTGCCTGCCTCGGCGTCTATAGAAAAGAGATAAACTCAGTGAAAGCACGGGCACCGCCTGATCAGAGCTCAGTGTGCGGAGTTTAAATCTATTAAGTATAAAGGAAATACAGTTTAAACTGCCGTATGCAGAGAAGACGCCGACGTGTCACACTTATCATGCATATCACATCATCAATCAGATCATCGATCATATAATATCATAATCTATCATAAGCCTATATTTCCTTATCTGAGTCAGCTTCTCGAGCCGTATCTGGCCGTGCATCACCTACATTGTCACATACTGTATGCAGAAGTATTATTTTAAGCAATACATTAAGTTTGACGAAACACTCAAATCAAATGTAATTCAAGTCAGATCCACTTGTGTTTTAGACGGGGCAGTGATGTCATAAACCTGTTAATGTGCGCATTCAGCAGTGACGTGCGGTGAGGTTCATGGCTGGTGAGGCACTGACTCTTTCAGAGTCAGATTTACAATTATTATATTTTGACCTTAATCGAAATGTTCAGTTATTTTCAAAAGCTTTTTTAGTCTGATGCTTCGATTTATTTTAAACAGACCGTTCAACAAAAGAATACCCAAAATCAAAATATTGGATTGTTCTTTCTTAGTAAGATCGTATTTTCATTACAATTGGGGTCTTACCTTGACTTGAATATCCATGCTATCCTTTTGGACAACAATCTCTATTACTTCTTTGTAAAAGTCCTCTTTATGTTCCTCTAGTTTCAAAAGTCTAGTTTGTTGTTTGCAAACCAATCAATGTTGTGTAATTAACAAGGATAATCTGGTGTTTTTTAGTCGATGAGTAGTTCAGATATCACTGTAAAATCAATCGACAGTAAGGAGAATACTTACTTCCGGGTGTACAATTCTCCATTATCCAATGGGAATGGACGCTCGTAATACAATAGGGGACATGATCATTATCTTTTAAATAACGTTAACTAAAGGGAACAATCTATTTGACACAGCTGAAGCTCTGGCCTTCCTTAAAAACTAATTAATTTAATAAAAATCACAGTTGCATTACACACAATGCACTGTTTTTTGAGAACACAAATTCGTAACTAATGTAATTTTTACATTCTGACGAAAAATTTAAATTATTATGAATACAAATAAAATAATAGAAGCCTCCCGTGAGTTACTACAAGCTATAAAGTAGATTTAAAAAACGTTTTATAGAATAAAAGCTCACTGCGGGACGTTGTAGAAATGCGTGTGTGCACCACGACAAAGGAGCCTCATTAGTGCGAATGCTGTTTATGTGACCCACACAGTGTGTGATCACAATGTTATGTTTATATGTAATATCATTTTATATTACCTGTTTAACAATGGACAGCAGGGGGCAGTAGATGGCAGAGTAACACTGCCATAAAGGGGTTTGTTATTATTTACGCGTCTACCGTAAAATGTCTGACGTGATGACGGAGCTGACGTTAGCTTGCCATTCTGGCAAGACCCGCCAAACGAGGAGTAAAAGGAATTCTCTGCTCATAATTTCTCCTGTTTTACAGGTCAGTAATGTGTACAGATTGTCACAAATGTTATAAATCACAATGTCTTGAGTTTGAAGTGGTGTTTAGATGTTGTTTATTATGTTTAATGCCGTGTAGAAGACCACCCCGTGGTGGCTGTGTGTGTAATGGCGGTCGCTAGTGATGCAAGTGAATTGTTTATAGCTAAGAAGTGTTTGAGGTGTGTTTTGTATGGTCTATGGGTCCTATGGTCAGTCATAATTTAATTATTATAAATGCGTGTTGCTTGATGCTAATGCTAGCATATATTAGACCAATGCTAATACTTTGCCTGAAAAGGTAATTAACAGTGTTTGAATACAGCACCAATATCTGTTTTGAAGCAGTACATTCTTATTTGGAGTCATGATGTTAATGACACTTGGTTATACACAAATGTGTTTATTTTGAATACTACAAGTATATTTTGAAGATATAAACATGTGTTTATATTGAGAGCAGTAAAGGGCCAGGACAATTGTGTTTTGTGCCAATTGTTAATAAATTCTGGCAAGACCCGCCAAACGAGCAGTAAAAGGAATTCTCTGCTCATAATTTCTCCTGTTTTACAGGAAATACTATCTGTCATCGCGCCCTGCATAGCGGGGCCTGTTACAAATTCTTGGGGGCTCGTCCGGGATCAGCATCGTTTGAGACGACCACATGCTGATCCAGTGATATTGGACCTAAAGGACCGGACTGACGACGTGTTGCCGGAGTGAAGGTGCTTCCAGTTAGCGACTCAAGAGGTAGAGAGACCAGGTTGAAGGGGATCTACGCCTAGGAGTGCAGAACTGTTTGCCACAGTTGCCCACAACACACAGGATGGCGGACAACGAGAGGAAGAGACTATGCTGGTCCATCAAGAAAAGACTTCATCAGCTAACAGCAGATGCCTCTACAAATAGTCAAAAAATTGCCTTTTTTGGAGTAACACAAGAGGACATTTTTTCGTTGCGTTTATGGAACGCTGACAGCGGCTGCTCACCTTCTACCGGACGCCGAGAGGAGGAAAACAACACGCCGGCTGCTCAGCTGGTAGCAGCCACCTGACGCCGAGAGGAGGACGGCTACAACTCGTTTGCTCATCTGCTGCTCAGGAAGGCGACAGAAGCAACGCTTTAAAACCTCGATGAAGACGTGGGGCTTGGCGGACAGTGCGGCATGCGAGTGCGGTGACCCTGAGCAGACCGCTGTCCATATAATCACCATCTGCCCCTTATATAGACCACCCTCGGAAGCCAGCCTCTTCGACCTAGGACCAGAGATGCGGGCATGGCTACACGACACCAAGTTGGACATATAACGTTATACGAAAGAAGAAGCAACGCGCTGAATGGTGCCGGGAAGCTTTTCGCCGCTTGGCACGGAACTACGTTCATCTAAGGAGGTATGTGTAGCGCGCTACAACCGGTTTAAATGGCCATAGGAATTAAGTTGTGTGCACACATAAGGGGCGTAATTCCAATGCATTGGTTGTGAAAGGGATGAACAATAAGCGCTTGCATTGTACTGATTGATTTGTGACAATCCGTTTGACTTTAAGACATTCAAATATGGAGGAACGCTCTGCGGACATACCAGCAGCTGACAGTGCGTCAGATTACGCGCTGCCAGCAGCTGGCAAGCTGGATAGCGTGGCCGGCTGTAGTGATGCGCAAAGCACTAAGCGGGTAGTTAAACTCTCTGCCAAAGCACTTGCGGAAAAACTTGAGAGGTTGCAAAATGGCAGAAAGGCTAAGCTAAATAAAGCTAGCAAATTAAGAACAAATATAAAAGATTTGATGTTAAGTGCTGAACATGCTAAGGTTCAAAATGCTCTTGATGGTTATATTGAATTGTGTGTTGAAGCCAGGTCTATGCATGACACTTTAATGGGTTTATTGCCACATGATGAAAATGAAAGACATGAAACATGGTTTAAAGCCAAAATGATGTTCAATGATGAATTTATTGTCCAAATCAAGGTGTGGGTTTGTGAAACCAAAGGTACTGGTGATAATAATGATGAAATCAATCCTGATGACAGTGTTTCTAATGTTGGTAAATGTTCAAACAAAAGTGACAGCAGTACAAAGTCAAGTACAACTTCATCTGCACAAATTATAGCAGCAGCAGAAAAGGCTGCAATTGTTGCTCGCATGGCAGGTTTAACTGAGAGGCATGCACTGGAGGAACAGGAGCTACAATTAAAGCTACAATTAAAGCGGAAAAAGGAAAAGCTTGATTTGGAAACTGAGCTAGCTGTATCTACTGCTAGGCTAGCAGTTTTACAGGGTTCACATTCACGACGTACCTCTCTTGCACCAACAAATGGAATGAACTCATACCTGGAAAAGGAAAAAAGGAAACTGGCATCGTTAAACATACTTAACCCCCTGGCAAAGGAGTATGATTCCACATCATGGAAAATATCCTACAGAAAACCAACAAAGATGGACATGGAACCAAAGCAAGCTGAAAGGCAGTTTGCATTTAAGGAAGATTCTTATGTACAAAAGCAACATTATCTGGGAACATCACATGGGTTGATAACTGGTGAATCAACTGCATGGGAAAGTCAACAGGAAAATCACCATCAGCAAATCAATCTAATTCCACCTGAAGGTTTATTCACGATAATGCAAAAGCAAAATGAAATGACAGCTGCACTGGTTCACCAGCAACGTTTACTGTCTCTACCAGCAAGAGACATTCCTATCTTTGATGGAGACCTGTTTCAGTACAAGGCTTTCATTAAAGCATTTGAACAAGGAGTGGAAAACAAAGCCAGCAAAGCCGACTGCTTGTACTATTTAGAACAGTTCACAAAAGGACAGCCACAGGAACTGGTTCGTAGCTGCCAGCATATGGCTCCAGAACGTGGCTACATTGTGGCAAAGGGTCTTTTGCAAGAATATTTTGGGAATGAGTACAAGATCGCTGCTGCTTACATAGGAAAGGCTCTAGCTTGGGCAACAATAACAAAGGCAGAATACATTAAAGCACTACAAGCCTATGCTTTATTTCTGCGTGGATGTGCTAATGTGATGGAAGAACTTCAGTACATGCAGGAGTTGGATATGCCCTCCAATATGAAAATGGTTGTCTTCAAGTTGCCATACAAACTAAGGGAACAATGGAGAAACAAAGCTCATAACATCATGGAAGCCTCAAACAACAGAGCTCATTTCATTGACTTGGTCAAATTCATTGAGAGGCATGTACGAGTCCTTTCTGATCCGATCTTTGGAGACATCGAGGATTCAGGACATAAATCAGTTGCTATAAAATCTTCCAACATGTTTCAGCCATAATCAAAGAACAGAATGAAAGGAAGTAGTTTTGCCGCTACAGTATTCCCAATGAGTGAGGTCGGAATTAAAACGACAAACAACTCAAAACCACAGGAGAGCTTGGTGTGTCATTGTTGTGATCACAACACTCACGTTTTGGACAGATGTAAGCAGTTCAGCAGAAGGAAGCACAGAGACAAAATTCAATTTCTAAAGGAGAAAGGAATTTGCTTTGGATGCTTGTGTATTGGACACATAAGCCGGGACTGTAAACAACGCTTGATCTGTGAGGTTTGTGAAAAGCAACATCCTACTGCCCTCCACATAAATACATCTAATGTGGAATTGGGACAAACCGCTAAATCACAAACACCCCCTCAGACATGTGGACGTACAGGAGCCGGAAATGATGGCTGCATTCTTTCAATTATTCCAGTGCAGGTCAAGTCCACAAAGGGAAGTGAGATTATACAGACCTATGCATTTTTAGATCCTGGAAGCACAGCCACATTCTGCTCAGAAGATCTCATGCACAGATTAAACATCACAGGAAAAATAACTAATTTTCTTTTGAAGACTATGGGACAGAAAAAGGTCGTTCCAGCTTACTCCTTATTTGGGATGGAGGTATCTGGTCTTGAGGGAAATAACTTTTATTCTCTTCCAGAAGTCCTCACACAGAAGCAAATGCCAGTAACCAAAGAACACATTGCTACAGCCGCAGATGTGAAGAGGTGGAATCATTTGTCAAAAGTTCATATCCCCAGGATAAATGTCAATGTTGACATGTTGATTGGAACCAACGCTCCCAAGATATTGGAACCTTGGGAAATTGTCAACAGTTGTGGAAATGGCCCATACGCTATAAGAACAGTGTTGGGATGGGCCATCAATGGTCCTTTACATGGAAGCAGCAATGGCAGCGTTGTTGACATGGAGCAAGCTTCTGTTGTGGTGAATAGGATTTCTATTTCCAAATTGGAGCTCATGCTTAGCAGTCAGTATAATCATGACTTTATTGAAAAGCCCTCGGAGGAAAAAGAGATGTCAAGGGAAGACCAAAAATGTATGGAAATCATGAATACATCTGCAACATTACAGGACAACAGGTACAGCCTGAAGTTGCCCCTTAAGACACCTGACGTCCTTCTTCCAAACAACTTTGCAGTGGCAAAGCAAAGGCTACTTGGATTGAGGAAAAGATTTGTGAGTAATCCAACGTTGCATAAGGAATATGCCAGCTTTCTGAATGGAGTGATTGAAAAGGGTTATGCTGAATAGGTACCAACACAGCAGCACTGTGGCAGTGGAAAATTATGGTACATCCCACACCACAGTGTTTACCATCCACGAAAAGGTTCTCTCCGAGTGGTGTTTGATTGTGGTGCCACATTTAAAGGAACATCATTAAACAATGTACTTTATCAAGGTCCCAATCTCACCAGTTCACTGCTTGGAGTTCTCACTCGTTTCAGGCAGGAACCTGTGGCATTCATGGGCGACATACAGGCTATGTTTCACCAGGTCAAAGTCACAGAAGAAGACCGAGACTTCCTTCGTTTTCTCTGGTGGCCAGAGGGAGACTTCACCAGAGAGATCCAGGAATACAGAATGACGGTGCATCTGTTTGGGGCTGTCTCTTCTCCCAGTTGCGCTAGCTATGCGCTAAGGAAAACTGCTGACGACAACAAGTCTGACTTTTCTGCAGAGACTGTTGAAGCAGTTAAGCGAAATTTCTATGTGGACGACTGTTTGATGGGTTTGGGCTCAGAGAAGGCAGCAATACAAATGGTTGAAGATCTTAATGCTCTCTCAGGGTGTCCGCGGGGTCTTAAAAAGTATTAAAAGTTGATAAATCAATTTAGCGAAAATTAAGGCTATTAAAAAGTATTAAACGGCATTTTCCAAGGTATTAAGAAGGTCCACAGCAACGACAACATGAAACACCCTTTAATTTACTGAAACAACATGTCGGGAAACCCCCTCAAGTTGGCCCCATGCATCGCGTGCCATAAAATGCTGCTTCTTATTTTAAATTTCGTTGCCTTGCTCCGCTCTGTGGGGGGGGGGGGGGGGGGTTTATCTGCTGGTGGACTACCTGAGAGATATACAGCAGGAGAACACGCCGTCCACCGCGGAGAATAAACAGAAGGGCAACCATGCTCCGGGGTCTTCTTCGCTGCTTTTGGTGTATTTTGTGGCGGCAGCAGCGCCACTTACAGGCCTGGCATATGTACTACAGCGTTTCCAGCATTTCCAGCGGTCTAGTGTGAACGGACACGTTAATGAATCGAATGCGCTTGAACGGAAGACTTTTTTGCGTTTGCATATGTGTTTTACTGTATGCGTCCTCGTGGGGCCGGGGTCTAAGCCAAACTATATCCGGTCACAGAGATCTGATATTTTAAAGTAAGGTCAACACATATCGACCCTAAATATAGTCTATATTAAGAACGAGAAAAGTCTTAACATATATATCGTTTTTTGTAAACATGACAAATGTGTGAGGGTGATGACGTCAGAGAATCGTCCTATGTGCCGGGCTTAGCCCCGGACAGCCCCAGCCCAATTTAACCCCTGGGTATTTGTGAGGGAGCTCCTATATGGCATTACCCCACTGAAGCTCACCAAAGTTTAATATATTTCATAGTTTTGTCAATTGTTTTGTTTATTGGTCAAATACTGGTTTCTAATGGTTTCTGAGGAGTTTTACTGGAATGAAAGAGCACAGAGTACAGAAGCAACAATGCAGCATACTGCCTTAACCCTAACCCACAGAGAGGTTGAAGTGCATGTGGAGAGGAGGCTTCAGTAGTCTGTCTGCACTCTGTTTAGTTGTGCTATCTTACAATCAATATAGTAAATGTGAGGTAAAGTGTGTCGCCAAGGTAACCGGTTAGAACTCGAAGTTGCGATGAGGTCTTAAAATGTATGGGAAGGGTCTTAAAAAAGGTCTTAAAAGGTATTACATTTGACTTCAGGATTCCTGCATATACCCTGTCTCTGTAAAAGAGGAGGTTTTGTGCTGGAAAAATGGATCAGCAATAGTCGGGCAGTTTTGGAGACAATCTCGGAAGAGCAGAAGGCTAAAGAGCTAAAGGACCTGGATCTGGATAGAGACAATCTTCCTCTTGAGAGAGCTTTGGGACTACTCTGGTGCGTCTTGTCAGATTCCTTTAAATTCAAGATGGAAGTGAAACAGCAGGCTCTAACCAGACATGGCATGCTATCCACAACAAGCTCGGTGTATGATCCTTTGGGTATTTTGGCACCAGTCACTTTGCCAGTCAAGATAATGCAACAAGAGCTTTGCAGGAGAAGTTGTGGATGGGATGATGCCATTCCACCAGATATCGTACACCAGTGGAGACGGTGGTTGGAGGACATTAAGCTGTTGGCATCACTCAAAGTGGACAGGTGTATAAAGCCAAAGGACTTCGGTGAACCCATACACTCTCAACTACATCACTTTGCTGATGCCAGTGAAAATGGCTACGGGACTGTAACTTACATCAGGCTAATGAACTGCAAAGGTGATGTTCATGTTGCTTTCCTATTAGGAAAGGCTATAGTTACACCCATAAAAATGGTGACCATTCCACGACTGGAACTAACAGCTGCTGTTCTGGCTGCCAGAGTGGATATGATGTTAAAATCAGAGCTTCAACTTCATTTGGATGAGTCTGTGTTTTGGACAGACAGTACTTCAGTTCTGAAGTACATTAACAACGAGAACAAGCGTTTCCACACATTTGTGGCAAATAGGATCACAACCATAAGAGAGGTTTCAAGACCATGTCAATGGAAGCATGTAGGAACCAAGGACAACCCAGCTGATGCTGCATCCAGAGGAATGAAGATCCCTGACTTTCTGAAAAGCCGCAGTTGGCTTGAGGGTCCCACGTTTCTTGTCAAATCTGAAGAGGAATGGCCTACATATTATGGCGGTTGATGTCATACTGGATTTTGTTGACCCAGAAGTCAGAAAAGATACCTCGGTTAATATCATAGTCAATGGATCACTTGATGCAACAGACCAGCTCATGACTTACTTCTCAGACTGGAAAAAGCGCAAAGTGTCGGTGGCCTGGTTTCTCAGGCTGAAGACAATTCTGTTGGAGTTGTGTCGTAAAAGAAAGGATTTGAATCCCTCTGCACAAGCTGGTCAAGTGAAAAGACCTAAACTATGTTTAGTACAGGAAGTGTAGGATGTGCATTTCTATGTATTGAAATATGATTTTTACATTTGGCTCCTTAATTGTTTTCAATTGATACCTGTACTATCAATTAGGGGCTGGTGTGTAGGAGCCAATTAATTGTGGGTATAAAGGTAGGAACCTGTGTGTTGGTGAGAGGTTCCGCCGGAAGGCCCATACAGTTTTTGACCACACACGGAGAGCACACACGGAGAACACACACACACACACACACACACACACACACACACACACACACACACACACACACACACACACACACACACACACACACACACACGGAGAGCACACACATGGAGAGCACACACGGAGAACACACACGGAGAACACACACGGAGAACACACACACGGAGAACACACACACAAACACGGGATTACAAGCAAAGCAAAGTATTGTGTAAACGGTAATATCGTGTGGTGAATATGGAAAGAAGCAAGTAAATGGAAACCAGTAAAATGGAAATAAATGGACTGTTTCAAACTGGAAACTTTGTTTCTGACCTTTATTCGGCAGCAAACTTGTGTGCGTCAATTACACCCACCAAGCGGATCCTCAGAGGCTTAAAGCGTTGGCTTAGCCTCTACAGTATGACTCTACTAAACCTAGAAGATGAGGGAATGTCAATGTTGTTGTGTCTACAAGATACTGTTGATTTGATTATTGCAAACCGTAGCAGTGGTACCGTGGGTTCCAAAGAGGGTGAAATTGATACTTCTGTTAAATCACCTCTGATGTTATCTGCTACTGTTAACGCTAACCAACAACTTGAGCCATTAGACAATCCAATTGAGACTGGCATTCATGACGCAGACATACAGAAACTGTTAAGGGGCTTAGAGGAGGTGCAAAACAAACTTCAACGCAGTGTCACCACACCTAGTTCAGATACACCGCAACCTCACTCTAGCCAACCCAGTAAGCAGCATACACCTAACTCACCACATACATTTACAGAAGGACTCTCTAATCCCACCCGAGAGAGCATGATTTCCCTTAAAGATCTTTCATTTCTGCATAGAAGGTAGTTTAAGATTCATGGAGGGCAGATAACTGACACTTCATCAGACATTAGCTTTAACAGCTTATGTAAACAGATTGAGGAAGGCTGCAGAGAGCAACACACTGATGACGAGATCATTAGAGGGGTGTCACGCATTATAAAAGGTGGAAACTTTAAAGACATGCTG
The DNA here is from genome assembly GCF_902827115.2 of Pseudochaenichthys georgianus. NCBI lineage: Eukaryota > Metazoa > Chordata > Actinopteri > Perciformes > Channichthyidae > Pseudochaenichthys > Pseudochaenichthys georgianus. The sequence goes on along the minus strand of NC_047508.1, from coordinate 13,751,401 downwards.
ACAAACAAGGAAGATCTTACAGTCACCGAGCTGAAGAGTTTCCTGCAGTCCCACCTTGGCGAGAAGAGCAGCACAGAGCTCTTCCAGGAATTGATGTGTGCTAGACAGCATGAAAATGAAGCTCCACAGAAATTCCTATACCGCATGATAGGACTGAAACAAAAAATAATGTTAACCTCCAGGCAGGAAAATGCACTTATTAAGTATGATGCGTCTACACTGCAGGGTGTGTTTTTGAATGCAGTCTATCAAGGCATGGGAGAGAGACATGAGGATGTCAGACGGGAGCTGAAACCTCTGCTTGCTGACCCCACTGTGTCTGATGAAGCTCTGTTAAGGCAGGTTATCAAGACTACGATGGAAGAAAGTGAAAGAAAGCGCAGACTGGGACGCAGTTCCAACCGCAAGTTAACTCAAGCACACAGCAGACTCGCTGAACCTGAAGAGATACTCAGCAGTGTGGGAGAGACTAAAAGTAAGGATAATGTCATCCAGAGATTGAGTGCTCAGGTTGAGGCTTTAACACAGGCAATGGAAACACTGAAACAGCTATCAACAACAACAACCACCCAGGTGCCTGAGGGGCTACATCAAACCACTCACCAGTGTTGCTCTGACAAAACCAGACCAGAGAAGAAGACCAGGAGACCGTATGGGTGCCCACAATGCATAGCTCAGGCTCAACCAAACTGTAGCCACTGCTTTTTCTGTGGGGAGGAGGGTCATCGTGCTATAGGCTGCTTGAAAAGACAGAAGCAGGCGGGAAACGGGCACCGGTCAGGGCAACGGGACGACCACTGACCGACCCAAAGGAAAAGTCCCACCCCCAGGAGGTTGCAGCAGCAAGACAAAGCACTGGTCATACACCTATCAACACGCAGAAAAATAACGAACAACACCCAATCAAAAAGATAACTCCGCTAATTGGTCGAAAGTCGCTATTGAGATGTAGCATGAACGGTTACGCCATAACCGCTCTTTTAGACTCTGGGGCCATTGTGAGCATAATAGACAATGCTTGGAAAGACAGATACTTACCTGGACAAGATATTAGACCCCTCAGTGAACTCATGGAGGATGATCTCTACGTGACGGCTGTCACAGGAGATGCAGTACCTTATGAAGGATGGATTGAAGTGGTAGTAAACCTGCAGGGAAACGATGATCCAGACTTATCTATTCGAGTGCCTTTCCTAGTGAGTCGAATAAAAATAGACAGACCGATAGTTGGTTTTAATGTCATCCAGGAACTCTTTCGGAGTCATGAAAGTAGACCCAAAGTGATATCTATCCTTGTCAACTTGCTTACGGGTGCTTTGGAGATGGACAGTGCAATGGCAGAAGCTATGGTGAGTTTCATAAAGACTGAGCAAAAACAGAAACAACAGAATGCTGCAGTAAAGATAGGCAGGAAAGAAGTCACTATTTATCCTGGCCAGGTAGCTTATATTAAGTGCAGGGTACCAGTAGATATTAGTGAATCTGACTCACTTGTGCTTTTCGAACCCGATCTAGAAGCTACACCACTGGCACAGCTGAGTGTTGGAGAAGGACTAATGGCGATCCAACAGACAGAGAGACCTTTCGTAAAGGTGCCTGTGTCAAACCATTCCAGAAGTGCTGTGACTCTGCTCAGCGGTACTGTTCGGCAACATCGAAACCATTGACAGAGTGATAGAGACAGATAACCAAAGCAGCAAGGACAATCAAGCCCAGGCAAATATAGCCAGTTCTTCCACATCACCACACTCTAACAGTGACAAACCCACTTCTGCACTGTGGCACCCACCTGTGGATGTCAGCCACCTGAGTGATGAGCAACAGATGAAGGTGGAACAGATGTTACACAAGGAATCGGCAGCCTTTGCTAAAGATGATGGGGACATAGGTTGCATTCCCAACCTGCAAATATCCATCAACTTAAAGGACAATATCCCAGTTCAGCGCACATACAGTGCAGTACCCAAGCCCCTTTATAAAGAGGTTAAAGAGTACACAGTGTGAGAAAAAGTTTTTAGAGAGTACTTGTCCATGGACAAGTGAGTTTGGCAATTTACTTGTCCGAATACATTTTTCACTTGTCCAGAATGGACAAATATTGGGGCCACTGGAATCTTCTTCTTTGTCATCGTATTTTACATTTTTCCACGTTTTTTATGACACCGCTAACGTAAGTGAGCGGTAAGATTTGACTGCATCACACATAGGGTTGTGTATCGTTTGGATTTTAATGATTCCGGTTCTGCTTTTCGATTCCGGTTATTTTTGGTTCTCGATTCTGGTTCTTTGAGAGGGTAAATAAGTCCCATGACAAACTGGGAGAAAAATATATTTATGAAAACATTAAGTCAAATCTGTATTCCTATTTACAAATCACTTCATACTGTTTAATTTTTTACGGTTATTGAATACAATTATATAAAAATAATCTCTGCATTGTTTAGTTAGTTCCAAGTGGTGCAGTTTGAGAATGTACAATTGGCCCATTCTCCTCTGATGTTACACTGCAACCTGCCTGTGAGACAGAGTCCAACCACACATGTCCAACACATAGGACATAACCTAATAATAATAATACATTATATTTATACTAGCCTATAGGCCTAGCACTTTTCTACAACTCAAAGACGCTTGCACGCTTACACATGTCCTGCAATACACATGCTGCAGCTGCCCAGCTGCGCACTGTTTGTAAAAGTAAATAAATAGTATTTTCATTTCAATAATGTACTTTCTATACCCTGCTTCATAAACAATACTGACATCCCTGTGCTCCTCCGAGTCTGGGGGTCCGGGGATGTGAGGACAGCGCGAGGACACAGACAGGGAGGCTGCTTCACTTCATAAAGGAAATGGTGGTCAATATTAACAACATAGGAGTTAAAACGCTTAATAACCTTCATTACGTGTTAAAGAAAGAACATAAGAAAGTTTGACAAAGATGAGGCTGTTAAACGGGCAGCGGATCCGCTGTGTGTAGAAAGAGAGATAGAGAGACGCTGAGCTGCACCGTGCAGCGATCAGCTGATACGGAGCATAGAGAGAGCTGCAGTCCGCGGGGCTCGGCCTCGCCTCCTGTCCTCACAACTCTTATTAATCCCGGTTCCGGACAATTGTTATTTGTTCCTACTCGGAACCGAGTTTTGCTTCCCAACCCTGGCACTGTACTACACTTCCTGCTCCGCCCCGCCCCCGTCTAACTGTACAGAAAGCGGCGAGATGCATTTCCTTAGGAATCGACAAGCAGAACCGAAACTAACACTTCTAAACGAACAATGGCGGACACGGACAATTTGCGAATGAGTTCTGCCTTTTGTAAACTGAATGTATCAATAATTTGTCAATAAATCAGGGCAAAAAACGTCACTTGTCCGCCGGACAAGTCAATTGAAAGATCTACTTGTCCGATATTGTAAATAACACGTCCCGGACGGTGGGACGTGTACTTTTTCGCACACTGGTACATCCAAGACCTGCTTGTAAAAGGGTGGATAGTTAAGTCCAAATCTCCGTACTTGGCACCTGTTGTCTGCGTCAGGAAAAAGGATGGGTCCCTAAGGTTATGCATCGATTATAGAATGTTAAACCAGAAAACAGTACCAGACCGTCACCCATTGCCTCGTATCCAGGAACTCATCGACACCCTAAAAGGCCAAAGCTGGTTCAGCATTTTAGACCAAGGCAAGGCCTACCACCAAGGCTACATTGCTGAAGGATCCAGACACATGACGGCGTTCATCACCCCTTGGGGGCTGTATGAGTGGGTGAGGATACCTTTTGGACTCTCCAACGCCCCTGCTGCTTTTCAGCGCAGCATGGAGGAAATGTTGGACTCTCTGCGTGACAACTGCTGTATCCCTTACCTCGATGACATCCTCTGCTACTCCGACTCCTTCACTAGCCATGTTGAGGGAGTACGTCAAGTCCTGAGAGCCTTGCAGTCCCATGGAGTCAAGCTTCGACCAACAAAGTGTGAGCTGTTCCAGAAAGAGGTTAGGTATGTTGGGAGGCTGGTCTCTGCAGACGGTGTCAGGATTGACCCAAAAGACATTGATGCCATCATGTCCCTGAAAGAGAAGAGGCCAAGCACAGTTGGAGAAGTGCGGAAGTTACTGGGTTTCCTAAGCTACTATAGAGCCTATATTCAAAACTTCTCAAGCATTGCAAAACCAGTTTATGATCTGTTAAAAATTAAAGGAAACTCTACTGTGACACAGGGGAAACATAAGGTGGGAAAAGGAGCTCAGATGCCCTCAAGGACACCTGTCCTGTGGACTGATGATCACCAAAGGATTATTGAACAGCTGATTGACACGCTTTCACACCCACCTGTGTTGGCCTATCCGGATTTCGAACTGCCATTTGTGCTCCACACTGAAGCCTCTCAGCAGGGACTCGGCGCTGTGTTGTATCAACGACAGGATGGAAAATTGAGAGTCATCGCCTATGGTTCAAGAACTCTGTCTCCCGCTGAGAAGAATTACAACATGCACTCAGGGAAACTGGAGTTTCTTACTCTTAAGTGGGCGATATGTGTGAAATTTAGGGATTACCTGTTCTATGCACCCCATTTCACAGTATACACAGACAATAATCCCCTCACATACATGATGAGTACTGCCAAGCTGAATGCTGTGGGCCACCGATGGGTAGGTGAGCTAGCAGACTTTAGGTTTGATGTCAAATACAGGCCAGGAAGAGTGAACATAGATGCAGACACGCTCTCTCGTCTCCCTCTTGACATTGACACCTACGTCAGAGAGTGTACTGAGGAACTCACAAGAGAAACCATTCAAACCACATGGGATGGTTGTGAGTCTGCAAAGAGGCAGGATGTTGCTTATGTTGCTGCATTGGACCTGGCTTCATGCTCAGAGTCACCTGTGAATGTGTCACCCCTTACCATTGACCACAGTGAGCTAGTCAATGCCCAAAGGGAGGACCATGCAATCGGTGAGCTTATCAAACTTAAAGAGGCCAAGGCAGTATTGACCAATGAGGACAAGAAGAGAGCCAGTGGTACACTCAGAAAGCTCATGCACGAGTGGGGAAAACTGCACATGGAAAATCAACTGTTGTACCGGACGGCCAGTCAGCGGCAGCAGCTCGTCTTACCATCACGATACCACCCCCTGGTACTAAAGCATCTCCATGACGACATGGGACATGTTGGGGCTGAGAGGGTCATCCACCTGGCTCGAGACCGTTTCTACTGGCCTTTCATAAAAAAGGACATTGAAACCTATGTAACCAGAAAGTGTCCCTGTATTAAACAAAAGAAACCTGTGACACACGTCAGAGCACCAATGGGCAGCATCACTTCATCTGCACCACTTGAGCTTGTGTCTATAGACTATATGCACCTGGAAAATAGCAAAGGGGGCTACGAGTACATTTTAGTAGTTATTGACCATTTTTCCAGATTTGCTCAAGTCTACGCAACAAAAAATAAATCTGGCAGAACAGCTGCTGAAAAAATCTATAATGACTTTCAACCAAGATTCGGCTACCCGGCCAGGCTCCACCACGACCAAGGCAGAGAGTTCGAAAATGACCTGTTCAAGACCCTGAGGCATCTGGCTGGAGTTGCTCATTCAAGGACAACCCCATACCACCCCCAAGGAAACCCAGCTGAGAGGTTCAATAGAACACTGCTCCAAATGTTGAGGACCCTGGGAGAAAAAGAAAAGAGCAACTGGAAAGACCACTTATCCCTGGTTGTACATGCATACAACTGCACCAGGCATGAGGCAACAGGCTTCTCACCCCACTACCTCATGTTTGGACGGCACCCGTGTCTCCCAGTAGATTTAATGTTTGGCCTGTCAGCCAAAGGTCAGACTGAAACAATACAGGGCTATGCTAAGAAATGGTCTCTGAGAATGAAAGAGGCTTACCGGATTGCATCTGAAAACAGTCAACACTCCAGTGCAAGAAACAAGAAGTACTATGACTGTCACATCAAGGGAGTTGTGCTCCAACCTGGTGATAGAGTCCTAGTCCGCAACATGAGTGAGAGAGGTGGACCTGGAAAATTGAGGTCCTACTGGGAACAAACTGTGTATGTCGTCAAAGAACAAGTTGGTGAAATTCCTGTGTACAAAGTGTGCCCTGAGACAGGTGGTGATAAGATCCGTACCCTCCATCGAAATCTCCTACACGTTGTCAATGACCTACCTGTAGACTTGCCTGAACTAACAGGAAATCCGCTACCACCTAGAGGGAAAAGCAAGAGTCATCATGTTGAGAAACAACGACGGAGAGAGACATCACAAAGCAGTGACTCAGAAAACTCTGATGATGAGGCACCTAGAGTACGATACTGGCTAAGAGTACCTCCACAAGCTGGACTTCACTCACAGAATGTTGAACCTAGCTCTGGATCTCAGCGAAACACAGATGGTCAGAAAAGGGTACCTGAACCACATAGATACAGAGTGCCATCGAGATATCATACACCAGAACAACATGGAGTTGTTACACCTGAGAGAGAAACCAGACAAGAACAACCAGAAGAACGGGCTGATGAGGAAGACCTGCCTGTGGATTCTGAAGCACCGGAAGAGCATGAGTATGTACAAGTACCCTATGGCTATGACCGACCTGTGACACCTCAGGATGAGCCAGTGAGGAAATCCACACGGGACAGGAGACCTCCTCAAACGCTGACATATGACTCCCTTGGGCAGCCATCCTCCAGATCATGTGGGTCTACAGACCCAGCAAGACTCTATACTGTACAAGCCATGCCATTCTGGCGAATGCAGCCTGTTCCTATGCCACATTACACTACACACCAGACACTGCCTTACACTGTAATTCTACCATACATACATGCATATTGAGAAGGAAAGATTGTTACACCCACTCTCTTCCATATTGTACAGTATTCACCTGTACATTTAAAGAAGTGCCCTTATGAGAGTGTGTATAAGTGTTTTAAGTTCAAAGAGAAGGGGCACAAGTTAAGAGGTTGATGGTTAATGTCGGGAGCCATTTTTCTTTGTCGGGGAGTGTGTGACCCACACAGTGTGTGATCACAATGTTATGTTTATATGTAATATGTAAGGGATAATGTGCTGCGACGCGGTCATTATGGGGAAAAGAACACCGACAGGCTGATCAGGAGCCCGACGCGAAGCGGAGGGATCTAGATCGGCATGAAGGTGTTCTTTTCCCCATAATGACCAAGTCGCTGCACATTATCCCGCTTATTACATGGCCACATTCTCAACAAAGTAACGTTATGACTCCCAATATTAATTGAAATGCTTTTATGGATTTAGAAAATGATTTTATTGATTTAAAAAATAGTTGTATTGATTTAAATTGACATGCATCCGCGAAGAAAAATAGTCCGTTGTTACTGTTTGAACTAACGTAGCAACGGCAGGAACTGCTTCGATAGCGTTTTTGAGGAGCTTTCTGATTACAGATTTGAAAACATCGCTGCTTGCTTTAAAAGTAGCACAATTCATGATGTCAAACCTTGGAAAGTATCTCGATATCCCTGCCCTGATGCCAAAGTAACTGCACACTGTATGTTTTGCCATTTGATGTATATGTCTGGACCGCTGCGTAAAAAGGAGGGTTTCTGCCCGTTACTTCTCCGCTGTTTTCTTGTCCCTCTTGTCTTTTTCTTTTCTTCACTGGGGACTCATCAGCCACTAACTATTACTCCAAATGACTGTGCTCTCCAAATATATTAAAATGAATGTTAAAATCCTCCATGTTGCTATCACACGACAGCGGAAAACTAAAGACAATCAGACAGTTTGCTTGCTTTTCAAACTGTTACATTTGAAAAACAGTGAGAGCGTCTCTTGTCAGTTTGAAAAGCCAACGGTAGGACCTGCTTGCGTTTTTGAGGAGATTTTTGATTACAGATTTGAAAACATCGCTCCTTGCTTTAAAAGTAGCACAATTCATGATGTCAAACATTGGAAAGTATCTAGATATCCCTGCCCTAATGACAAAGTAACTGGCAAGTGAATATGTGTCGCCGTTTGATGTCTATGTCTGGACCGCTGCGTAAAAAGGAGGGTTTCTGCCCCGTTACTTCTCCGCTGTTTTTCTTGTCCCAGTTCCAAAAGCAAACTGCATGCAGTTTGCTTTTCGGCCCAACTGTATACAGTTAAATCGACCGGACTTCTTTCTGAAGATGTGAGCGTCCTTAACAACGGTCAATTTAACAACGTGTCACGTGTTCTGAATTGACCAATCAGAATCGAGTATTCAACTAAGCCATGTAATAACATTTTATATTACCTGTTTAACAATGGACAGCAGGGGGCAGTAGATGGCAGAGTAACACTGCCATAAAGGGGTTTGTTATTATTTACGCGTCTACCGTAAAATGTCTGACGTGATGACGGAGCTGACGTTAGCTTGCCATTCTGGCAAGACCCGCCAAACGAGGAGTAAAAGGAATTCTCTGCTCATAATTTCTCCTGTTTTACAGGTCAGTAATGTGTACAGATTGTCACAAATGTTATAAATCACAATGTATTGAGTTTGAAGTGGTGTTTAGATGTTGTTTATTATGTTTAATGCCGTGTAGAAGACCACCTCGTGGTGGCTGTGTGTGTAATGGCGGTCGCTAGTGATGCAAGTGAATTGTTTATAGCTAAGAAGTGTTTGAGGTGTGTTTTGTATGGTTGGAGTCATGATGTTAATGACACTTGGTTATACACAAATGTGTTTATTTTGAATACTACAAGTATATTTTGATGTGTTTATATTGAGAGCAGTAAAGGGCCAGGACAATTGTGTTTTGTGCCAATTGTTAATAAATTCTGGCAAGACCCGCCAAACGAGCAGTAAAAGGAATTCTCTGCTCATAATTTCTCCTGTTTTACAGGAAATACTATCTGTCATCGCGCCCTGCATAGCGGGGCCTGTTACATTTACAGCATTCCACTATAGTACTTCAAAACTTTATTCTTCCCCTTATTATTTCAGCCAATACTTTGGCTCTCCATAACTTCAGCTTATTTTCAGCTACAGAAACCATTCAAATATTAAACTATTCAGCCTGTTCAGGAATCGATGGGAAACCTTCAACTTTTGAAAAATATTTCATACTTTTTGAAATATTCAGCTTTTTAAACTATTTTTTTTACATTGAAGTCAATGGGAAGAGCCTTCAAATCAGCCAATACTTTAGCTCTCCACAACTTCAGCTTACTTTCAGCTACAGAAACCATTCAAATATTAAACTATTCAGCCTTTTCAGCAATTGATAAGAAACCTTCAACTTTTTCAAAAATATTTCATACTTTTTGAAATATTCAGCTTTTTAAACAATTTTTTTAACATTGAAGTCAATGGGAGATGCCTTCAAATCCTGTTTTCCTACACTTTGCGCCAAATGCATCTCCTTCCACATAATTTCAGCCAGACCCTTCATTCCAACTTTCAAATGACCACAAGACCTTCAGCTATTCAAACTTGACTTTTACTTTTGATATCTTTTAAACATTCTGAGATATTGAATTTAGTTGGAGCTTGGTAGAGAGGCATTTTTCAGATTTGTACATTAGAGTGGATGGAGCAGCTCGTTAACTCTAGAGTGCTTTGATCTCAAAACAGAGTGCAAGCTCAAAATTCTCCCCCAAAAATGTTTTAAACTTGCTATACTTCCCAAACCCTACACTTCTCAGACATATTTTTTCATGGAAAACGTAGGAAAACCTCTCCTAGGTTGGAAAATTAAAAAAAATTAAGAAAAAATATTAGACAAAATGCCTCTTCAGGGTATGAAGTGACAAAAAGTCCAGCTAGCTCCCAATTGATTCCCTTGTTAAATTGTTCCAGATCTTTCTTCAGAGCAGAGAGAAGTACACTTTAGACAAACTGCTCCCGTCTCCACATTGTACACCAACACGTTCTCACTCCCATCCCGTCATATATTGACGGACGGTCAGGGCCCCTCCCCGTCGCTATATTAGTACCTTGCCCGTCAGGCTTCTACGGGCAGGGCGTCCCATAGACCTTCATTGCGGACAGCGGACCCCTTGACCGTCACGGCCAAACGGCAAACTCTGGGGTAGAGCCGTGAAGCCAATACGGAAGTGCCACACACTGCAGTTCATATATTGGCCGATAGGCGATGGCTGCAGAAAGGAGCAATTTCCATAGACCCCCATGTTAAAATGCCCAACTTTACAGCAGAAAAAAACATGTTTCTCTCCCTGGCTCCATACATTTTTATTATCGATATAGTTAGATTCCACCTTCATGATTATGGATTATGCGACCCTTTTATTTATATTAGGTCTTAAAGTGTGTGCATAAATTAGGGCGTGGTCACATTGAGTGACGGCTCTGTGAAGTGACTGCTGCTGCTAGCTTCTCGTCTCTCTGCTAGCTGCTCCGTGAAGCTAGCTACAGGGACTCTGCCTGCTCAGCTCATCCAGGAAACACAACTTGTAGCCGGCCGTAGTTGTTTGTTCTTCATGCTTATATATCGGACTATTGTGACTCGCTCTGCGGTTAAAACAGACGGTGCATGAATGCGGTAAGTGAAATTCGAGTGCTTTATTTATGTGTTAATGATTTTAATCAGCTACGTAATGAATGGTAAGGCTTGGGTTAGCATGTAAGCTAGTGGTAGCTACATCGGTGCTAACGATTGTAATCGTAGCCTCCAAGTTAAAATCATGGACTGTATATATAAAGGTTAAAACGAAATAGACAAGTGTTAAGTGGGATAATACTGTAGAACAAACGGCTTCTGTTTGAGGTTATAAAATAAGGTTACATCCTTGTAACTTAGAGAGATTTTATTATGTAGGAGGAACTGTATGCATCGCTAAGGTTAATTTAAATTGGCTATGCTCAAGTATGTAGACAAGTTAATGTCGAAGTAGTTATGTGAAATCAACCTCACAATAAGATATGTGTATATTACAATTATTAATGTCATATTTCAAGATGATTACTTAGATATTACAATATGGTTGGTTGAGCTGGAGTTCATTATCGAGCTTACAAGTTAACGTCACAGTCATCTGAAGAACGAACCCAAACCTTGTTGTTTTTATTAATTGCATTACCAAATGGGTATCAAATAAACAGTAAGCATTGGTAACACAACTTCCAAAGTTACAGTAAAATAAAAAGGACCCTGACTCGGACAATACACAATCCAACATGTCCAACAGAAGAGAATCAGTTATATTGTTTGTACACATGGTACTTTACATATATATATCTGTTTGTTTAAGGTGTCCAGGTGATGCAGACAGGCTGGACCAGAGAGTGAGAGACAGAACTGGACTCCTCACAGCAGTGAACTTCAGCACAGGTACAAAGACTCTTTTTTCATACTGTACAAAGAATCAAGAAAGATATTGGTTTAAATGAATGAAGTATTGACTTGAATACACTGATATACATTCCAATAAACAATACTAAATACTAGATCACCTACACATCAGTTAAGTTGAGGGGTTTTTCCATGCAAAAAGTTACATTTAGATATTTAGCAATATGACTTTGTCAGCTTTCTTATGTAATGTATTGAAGGCAAAGATATTTAACACAGTGAGAACTGCTACTATTTATCTCTCAATATTGTCTGTAAAAAACGTGGTAAAAGTTATTCTTTCAGTGAGACAACAGAGCAAGCTTCTACAGTTGCACTACATTTTGATAACAGTTAAATATTATTTTGATAATAACATATATTTCAATGTTGATGAACTTCATACTGTTCATTCATAATCTGATTGTCTTTGTAGCTCATTGTTTAAATAAAAAAAAAACATTACAATTACAAAATAATGATATCTACAGCCCCTAAACACACAAACACACCGCTTTCATAAATAACACACTTGTTCTGCAATAATATGTTTTATGTTTCCTGTCATTTTTGTTAGGAAAGGACATGCCCGGAAGACACGACATGTTCTCCTTCTCTGAGGGTCAAGAAGAACATCCAAGAGGATCATTAAAAGCTGATGCTATGAGATGTTAAGACCAGTACAGGACATTCACTATAAACAACTTTTATTGTAAAAACAGTCAGCTGATCGAATGCAGCTATTTCCACATCTACACTCCATCAGCTGATTATTTCTATTTGCGTCACTTTATGAGCTTCACATCACTTGTGCCTTGTACCGCAGAGTTTGCAACGTCACAAATAAATGGGGCCAATCTTCAGTCAGATGTGAATGTGTAATCTAACATTTTCAGTAAGAATAATGGACGAAAGGAATGCAAATACAAATACAATTTATTGAAATGTGAACCAAAAGTTAATCAAATGTTTTAAATAAAAAGCACATATGGACAGAAGGTGTAAACCTATTACATGTATAAGTAAACACATTTAGTCAAATAACGTGACAGACTAGGCCTGTGCAGTTGGTATCAGCTTTGCCCAGCATGGGCTCCTTCATCAGCCCTGGTCCTCCTCGCTGAGGAAAGACCCTCAGTCCTCTCCACACCAACGGACAGGACGTCCATCACACGGAGGTTTCTCCCTGAAGTCTCTGCAGCCCTCTGGACACCATGCTGTCTCAATCCGTCCACACTGAATATGAGAAGGGGGAAATGAAAATAATAAATGCTTTAGACAATAAGAAACATAAAGTTGACTGAGTTGCTCAGTTTTTTTAGATTGTCAATACTATTACTGTATAACTAATATCTCAGGTTAAGAGGCACATTCAAATAAAGATTGGTCTTTAAATACATATTGTCTTTTGAATTGTTTGTCTAAAGTCAAGGATCTAGAACTGGTACTTATTTTTAATGATAGTCTGGTTATTATGCTGTTGGCCTCACAGGTAAGAGCACTAACTAGCTACCATCACATGTACCTTAGCTTGACTTAAATGTATTAAACGTATGGTTAAGTTATATCAAAATATAAATAACTAATGTCATGCAAACATATTAATATTTGCTTGATTCCAGAGTTGAATTTAGCACAATTGCATACAAACGTTAAGGGGTTTGAAGATTCTGAAGTATTATGCTAAAAACTCAATGACTTAGATTATTATTTATAGTTTTGCTGAATAGTTTCAAGGCCGCTTACCTTAGAAACGTAAAATGCGACGGCAGTGTGCAGATGGGGAGCATGTTAGCTTAGCTTGGTAGCTTCAGCTAGCTCTGGAACTTCCAGCTGGGTGGCAGCAGGTCCCGCCTCGGCTCCGCCTCTTTGCCCTTATTTGGAGCAGGCTGGAGAAGGCGGGAGTTGAACTCTGACGTCACTGTTGAGCCGTTAGTGGCCGACTCCGCCTACTAAGGGCTTCACGGCAACTCTGCAGAATCCTATGGGTGACGTCACGGACCCTACGTCCATTTATATATACAGTCTATGGTCACGGCCCGTCCACACAGCGGCGTGCGCTGACGCTTGCCGGCGGGCGTGTCTGAAACTCGACCAACAACCAATCACATGAATCTCCCGCCCCTGACACAAGCAGCGGTTTGATTGGCTAGAGCTTGTACTGGCATATGGTTCGTTTGGCTGACGCCTCACCGAGGCGTCAAAAGTTGAACATTGCTCAACTTTTGCAGCGAGCCACGCCAGCTACGCTCCACGTCGCTTCCCAAGATGCATTTCGGCTAAAAGTGACGTCACCCCATTCAAAGTGAATGGGGAAGCGTCAACGCACGCCGCTGTGTGGACGGGCCAGGCTTCTACGGGGAGGGCGTCCCATAGACCTTCATAATGCCTATTTTAAGGTTCATTTGGCCATTAAAATGCGTTTTGATGTCATTTTATGCGAGTAATGAGTTTTTATTTCTGATTATTTGTGCAGTACATGTACATGATGTTTAGTTTGCTAGTTATGACGAAGATTACTTCATGAATGCTAACGTTTTTTTGGTGGAAATGTGTTTTTTCACAGCAAAGTCACCCTCTGTACTTGGACTTATTGGGAGAATCTAAAGGCAAGAACATCCCAAATATTCATTTAGGTCTTTATTTTAGACCTTTAGTGTTGCCGTCTGTGAGGAAAATACATGGGGCTCAGAGCCTCGTATTTTTCAAAATCTTTTTTTCCTTCTAATTTGTTATTCTTTTCAAAATAACACACTGTTATTTACTCACCAATAACACACAATTATCCTTGCTTTTATTTATTGGTTTAATTCCATAATCTCTGGCTTTTTTGGCGTTCGTCAGGATCTGAATTTCAAAATAAAAATAACCGGAAACAGACGTAGGCCTATAAGGGACATTTCGAACATCATTGCGATTGTCAACATTTTTGAGTTTAGGATGGCCGAAGACACTACACTACCCATTATCCCCAGCTATCGTTTAGGACTACAGTCCCCGTAAGGTTACGCAGAGCGTCAAACAGCTGTGTGAAATGGAACGAAACCACGCCAGACTATCCAAAACTGGAATCGAACACCCCCCCAGAACTACACATGCTGTCTATTGTGTTTCGCAAAATGTTCTATGGGACGTCTCTACTGAACGTTTTCGTTTTTCCCACAATTAGAAGTTGCCAGTATTAAACACATTGGTGTTATCAAATGTAAAACATATAATTAATAAATGGGTGAAAATCGCTGTCCATAATGCGCAGCATCAATATATAGCATTAATATATACCCACATGGCAGCTCATTGATACTTTGTAATTCTACTCCACTACAATTCAGAGGTTAACCTGGTATTTGTACTCCACTACACTTATTTGAGTTACTTTGCAGATTCTGATTAATGATGTGAAATATAAACAACCCTTAAATCAGACTTTAGTTACACCTGAGTAAAATTCAAGGAAGGTGATTGTCAAGTGCCAACAATCAGGAGAGATATTTGATAGTTGGTGCTTGAGAAGACTAAACATGTATCTGAAATTGACATTAATGGAAACGAGTAATAAAGTATATTAATTACTCGTTATTCTCTACTAATAGTTCATTAAAGACTATATATTATGGCTATTTTGCACATCCCTTTCAAGATTTTAAAGGTTTATTGACATATCATATACACAACTACGGTTTAGTTATGCAATGAATGAAAAACTTGGGTCACAGGTTCCTCAACAGTGCATTACAAGACATCTATCAATATGTGTGTACCTCCACCATTAAACTGTCATATTCTGCACATTTCTTATTCTATCTACATACATAAGAGTATAATCCATATGTATAATATTAGTTAAAATATGTGCTTCAACATAGTTAACATTGCAGGAAAGCAATATATTAGACGATAAGTACTTCGTCAGGCTTAATATTTATTTGTAGATAGATACCCCCAAAGTTTTTTCTTATTTAAAAGAAGACGTTAATCTGTTATTTAATGTTTAAATAAAGGTTAATTCGTTTTTCTGTTTTGCACCTCCTCCTATTAATATCTTTGTACATCCTGCACTAAATTGTTTTATTGTAGAGATCACTTATAGTATCTTCTTGATTTTTTATATTCTATATTTCTATCACAGACCTTTTACTTTCCCCCTATGAAAGTATATGTACTGTATTTTTTTAATCAAATATAACACATAAAAACAATAATTCAATAACGTGCTTTAACCACTAGGCGGTGCACACAAGGTACACACAGCCATAATAACTTTGTATTATTAGTGTAGGACACTATGTACAACATCTGAAGATGTGTAGTTTTATTCATGCTTTCACATAATTTCACAGCATATTGCTATACTATTTCAGACTCAGTATTTACATTCTTACATTCAAAATTCAATCAAATTCAAATCAGTAATATCTTTAAAAACTACAGTCCTTTTCTATCAGCTGTGCACCATTATGGTGTAAATATAACCTATCTATGAATTATATCAAATGTAAAAATCAGCCGAATTAGTGTTGATACTGCAAGGAGACGTATTGTGTGAAGAGAAATTGAAGATGTTTTTTAATTGTTGATATATTTATGATCCACGTCAAGTATTCAGTTTCGGCAGCATTTCTTCAGTTTTTCCAAAGGTCTTCTCATCAGGGCAGAGATGGGGACTCGAGTCTGCGACTCGGACTCGAGTCGCATTTAAGTCGCACACACAGAAGGCTTGTTTGAGACACATTGCGGCTCGCCTCGAAAGTAGACGAGAGTAGCCGATCGCAGCCGGGGGAGGTGTCAAAAAGCTCGCCTGAAGTCGGACAGCTCCGAGTCGGCTTCTTCTTCTTCATCTTCTTCTTCGCATTCTTCTTCTTCTTCTTCTTCTTCTCTCGGTTTTTTGGCGGATTGCAAACAACTTTAAGGTGCATACCGCCACCTCCGGAGTCGGCTTGACTCGGTTTGCATTTATAAAGAATGCACACATGTGTTTAATCGTTAATGTCAGATATGTACTAAGTAAATACATTTGTTCCTGCTCAAGATTAGATTCAACTTTATTGTTATTGCACAGATTACAGGTACTGAGACAACGAAATGCAGTTTAGCTTCTAACCAGGTGCAACAAGCAGTAAAGTGAAAAGTAATGTACACAATCTACAGAATAAAATATAGAATGAATTGAATGATGAATAAACAGTGAGGGGTATGAATACACTAGATATCAGCCTGTGAGCAGTATGAACAGTGTGTATGAATATGCTAAGATATATAAAGTATGAAAACGGTAAGCAGTATAGTATAAAATATATAGATATTAATTTCATGATGATAAACATTGTGGAACAATGATGAAAAATGGGAATGGATGTGGCGACGTAAAACTGACACAAAACAACAACACACTTTTGCCAGCCAATTGGAGAGTTTCATCAGCAGCACGTGGTAAAAACCACCAATGAGCGCTCAGCTCGAGATACCAGCGAGCCGTTTCCCATCAAGCATTTCGCTTCCGCAGCTCGTGGAGAGCAACTGCGCCAACTCGCCTCGCCTCGCTCTCAAGGCTGCGGGCGTCTTTGTCCCGCGAGATTTCAAAGTCTCATGTGGGCGAGCCTCCAGAGCAAGTCGGACAAAATGACTACCATCATGCAACGCACGAGCAAGACGTTGATCGCAACTGTGCAGGTCTGCGCAGGTCTTGCTTGTCTCAAACAAGCCTAGAGACTTCAGACTCGACTTGGACTTGTGACCAAAAGACTTCAGACTCGACTTGGACTCGTGTGTTGGGACTCGTGAACAATCATTGTGTTTTCTATTTTTGGCGTATTAAAGGTGGGGTAGGTACATTTGAGAGAAACCGGCTCGAGATCGCTAGAATTTGAAAATACACAACCGGAGATAATCTGCTAGAGGCTGCTACTTCCTTATAGAGCCCGCCTCCTCCAACACACACGAACGCGCACATGACCAATGAGGGCACGAGATATGTTTGTGCCCAGATGGAAGGCTGACAGGCAGGTAGGCCATCCAGTTACTTTAGCCGGGCTCATTACGCATATGGACGGTTAGCAAACATGTTTAGCTCAGCATCAGCTATGTAATGTTAACTTAGCTTGCTACTAGCTTT
Organism: Pseudochaenichthys georgianus; assembly: GCF_902827115.2. NCBI lineage: Eukaryota > Metazoa > Chordata > Actinopteri > Perciformes > Channichthyidae > Pseudochaenichthys > Pseudochaenichthys georgianus. The sequence continues at coordinate 13,733,981 of NC_047508.1, read as the reverse complement.
GTAACTGAATATTTGAAAAGATTAGTGAATTGCTTGTCACACTTGTTTGAGTTGAGTGGCGTTGACATCCAACTCTTGACATGACATAAAAAAGGTCGGTAACGTTAATCATTACCCACTTTTAAGTACTTTTAACAGTTTCCCTGTGGGGGATTAATAAAGTATTTGTGATACTGATTTCTGATTCTGAATTGTTTTGCTTATAAGTTGTTTGCATTTAGCGTGTGTGATGTTTGTCCTCATATTGCATTGCAATAGCCTGTTTAAAGTGATCATATAACAAACAACTAATCAGTACTGATACTGTATGCTAATAGATATAGGAGTGTATAATAACACAGTAAATGCTTTGAATTTCTTAGATATAGCTGTGCAGTATTCTTAACAGACTGGATAGCAGCAGACAATAGAAGGCTTATTACAACCAGAAGAGACATGAGACTTTTATTTTTTTAGAGACTTGAGACTTGACTTGGACTCGTGACCAAAGACTTGAGACTTGATCAAGTCTCACCCCACAAAGACTTGAGACTTGACTTGGACTCGTGACCAAAGACTTGAGACTTGACTTGGACTTGCAAAAAAAGGCTTGTGAACATCTCTGCATCAGGGCTCTATCAATAAAGAACTACGGCAGATCTGTAATATGTAATGCAGCCGAACCGTGTATTACAATGCCGTTATGTGATGACTTATAAAGAGAAAAGCAAGAGCACTCGGAATTAAGTATTATTGTATTCTTTTAAAAATGTTTTCTGGATTTTATATAAACACCAAATCCCAGCATGCTTTGCGGCTAAAACATCCAATCAGCGTAGCTGAGGATCTTGGGTAATCGCTCGAAATGCCTACGTCTGTTTCCGGTTATTTTTATTTTGAAATTCAGTTCCTGACGAACGCCAAAAAAGCCCGAGATTATGGAATTAAACCAATAAATAAAAGCAAGGATAATTGTGTGTTATTGGTGAGTAAATAACAGTGTGTTATTTTGAAAAGAATAACAAATTAGAAGGAAAAAAAGATTTTAAAAATACGAGGCTCTGAGCCCCATGTATTTTCCTCACAGACGGCAACACTAAAGGTCTAAAATAAAGACCTAAATGAATATTTGGGATGTTCTTGCCTTTAGATTCTCCCAATAAGTCCAAGTACAGAGGGTGACTTTGCTGTGAAAAAACACATTTCCACCAAAAAAACGTTAGCAACCATGTGTACACATTCATGAAGTAATCTTCGTCATAACTAGCAAACTAAACATCATGTACATGTACTGCACAAATAATCAGAAATAAAAACTCATTACTCGCACGAAATGACACGCATTTTAATGGCCAAATTAACCTTAAAATAGGCATTTTCCACCGAGAATAACACGAAGGTTGTTGATCACGTGGTCTATGAAGGTCTATGGGACGCCCTGCCCGTAGAAGCCTGGCGGTCAAGGGGTCCGCTGTCCGCAATGAAGGTATATGGGACGCCCTGCCCGTAGAAGCCTGACGGGCAAGGGGTACCCTGTACGTAATATAGCGACGGAGGGGCCCTGACCGTCCGTCAATATGTGACGGGATGGGAGTGAGAACGTGTCACACACACACACACACACACACACACACACACACACACACACACACACACACACACACACACACACACACACACACACACACACACACACACACACACACACACACACACACACACACACACACACACACACACACAGAGTTAATAGTCCCAGGAAGGCAGCGGCTGTAACAGCATCGAATATTTTTCAAGGCAAAGTTAAACCCACTGCAGCCTTGCACTTTGCCAGGAGAGGTCGCTGTAACTGAAGCTTCGGGAAATGAACCTATTTCCGACACAATTGTCCAAGTGGTTCGATGCTTCATTCAAAGCTTCATTTTGCCATCACTAAGTACCACAACTTGGTATGTTCGATGGTCATTGCAAGTATTTACAGAAAAACTCAGACCAAATATGCAGAAACAGGTCATTTATTCACAAAAGACAGGGAAACATCAGTGACAAAATCAAGGGCATTATCATACACTCATTTGAGTCCATTATGCACTCGTCTCTCACCCCACAACCACACACACTGCAAACGATACATTTATATTTCTTTCTACAGATTGTCTGGCAGTATGGTTAGCTGGTTTACGGCCCCATTCCTGAGGCTCTATCAATAACTTAACAATCACACAAAGAAATGTGTGCTATACAGCACAGATTAAACATTTACTATTATCAGAATCTATGTACATGTTGTGACACTGCAGTGAATTTACATTGAAATGTGATTCAGCTACATTTCCAACAACAAATATATATACAATATTGTACAAAACAAACAATAAAAACATGATGATCATGTTAAAACCTGAAATACAGTTTCACTAGGTCTCTGCTGTTCAAACCAACTTGTGAAAACATCAGCAGAGCAAGCTACTCACACAACACAACACAAATGTAAATAACAACACAGATAAGGCAGATTGTTCTTTCAAGTTCACAAAATAATCTGTGAACAGTCAGCGGACAACAACAGCAAAAACATTTGTATCAGAAAGACAAGATGTAGCAAGAAGTAAAAGAATAGCTACATTGAAATCTGTACTGAAAACTCAGAAGATTATGAAAATGTGCTTTAAGTCTGAAGAGGTGGGGAAGCCTTGCTCCTACGTTTGGTGATCTTATAATGACAAGAATACATATGAACACAGTGTGTGGAGGTTGATAAAAAACTAAAAAAGCAACTAATAGAGAATCAGGGTCGATGACATTTGACACAAAAGTCAAAATATAGCAGGCAACAAGTCTAAACTGTACACATTGTAGGTCAGAGAAGAAAACAGTACTACCTTAATATTTGTGTCCCACACAACTCCCACTGGCAGATCAGGCTGACATCAAGACGTGACAGTTTTGTACATGTTCATTTACAACACTTCTCTCTCTTTATTACCGCCATTCTGTCAGTTTATGTCATATATTCCTCTATTTTTCCCTTTGAAGAGTCCCTATTTTGCTCATTTTTAGGTTGATGTTTGTATTTTGAGCCTCCACTGTGACATGTCTCCATGCTTTAATGTTCAAAAAGCTCTTTATTTTCATCCCACTGCCTGTGCTGCAGCACCTCTTTTCACCCTCTGTCTGAAACCAGAGCTCATAAATGCATGATAGGGCCCCTTTAAAGCGATCTCCATTTCCATCACACCAATTTCCCCTCTCCTATTCAGGATTGTTATCCAGTTCTTGCTTTGTCCTTTAAATAATTATCACAACTTTTTTTCTTTCCTCTTCCCACCCTCGTTCCCTTCAGTTTCGCTCACACTCTCCTCTCCTTGGTCCATTGTGAGCATTTCCTCCGAATCGCCGTGGCACTGTGACACAGAGCGAGGCATCGCAGAGTTGTTGTTGTTGTTGTTGTTGCAGCAACGGGAGGCAGAGCGAAATGTGGCAGAGCTAGTGGAGAGAGGTGACGGTGTGTCCTCGTCTCTGTCAGGGCCAAAGCTGCAGGAGGGAGATGGAGGAGGCAGGGAGGAGCAGACGGAGGGCTGGAGGAGAAGAGGTCAAGACAATTATTTTTTGTATAAAGATTTCTGAAAATGTGGATAACCATTATGTAAATTAGGAATTATCTTATGAAATATGTGTTAAAAGAAAAGAAAAAGGAAATTGATAGGAATGAAATTGAATAATTAGATGTTTGGGAAGATTTCTGGCTCAGAGTAGGAGGAACAAAATTGAGACGGCCTTTGAAGATTTGTAAAATAAAAGTTTGTTACCACCATAACATTTTGAGTTTTCTAAAATATTTGGTTTGATATACAAAGAAGGCGTTATCTAATGCCCTCTTTTGGTCAATGCATCTACAGACGCAACATACATCTGCTTTTGGTTTCAGGTGTATGTTTACCTGTAATGAGACACTGGACTTGTTGGTCTTCTTTTTGACTTTAGCCAGAGCCCCTTTAAGTCCTGTGGATCTCTCTGCCATCTCCAGGGCTGCTCTCAGCAGTTTGGGGGTTTCCGGTCTTACAGGGGCTGCCGGGGCCTGAGGGGGACCTTTAGGCTCTTCTTTGGGCTCAGGTTTCTTTCCCTTGGTAAGCATCTTCCTGTGATTGAGACAGCAACAGACATCAGTAATGGTGTGATACATGCAGACAAAGCAACAAAGCTCTTGGATAACTCTACTTCGGAGGCCTCAGTATATCTACAGGACAGATACAAGGCAGTAGGCCAAGTCTTTTTTTGTTGTGGTTTCAAGATAATGATAATTGCTGCTGTGTGGTGCACTGATGTTTAACCTGGCCTTCTTGCGGAGCAGTTTCTTGGACTCTGGGTAGTGCACCAGGATCTCATTCAGGTCTTTCTTGTCCAGGATGAAGAGGTTGGCAAATCCATGAGCGATAACATTTGCTGTGCGCCGGTTACCCCCACCCACTGCAAGCAAACTGCCAATCACAGAAACTATGGTTAAAAAGCGATATTGTTAACTTTGCCATAAGTCAGTTGGACTTTTTAACATAACATTTTATGAATTTCATCCAAAGGTTTTCGAACAAAAGTAAAAATAATCACACTTCATGATTGTCAGAGATGGCAACTTAGATAGGCAAGAACTGTACGTAATAATGATTTGATAAATGTCCTCACCTGATCTCCCCAAAGACTGATCCCGCTCTGAGAGTGACAAACACGGTCCTTCCATCCGGTCCCCCGACCACCTGCACCTCCCCCGCCTTTATGATGTACATCTCACGACCCACCTCCCCCTGAGCAATATAAAGAGAAGAAGAGGCCGATCATAAGAGGGACAGAGCAATACACATGGCAACAATGATAAGAAAAGTTGCCACATACACTTTCTACAAACAAATAAGTTTGCATTGTACCTTTTTGCAGACATAATCCCCAGGCAGGTAGACAACTGAGCGAAGGCTTTTCAGCATGTCGAAGATCATCTGTCTGTCACAACCCTGTCAAGATGGAGGACGAAAAGAGAGAAAGTAGTGATCTCTTGTGGCTGTCTTTATCACAAGTGTACTGTCTATGGAGTCATAACAGTGCCATAAATGGGGGGGAAAACAGTATGTAAAGTAAATAAAAAGATATAAAATATATACATAAATTGATAAAATATTAAATGTAGAAATATATAAAAAAAAATGTAAAGAACAATTGTAAAGATTTATAATTTACAAATGTATTTTTTTTTTGGGCCGTTTTATGACTATATACAGCACAACTTGGTCTCACAGCAAGATTAGAAACTAACTAAACCATGTCTGTCTTACTGAATCGTAGATTTAAGAATATACTGTATTGAGTACTGTATTCTTCTTATGTGTTTTTACCTGAAAAAGAGCGACTTTGCTGACGATGGAGTAGTTGACATCTATAGCGATGTCCAGACGCATTTTATCTGGCAGCTGAGTCAGCAGCTCCTGCTCATCTGGAGGGCAGATAATGAGAGGTACAGATTGACTGAAATGTGACGTGTATAAGAGATGAATGAAGGTGCACAGATCATGCTCTCCTTACCCAGCATGCCTTGTGATTGCCAGGTGTAGTTGTACCAGGTTTTGACACGGTTCTGCACGTCTTTGGGGATGCGATATGAGGACATGTATTTAATGGTGTTGTCCACACATGTGCGGTAGTAAGTCTGACCTGAAGTGGCTGCACCGACCACATCCCGCATCTGACAAACATAACACCATTTTGCACAAAGAGGTTAATGGAATGCAATTGTGGCAGGTGTCTCTGTTTTTTTATACACACATAAGAATGCATAAGATCTAGAACTCCCCTTAAAGGTGTAGAAAAATAATATCAATACAAAATGTAGAAAGATAGTACATAGAAAAACACTGCACTTAAAAGCAAAGTTAACTACATGCAAAACAGTACAGGGAAGAAGATTAAGTGTATCATTGTATTCGCTCTCGCAATGGAGTTTGTGTTTGCTTGAAAAATGTGTGAACGGCCTACCTGCCCAATCATGATTGAGAAGGCAAAGACTCCAACAAAGTAGTTGATGAGTTGAAAGACAATCTCGAACAGGGTGGTGGGGTCCGGCAGACCACCAATGGTGATCAGGGTCTTCACAGCAAAGTAGTAACAGCGAATGTAACTGAGCAGAGACAATGGCGGGAGGCATTACACAGAGACAGAGAAAAGATAATGTCTTCAAAATGATAACTTGATAAGATGTTAAATAAATGCCAACATATGGGACTAGAATAGACCAAGTGACTATATGCGACTGATTCAGGTAAAAACCATCCACATTTTCACATAGGATTTGATTTCTGCAATCAATATTTAAAAGTTTTCAAATGTTTTGGAAATGTCCCAAAAACCTTCTGCAGCATGTGTGGAGCAGCTTGACAAGATGCTCGCCACCAGGGGCAGATGTTATGTAGCAGTACAGGGTTGTAGTTTTTTGATTTGTTTGTGTCTCAATTACAATGTTTGTCACATTATTAAATAAAATTACATATACATATTTCTATGAACACGTTAATAATCATGGAATTCATTTACTACTATAGTCATTAAAAAAAGTAATGTGTGTGTGGTCCGTGTGTGAATGGGTTAATGGCACTGACCTGTTGCCTTTGCCGTTGTACACCCACTGTGTGGAGCCCAGCCCTGTGTAGGCAGAGCCCCAGTAGTACAGGCAGGCATTACAGTGGAGACAGTAGAGAAGGTAGGTGGTGGTGCGGATCACCCTGGGAGACAGAAAGCAAAGAATTTAAATAAACAGAACATCTCAAATCTGTTTGCTCATCTCAAAGAAGGAAGGAAGACACCGTGACAGCAACAGAGATATAGAGAGGATTCATTTAAGGGCAGTGAGATATGCTGCAGCTGACCTGTAGATGTAGGCTTTGGTCAAGATGGCCTCTAGACGCTCGTTGAACTCAAAGAAGGAGTTTATCTGGGGAGGCAAAACAATGGTTAGTTTCAAAATTGGCGTTTCTAACAGTTAATTGATAACTGAATAATTGACTTCCTATTTTTCAAAGCGGATAAACAGAGCCCTGGAAGTTAACTTCTCCTTTGTATTGAAAATAGATGTGATATCCTCAGTGTCCGCTGTTTGTAGCGTAGTGCATTTATGTGAAAGGATTCTTGGTGGTTTATTAAAGCAGTAATAAAGCTCACCTTCAGCAACCGGGGTAAACGAAGCAGAGGGTTGATGCCCGTTTTAAAATAGAAGATCTCCAGGGGAACAAGGCTGGCTAAGTCAAACTGAAAAATAGAAATGTAGCACCTAATTAAATAAATGAAGTAAAGCAAAAAACACTTCAAATGTTACTTTATTTCAACTCAAGTAACTTACCTTGAAGCGTTTGGTTTTCATGTAATTCTTTCTCATCTCTTTTTTGTCACACTGTAATAAAAAAACAGATTGCAGGTATGAATAATACTCAAACGTTGTATTTCCTTTAAAAACAAAGCTTAGCTATGTGTTCTTTTTTTTTGTTCACAATAAAATAATGTTTCCTAGGGCTTGGCAATTAATCAAATTGTATTTTCAATTACTATTGTGCCTTTTAACAGTTATGACATTAACATTACTGTTTTGAAACAATATATTTTCAAGCTGATTTTCGGTTGAATTCAGTTTAAAGTGAAATAATTTGTTAAAAAGATTTAATTTTTTTTAAAGTTCCATTAAGGCATGATGTTTCCGAAGACAATCAGCAATTGTGTGAAATAAAATGTTATCATGTTCCCAGTGTCCCCCTCACCACTATGTCTCCTCCACGGACGAACTGCAGGCGCGGCTGGAAGATGGTCATGTCCAGGATGTAGATGAGGTCACACAGGTAGTCGGTCAGCAGCCAGTAGTAAATGTTGTCGGGGGTCTGGTAGGGGAAGGCCCAGCGCACCGGGATGAACCAAGCGTTCCAGTTCCACGCAAAAGAGACCAAAAACATCCACAGCACGTACATCAAGTCTGAGGAGAGAGGCAGAGGAACAAGGGAGGGAGGGAGATGGGTCTAAGGAGAGACTGAAATCAACCAGCACTCATATGATATGCCAGTAACTACAGAGCGATGGAAAAAGAGCATGAATATGAATGTACAGTAGTTTGAAGCTTAATTTATAACGTTAACCATTTAAATTCTTAATCGATATATATATATATTGTATTTATTTCCTGGGTTTTTCTGCACAGTTGCAGATCAAGATGATGCTACGCTGAAGCTATTTATACTTATGCTATCTGTAGAGGTGGCTTGTGTAGGATAGTTTAATACTGTGATGGAAAGATTTCCAGAAACTTCAGACTGTGTTAATTACAAAAATAAGGAATTTGGTACAGCCGTAAAAGCAAGCAGGATAGGATCTGTGATAAAAAGCAACATGTGGATTATACAGAACTTTGTTTTATGCCAAAGTAGAACAATTGGTTGTGGAGAATGAACTAGCTCCTTAAGTCCTTCCGAATGAAGGGAAAGAGGGAAGATGAAGGGGTGAATGACAGATAATGAGAAGACAGGTGCATGTAACTGGACAGTACTGTAGATTCATCTTTACCCAAACCCCACAGTGCTAAACCATTACACTCTGGTTGCATATAAACACACTGAACACACTTTAGTTCTTTACTAATGAGCAGTAAACCACTCAATTCATTTCAATACATGTCAGAACTTTAAAAAGTGTTAGTCTGTGAGTTGGGTAAAGGAGCTTCTAGTGTAGAGCAGCGGGGGGGAGATTCGGCTGGGTTCTCACTGGTGAAAGGGTCGATGCTGGCAGGGAAGCGGTAGTGCACACACGCGAATATCCACCGAGGAGCTTTCACCTTGCAGCAGCGGCCAGACTGCTGCTCCTCCACTCCACTCTCCACTCCTCCTCCTCCTCTTCCTCCTGAGGGGCCTGCCTCTTCCTCCTGCTCTCCTCCGACCACAGGCTGAGCAGTCGAAGTCTGAGGAGGAGCTGAGGGGAGGTGAGAGGGAGAAAGTCAGAAAAACTCGTAAGAGAGATAATAAGATATGATCTGGAACATTCGTATTTTCTCAAAAAGGTTTCAGAATGAAGGAACTGTAACTGTACTTCTTTTACGCTGCATGGACCAGATGGACCACCATTTTTTTGTTCTTGATCAACAAATATCTTACCAGTCAATTTGAATGAACATATCAAAGGTATCATATATGAATATGAATGACACCTCTTTTTTGGAGCTATGTACACATTATAGGTGCCTGCCTCACAGCTCCTAAAAGAATGAAAAGCTGGAAACTACCACTTCAGTTTTTACCGGTTATTCCACAGCTTAACATTACATTTTGCCAAAAGACAAAATATTATATATGAGTCAAAGTGACTGTAGAACATATATTTAAAAAGCGTCTTATTTGTACCTTTGTAGCTTACTGTCTTTCTCATGGTTTTTCTTTTTTGAAACCGTTGTAATGTTAAACACTTCCTAAAGTGACTCCTACTTTGCCTAATGTTATGGTGCTTCCACCCTCATTTTTATTGAAACGATTAATACTCAGGAACTTGTAAAGATGTAGTGTGCACACTTCCCTTTTTCAACTGTAAACTGCTGATTTTGTCTCACAACCATCCAATTGTAGACCTGCGCAACTTCTTTATTACTAAAAGTGTACTGTTGTATATTGAGGATACACATGGCCAGCAGCCGGAAACAGGCTGGACAAAAAAATATATGTGAGATAATGAAAAACTATTTCTTTGTTTAATGTTACCTTGATCTCTTTAAAAAAGCTCCATGTGACAGGCAATTGTCCAGCTAGTATATAATATAAATGTACATAATCAATCTCCAACATTTGGTTTTTATGAAAGTTGTGCATTTAGGAAGCCCATTGTGAAACAAATCAATCATATAACTAATCACACCATCAGAAAGACTGCATGTTAAAATGATTTTAAATGTAGTTATAGCAATGTTAATCTCTAATCCCTTACATTTTGATCAATACAAAACAACGACATTTTGTTTGGAAATGTTGCATTGTTTGTTTCATATAGGGAAAATATATTTAAAAGTGTGCTAAAAAGGTGTAAATAAAGAAATCATGGGTTACCTACACTCCCTATAGTCTCAGAAACATTTGTGTGTAAGGATGCAAGGTTTTGAGCTGTACTGAAATCAGCCGAGGGTTACTAAAGGTGAAAGAGAGAAGCGGGCAGGGACTCACAGGGGTCGATGCTGTCTTCATCAGAGCTGTCCAGGTCTATGAGTTTCTCCTTCGCCTTCTCCGTTCTGTCTTTAAACATCCGGACCAGCTCCTGGAGACGCTCGTTCACCACCGTACTGGTCTGACTGGCTGACGATGCTGGCCGCTCTCTCATTCTGAGGAAAAAACAGATGAATACACTTGCATTGTTGTCCATTCAACACTGCATGTCAGCACTTTATTTAAAAACTCAAAACGTCAGTTAGTAGTAAGCAGTGCAGGGCCGGCCCTCGGCATAGGCAGTATAAGCGAATGCTAAGGGCGCATCAACCCATCGGGGGCGCCGAAAATTGGGGAGAAAAAAAAAAGTTAGATATTAAAAATATATTTTTTTTGAGATTTCATAACAACACAATTTCCCGATTTTGGATCAACAAAGTACATCTTATTATCTTACACTAACTACGCCTATATTGCGTACAGCGCCCATAAACGGGAAACGGGCGCACGCACCCCCCAAATCAAGTTGAACTGCCCCAGTAAAAACCAGAGGTTTATGTGAAATTGTTCTTTTTTTTTTTAAATAATGGTTTTAGTGTGCAATTATAGGTTTTAATTTTGTATTTGTGTTAAGCTTTAGAGAGCTCTCTCCTGAAAGACTGAGAAGCTCTGATAACCTCAGCTCAGTGAGGTAAAGGCACACCTTTATATGATCATTATAGTTATAAAAAATAAGAGAATATATGACAAAAAGGTATAAAATACTATGACAGTAAAAAAAAAAAAATCTTCCCGGGGGAGCATGCCCCCGGACCCCCCTAGAGGAGGTTAGGTCCCCCCTAAAAGAGGGTAGGTCCACCCCCCACTTAAATCATGTTCAAATGGATAGGATACTAAATACAGTTGCGCACATCTTGTGTCCATATCTTTCTGTTTTGGTGGTCATGCCACAACCGTGCATGCGTGAGTCATTGTGAGTGTCTGCATTTGGGGGGGGCGCCAGCTAAAATATTGCCTAGGGCAGCAAACTGGTTAGGGCCGGCCCTGAAGCAGTGTGTGTGTGTGTGTGTGTGTGTGTGTGTGTGTGTGTGTGTGTGTGTGTGTGTGTGTGTGTGTGTGTGTGTGTGTGTGTGTGTGTGTGTGTGTGTGTGTGTGTGTGTGTGTGTGTGTGTGTGTGTCTGTGTGTGTGTGTGTGAGTGTGAGTGTGTGTGAGTGTGTGTGTGTGTGTGTGTGTGTGTGTGTGTGTGTGTGTGTGTGTGTGTGTGTGTGTGTGTGTGTGTGTGTGTGTGTGTGTGTGTGTGTGTGTGTGTGTGTGTGTGTGTAACACTCACATGTCTTCTGAGCTGTGCAGGCTGGACTGGCTGGGCCAGGCTCTGATGTGGGTGCTTCCTTCTTCATCATCATCTTCACTTTGAGAGTGAAGGGTACTACTGTTACATTTACAGGAGTATTTTAGTTAAATCATTGTTTCAAATTCTCAGAATATAATTCAATGTAATGTGGCTCTACTGTACATCATGTATGATAGTATTTGTAAATGACTTTACATTATTACAAATACGCTTGATTTCTGACTATTATGCTTACTGTTTACTTTCTTACTGCTATTTATGATTTATTAATTAATTTGCAATGAAAATACTGATTAAATGAGCAAATCACACATTTGAATGGGGGAATGAATAAAGATGGATAAATGATCGACTGGACAGCATGTGTAAATAAAACAATACATGGACTCTAGATAGGTTAAAACAGTGTTTAACAAGGGTTAATATCTTACATCTTAGTCCATATACTCCTACGATTCCTCCCACTGCTGATACGGAAGATGAGAGCAGGGTAGAGAAAGGGGAAATGTTAAGAAACAGGGATGGTTAGAAGGGGGGGGGGGTTGTGAGAGGCATAGCAAGTGGATGACAAGTGAAGGTATCATCTACACTATGCATGGACGGATATGAGTAAATGGGCCTCTCGATACCCAAACTCTTTGAGATGGGATCTTTTTGCATCTCTGCAGTCATTCGGTGTCTCTTTGTAGTCATTATTATGACTAATAATGATATCAAATGTAGTTGTTTGTGTATATTTGTTGTAATTGATCCGCTGTTTGTGAGTGTTTTGTGCAAAAGTGAACAGAACATCACAAGAGAAACAAACAATAATAGTTTCACATGACAGACTGTGCTGGTCTCGTGGTGTGTGACCTTTTGTCAACTAGAACTGTTGTTGATGTGCAGAATAGATTTCACAACCTTGGAACCAAATAAAGGCCTTTCAGATGTTCTGAAGCACACACATGTGGTTTCTGCAGGACACTGATGTACAGACTGTAGCAGACAGTAGGGGGCAGTAGATCCTTCTCAAACACACAAAACAGTTTAAGACTAACAAGATAGTTACTTACTCTTTGTCTCCTTTGCTGTGGATCAGAAGCATGAGGGGAGAGAAACATATTATAATGCATGTACTTGTTTATATCCAAAATCAGCCTTTCAAAATGATAGGCATATGATATTAATATGTGAACATTTCTCACCTTTGGCGACATCCTGAAGGGGTCACAGGGACAGTGAGGGTTGTGATTTTGGGGTCCTGGGGGCCGAGGATTTGGGGGATATGGCTCTGACCCTCCCCACCTCCTCCTTCACCTCCTCTCTCATGGTCGGAGTCGACATCTTCTACATTGACAGCTGGCCGAAGGCTGAGGCTAGAGCTCTCTGGAGACGTTTAAAGACAAAACATGTTTGTTGTTGATTAGTGAACGGCATCTCAAATAATGTGCACGTGTATTTGGGCTAATCAGGTCAACGTTAGAGAGAGGCAGATTTTCCTAGATCTAAGTAGGCCTGCCTCAAAAGGATCTACCTGAGAACCAGGCCATGTATAACAGTCCTGGAGGCCGAGAGGACTAGCTTACTCACCTGGTAAGACATTGAGTCTGGCTAATCAGGCTCATGGCACACTGGCACAATTGTGTCTTCTTCAATAAATATAAAAAAAGTGTCAACATGCTGCCTTCTCTTGTATATTTACAGTTTGTTACAAACTTTAACAAGAAATGGAGGGCAGCCATGGTGTATATTTAAAAAATGTGTACTCCTCTGACGACATAATGGAATAGTTTCTTAGCACTTATCTTTAAAGCCTAAGCTACAGTAATAATGATTTTCGGTGCTTTGTTTAAATGATTTTATGATCTATGATTTTAAATAAAGTTTACGAGCAATCAGACGTTTTTTCAGTCTTAGAGATACTAATCCTGCCACACATTATGAGTTTACTTATAATGGATGAGTTTAGGTATGTTCGAGGAATCTAATGATAGAGCACAGATCACTTTCTGCTGATTCACCTGCAGGTCTTATTGCTTCGTCGTCTTCTATGAAGAACGCCGGGTTAGAGAGACCTGAGAGCTGGCGGGACACTGAGTTGAGCTGCTTTGAGGGGGGGCTGACGATTGGCGGCAGGCGCGGGTAGGATGGCACATTGGGCAACTCGAGGGTGCTGCCGTTGAGGGAGGATGGAGACGGGGAGCGGGACCGGAGATGAGCAGGAGAGAGAGGGGAGGGCCGGACGAGCCGGTTCAGTTCCACGTCATGCTGATTCTTGTCTTGCTTCTGTTTTTGCTGTTGTTGTTGTTGTTGTTTCTTAGGCATCTTGAGGCATAAGGCTGTTGAGGCGGTTCTGGACGTTGAGGAAGTACTGCTGCACCCGCGTGGGAATCTGGGAGAGCTTCTGCGGGATGTTTGAAATGCCCTGGGAAATACTGGACAGATCTGGGCCCACTGAACCGTCAGAGTTTTTGGGCAAAAGCTCGGTCAGAGTCTGGGCGATATTTCGGGGGACCTGGGTGAGTCGGATCTGGGAGAGCTCTTGGCGCAACTCAGGGGGGAGGGAGGGTAAGTAGTTGGTAACGTCAGAGAGCTGGGTGGGTAGATTAGGCATGGGGGGTATTTTGGGAATGGAGATGCCGTTCTCTTTGAAGAACGCGTTGATGTTACCCAGGCACTCGAAGGTTTGAGGAAGGCGCATCAGGCAGCTCTTAAATGCATCACAGCTGACTGGAGCTGTAGAGGAGACAGTTCAGAGACAGTCAGGCAAGATAGAGGCAAGGTGGGAGAGCGCTTCAGTAGACAGTCAAACAGCAATGTAGTCTTCCCTGAATCAGGGTTATAATATGGGTTTGGAATTTGTTATTCTGTTTTATTTTTACATTTTCAATGTCAGTTTTGAAATTTTCAGTTTTCTCGGAAAGGTTTACCTTTTTTGTATTTAGTTTACGTTTTTGTTTGTTTTCATTAAGGCCTTACACTCAAGCACCTTTATCTCTTATAATGATTTTAAATGACGGAGAAATAAAGTGGTCCATGCAAGCTGCATTACTTAAATGTACCAACAATACAACTACATATTTCTGTTTTTATTGCATATAAAACGTATTTAGTTCTGTGTTGTACCTACTGTCTAATGTTGTTGTGTTATGTGTAAGATGCAGCTATTTGGTAAATAAAGGTTGTATAAATGATGTTCTTGTTATTTAATTGTACAAGAATGGACTGATTGTGCAAGACAAGAGACATTATTTGTAAAGCAAATGCAACAGGTGTGTTCCAATTCTGGATTTGAGTGCACAAGGAATGAACATAATGTGATTTATTATAGATACAAAAAATAACTTTTTGTAATTAACTATTGCTAACTTCTAACTTACCAGTCATATAATTTCCATTTACTTTAAGTCTTGAATAAAGGATATCGTTTTTTTATTGGCTTGAGAATATTTTCAACCCCTTATTTTCATTTTAGTTTCCCTTAAAGGTCATGATAATAACCCTGGTCTAAACGAGAAGAGGAATAATAATCATGGCCTACACACACCAGGCGACATGTACACTAAAGGTTATGAAATCCAGCATTCCAGCAGTAGTGTGGATGTAGAGAAGTTAAGACAACAGTTAGATAAGCAGCTTGTGAGTTCAACACAGCACAACCAGCCAATCAGGCATGCCGGAATCAAACTGCTAATTAGCCAAAGTCACGTATAAATCAAAATAAGAAACAACAAAATAGGACAGAACGTACCACCACAGCTGTCCTCAGTAGCTTCCTCCTTCCACAGAAAAGAAAACACAAAGCATAAGAATGGCTGGGGAGTGGTGAGCTTCAGTTTAGATCGGATGTGGCATATGGCATCAAAAAGAATCACACATCTGTGTATAATAGCTCCCCATTTGAATGAGCCTGGGGCTAAATATTTAAAATAATGTATTTCCCTTTAGGGAACCTTATCTCAGCTTCCCTTAACTGTTATACTTCAATACATGAATTACATTAACAGAATGGAATTGGCCATTAGCAAGAAGATTTAACAATATTTAGAAATGTGTATTGCAGTCGTATGAGGTAAAACATTTATCACTGTGCATGTTCACCAGGTGTACATTACTTTTTCAGCAGCGTTGTCAGCGTTGTTGCTTTGATCGTCTTCCTTTGCCCTCTGCGGCTGCTGGGTGATGGGCTCAGCTCCTGAGTTGGTTTCCCGGGTCTCTGTCTCTGTCTTTGGTTCTGGTTCTGGCTCCGACTCTGGCTCCGACTCCGACTCTGGCTCCGACTCCGACTCCGGCTCCGACTCTGGCTCCGACTCTGGCTCTTGGATCTTAACTGGTTCAGGTTTTGGAGGTGGGGAGGGGGACGACCACTGTGGCTTCGCTTGCTCCTTTGGCTCTAAATAGTTTTTAATGATAGATTTCATTAGATGTAATATTATTATAGTAATATACGTAAATCTGCCTGATGAGTGGTTAATAAGATGTGAAGGTTCAACAAAATATAGAAATATTATAGAAAGTTTATGCTTAGACTAAACGTGCTATATACTTTTTGTCACTCTTAACAATCATATTTCCTCGAGGGGACTATACTGTCAATTTTAAGAAGAAAAAAAACCTGGTTCTACCTGGTTCCTTAATGGTCGGTTCCTCTGCCTCCTCAGAAATGCTCTGCTCCTTTCTGCAGGACACGAAAGGTAATAAATAGATGGATATTGCATGCACTAGGATTAAAAAAAACTGACATTTTGAGCTGAAAGCCCACCCTAATACAGAATGAACATTTTGCACCTCGAGATATTTCACACAGACACAGACCGACATTCCCCAAAGTACTAACACTTGTTGATAGTATTTACGTCTATTTGTCTGGCTGCATTTGGGCCAGTTTAAGATACATTGAAGTATGCAGCAGACATATGTTTCAACACATTTAGATAACATGTGTATCCAGGTCCACAGACGTTTTTTAACATTAGGATTATAATAATGTTACTGCTTATTATTAAATGTTATTCTCTTTTTTCCTATACTTTACTAAATAATTGTTACAACGGAAACCATTAAAACACAAAACACATGTACATGATCTACATAGCCTGGCCCACTTTTCAATTAATACTTAAAAATGTGGAGACTTTAACTTTACTCAATGTTAGCTAGTGGTTAGTCTTTACTGTTGTTAGCGTGACAGACAAGCATTTAAACGCTAATTGTCTTTTTAAACCAACATAGTAATTATATTGGGGAAAATAATAGTTAAACTTGTAAAAATGTGTTACATAAAACGACGTTAGCGCGAGATACTCACTTTCTCTGTCAATTATCACATGCGGTGTTCGATAACCGTGCCGAAATAAATGTCCTGGCCCAACGAGAAACGAAAGCACGAACTAGACTATCTGATTTTAGAAAAACAACATGAGAAATCTTCCATTACATCTCCGTCCATCATTTTCCTGCGTCTCCAGACGTGAAACCGCAGCAGCAGGTGCACACTGTTACCGGGGGAACCGTTGAGAGGGGATTGGGGGGGGGGGGTGTTGCCAAGCGAAGCCGGGGTTGCTATGGCACGGTAGTGTGCTCATGCTGAGGTAGCGCGCGGCAAAGATCACATAACGAGAACCCATGGGATTTGGGACCGACAGCTAAATCACCGTTGTTATTATTGTAGTGCGCAGGTAGGCCTGCTGTGCTTCTGCACTTTTTCCATATCACGCTAACTTATGCTTCTAATTAACTACCTTAGGAAGGACATTTTGGACGTTGCCCTGTTTATCTGATATTTGAAACCTAGTTACTTTGCACCTCGCATACGTTTTAGAAAAAACATACCCCATAGAAGCTTGCATAAGGAAATGTAAATCAGCTTTGTCCCCAATGCAACTTTAAAATGCTGCCTATATTATACCATATTAAATACAAACATGATTAAATTATGCTCTGAAAGATGCCATGTGGCTGTAATATCATACAATTACAAATGAAGGCAGACGCAGTTGTTCTACTAAGTATATTTTACATTATGGTATTGCTACTTTCCCTCAGTCAAGGATCTAAATGCACTGAGTTCTCTCGCTCATGTTTGATCACACAAGGGATTTCTAGGAGGTTGAGGACAGAGAAGACTCCATATTTCAATTCTTACTGTGTTCCTTGATGGTCCACTTCGTTCTCCTCTTCTTGTTGATCTTGCAACCTGGTCACAGTGAACATGCAGTGTTACATCACTTCCCACAATGATTGCCAAAATTCCAAAACACACCAATCTCTAATGAGCACCGCTTCTTACTCAGCATCAGGCTCCTCATCCTCCTCATCCAAGAGGTCTTGACTCCCCAGGGAGAGTTTGATGGACTCACTGGCCATCTGTCTAATGGCATTCTCAGCTGCGGTCCTTGCCACCTCCTCAGCTATAAGCACCATCTCTGAGCGCTCCTGCAGCAGACTGAACACAGGCCGCATGGAAATGTCAGTAACGTGGTAAAGAGTCAACAAGAGTCTTCTCTCTACACTTTGTCTATTTTTGAGGACTTTACTTAAGTTATTCGTGGTGTATATAATTATTGTAATAATTGATGTTATTATTTTTGAATGACAAAAATAACTTTGACCTTTGAGGACATCAGAGTAACTTTTTTAAATAGATTCACAAGGATTAACTTACTTCCAATTATTTGATACGATAGGGGGCATTTGCATCCTGTGGATCTGACTTAAAAATAATTAAAGACTTCATCTCTGCCCACCCCCACCCTCTTGTTCTCCACCCCTCTTACCGTTGCTCCATGCTTGCCATAGCTACACCTTCGGCCTCCTTCTTGATGTTTTCAATGAACGGCGTCCAGCGGCCCGTCTGGGTCTCAGCATCTTCTTGAGATTTTGTCCCGCTGTCTGAAGGTGCTGGATCAGGCTCTGGCTCGGGCTCGGACTGTGTCTGCTGTGTGTTTGTTGATGATGTAGTCACTGATGGGTTAGGGGCTGCGACTGTGGCCGGATCTTTACATTTCTGCGGTGCCTCGTTGTCTGAGTCCACGTCTTCTAGTACCATGTCAGGCCTGAGTTTGGATGAAGCTACGGGAAGGTGACAAGCGTTGATTTGTGGGTCATGTTGGAGATTTGGTTTAGGGTTTGCAATGCAGCTTATTCAGATTTAATTTATCTTTATGTGTCGAGGATGCATGGAGATAATGGAAGGTGTTATTGATAAGACCACCACATACATTTCACATTGAATCTTTATTACTCCTGCAGTATATCCTTACAGTACAGTGTGTAATTACATGAATGTGTTCTTCTACTTCTCTCCATGACAGTGAACATTTATTTCATAACGTAAAATCTTCTGAAACAACACCACACCACATCCCGAGGCCACATTTCACAGTTCAAGGCTGTATAAATTGATCAAGTGGATCAAAATAGGCCTACTCTTACATTTGTGTTGTGCGACCTTAATGGAAGCTAACTCAAACTGTTACATGATCAAAACCCAAACTGAAGAGTACAATAATGAACAGATTCTTATGGGTTAGGGGATATAATTAAGATACAGTATTATTAGATTTCATCTAAACACCCTATCATCAGTATAAATACAGATATAGTTTATACTTTGCCCACAAATAACACAAGCATAAATAAACATAGCTGCCATTTAATTATTTCAAGATTACTGTGAATTGGGAAATGAAGACTGGACATTTGATGCTGAAATCCTCTTAAGTTAATGACCAGGACAACATTATTTGAACTGCTATTGTTCTTTTGATGGATGTGAGATTGGCAACATGAATATAAAGTGTGAATTGCCATAGGTTAAAGCACAGTAACATCGCATACAAATGTTCTTCCTGCAAAATGTTGTGAATGAAACTTGCAGTTGTTTCAAATAAATGGCTAAATGTTTCTGCGTTACACAGAAAATGTGCAAATGTATCATCTAAAAGCCCTCATTGTATATACGCTATAGAATAGATAGAACACCTTCGAGTTATAGAACAGTGCACACATATTATGTTGGAATACATTCATATGAAACTGTATCTAGTACAGTAAGGTGAGTTGAATATATCTTTATATTCTTGTAGTATTTTACAGCTGCCGGTTTCAGAGCTGCACGTTGCAAAGCACCCGTCCCTCCCCCCTCTCCCAACAGTACAATATGTCTGCTTGTGTGCGTCTGCATGTGTGTATCTCTGTGTGTGTGTGTTGATCAGAGCGTCCCCCAGTCGTCTCCTCCTGCTGTTTAAGGGGCTCGGAGCGCCTTCCCCCCTGAAACAGAAGGAGAAGAGGGACTGAGTTAAGCTCCGATCGTCCGACCAAAACACCTCTTCAAAAACTATGGGGGGAAAAACAAGACGGTGCTTCAACAGAAAATACTTTCCAAAATATTATCAAAGATGCTGAAGAGTTACTCAAAATGGAGAAATAATTATATTCCGACGCCTTCAGTAAAACACCACCCCATGTTATTAAAGAGATGTGTGTTATTATTCTCCAGTTACTTGACACGCTTTCTGGAATATATGATGTTATGTAGAGATCCACTTGATTGAACTGTGAATTGTGGCATTCGGGCAAACACAGTAGTGAAGAAAACTTAAACTTACCTTTCTTTAAAACTTCAGCTACACCCTGAGAAAGCAACACAAAAACATTTATAGAAAGATTAACATGCTGAAAAACCAGAAGAAGAGAAGGAAGAAAGAACTGTTATTTTGTTTGATATTAAAATAATTACCTGAGCATCATCTTTGGTTTGAACGGCAAGCTGAGGGATCTTCAGGCCCAGGCCTGCCATGAACCAGCCAACCATACTGTGGAGAGACAAACTAATGAACTGTGTGCACTTTAGACACACATTGTACTGCAACTTTACAGTCGCTTTCATTATAATAGCTCATTAAAAAGGAAAACATCAGTGAGATTTGTTTGCGTAGAAATCTCAGTCATACATTTAATATTGATTAAAATATTCCCTTGGAGATTGTTAATTGTATTTTTAATGTTGTCATTTGTAAAAAAGAGTGATCATAAAGGACAGTGGGGGATCAAAACGTACCTTGGGGCCTTGCCATCAGTATCCAATGAGATTCCACTGAGAGACTCAGATGGTGGAGACAAGACTGGTAAGAAGCGAAAGACATGAAGTTCAGTATACAAAAACAAGTATCCATCCAATAAAGTCAGAATATGTCCTAAGTGTATTTGGATTTAAAAGTAAATGGAGGTCTGCATGACCATAGTTTTGAGAAACAGACAGGAGTTACTGCACTGAAGCTATCAATCTGCTGCTGTAAATGGGGGCAGTAGCTAAACATATTTTAAACACGTATAAAGATCAAACTCAATTTAAGTGAACCTTGTAGTCAGACACACATGAGGAACTAAAGCTGTCTTTGTTGCTCTTTTTAAGGTTGCTACTGATAAAAACAGTCATTTAATATGGCAGAACACAGAAGTTGTTGGTCTGCTTTTGTCTTGATATGTTCGTTTGTTTCTGTCATAGTGTGACTTGGGTGAATCCAACCTAACCTTAAAGACCAGCGGTAGACCAGATACTTCCATTTTCAACAGGCTAAAATGACTGCTTTTGTCTTGCGCTTTGAAGATAGATTAGATAACAACTTTCAGTTCACCGTCTGAAAGGCTGTCTGACGGCAAGGGAAGGCGGTGAAATTATTCGAAATATAGTGTATATTTAAGCCATCTTTTAAGTGGCTAAAGTACCCTTCGCTGCTGCTCCCCTCCACAGCACTACATCGCTTTGCTTTGGTGTCAGTAGTCTGTTTTTCCAACTGCCATGTACTGTAGAGATAATGATGTGGATAAGTGCCTTACAAATCCAAACTATCCCTTTAAAGTTTGAATGTTTTACTAAAGTAAGTTGAAAGCTATGACTGTCCATGCCATTGTGTGGAGGTTTGCGCTGTGGGTACATGTGTCAACTGGTGTGTATTTAAATGTTTGTGTTATATGTGTGCATGTACTTTTGTCCAGAGAAGAGCGGGAGGACTTGGTTGATGGTTCTAAGGGTACGGCACCAGGGGGCAGTATAAGGGGTTGAGGGACCATTTGCTTTATCCAGTTCACAACGCTGCAGAAAGAAAAAAAGACAAAGGTCAGCTCCTTACAAGTTTACAGTTCTCTTCTCTACCTGTACTGATGTGTGCATGATTAACGTGTAAAGATGATGGTATAATCACTGTTAATGTGTAGTAAGAAGTGGTGTGTACTCACTTAGGAGGAAATTGAGGAGTCTCAGGCTCTTCTTCATCCTCTGACTCCATCTCCACCACAGGAATGTGAGGGAGGGGATCAAAATCTGGAGGGATAGACGCACAAATCAGACAGCAGAGATCAGCTCAGCAGAAGGGATGGTAAATTACTGATAATTCTCATCAATTCAAATATAACTTTTGTAAACGAATAATCAAGAAACTTACCTGGCATTGTTGCTGCCTCGTAGATCTAGGATAAAATAGATCAAAAATGCTTTGTGATGATTGTTATATGGTTTTCAAAGATTTCTCATAATATTATTTATGCTTTCTTTAGAAATTGTAAAAAGGGCATTGTGTTTTCTGCACTGTAGGGCTTGGAATATATTGGACTTCAACACTGAACACATGTCACTTGTTAAATGCTTTTAAATTCAAAGTTTAAATAATAATTTAAAGATAATGTTAGTTGTGAATGCATTTTAATTGATCTGGTTACGAAACTGACTAAAGTTTCTGTATTGAAATGTGACTTTCATATGCTTCTGTTTTTGTTGTCTCTTTTTTTTATCTGTAACTATGTGTTTTTGATTATCTTGCTTAATCAATTGCTTATTTTAAATTGATGTTGACTCTGAATTAGATTCACCTCGTTGTTTGATTAATATATATAATGAATATGCATTATCTATTAAACTTAATATCCATTATATCAATAAATAATGAGGTTAATGGTTGTCTGTTCGTCCACACATGTCTCCTCATGCGAGCCCCCACTGGGATCAGGGTGCTCATTGGAGCAATAAACCTCACGTCCCACATGGGCTCCTTTTATGTCCATACCCACAGTACCCATGTGGACTAAAGGTTCAGCCAAGGAGGGCTACACGTGTGGGGTCCTGATGGGTAAAGCTGAAAGGGGGGTTTTAGGGGTTTTTCCTTTCCTCTAGTGTAGGGATGGGCAACTTGGATGGTGGTGGGGGCCACATAATGTATGTACTGGCCACCAGGGGGCCGCAGATTCACTTGGAACACACACACACACACACACACACACACACACACACACACACACACACACACACACACACACACACACACACACACACACACACACACACACAAATTCCATGTGTTGTATGTAATTATTAACAAATATACTAAGTCTGACATCTTCATTGACATTTTACAATCTTTCAGGGAACATCCTCTAATAAGTAGGCCATAAGGAGAACCCTGTTATCGTTTCATCCCGCTCCACAGAAGTGGAGTCGCTAAAATTCCTGCCAATTCTTCTAGGCACGTAATTATTGGCTGAACTAGTCCCTTCAAAGCGTAATAATATCTTGGTCAAAAGTAGTGCCACGTGATCGTGCTACACCAATTGGGTAGCTGCATATACCGGTATCAACAAACAGATTTGGAAAAAATGGCGACCGCCATGATTTCATCGAGTAGCGGGGACGAGGAAAACGCACCAGAAAGTCTCAAAAAGTCAAAATTATCAACACACAAACATTGTTACATGCATATTACGTCTGTGAAGCACGAAAAGGTTGATTATTTTACCAATATCACACTGCAGGTCTTCAACAACATCAACAGACTGTACACCCTCCATGACAGTGGCATTGATTTTGAAGTTACAAATACAATATTATCATATTACAATAATAATAATAATAATAATAATAATAATAATATAATATATTATATATATCTATAATAATCTATATATATATATATATAATCTATATATATCTATAATAATAATCTATAATAATAATAATGTAATTCATCAAATTATTATATGATGAATGAGTAAATAAATGAATCAATGGTCATTGGTATAAATACTGCATTTTATTGATCTAAATTACTTAACGTAACAAGTTAACCTTCTTCTGGGACGCAGCTATGTATGAAATCAAGTCATGTTTATTTTAAGAGTGCATTTAACGTGTACAGGGTAACAATAACAACAGACAGACAGACAAAAAGTCCTCAGTCTAATGGAATAATCCACGAGCTCAGCCAATGAACCTAGCGATGCGAACATGGTAGTCCAGGGCCCTTTCTCATTTCTCTAACTCCCCTCCTCGACTCCCCTCCTCGATACTTAGTCCCGCCCACAGGAGATGCGAGCGGAGGAGCCGAGGAGGGGAACCGAGGAGAGGAGGGGAAGCAGCAGGCGGTTAGAGAAATGAGAACTCCTCTCCTCTGAGCGGTCATTTTAAAGAGACGTCCATTAATGATGACAGGAGGCACAGCAGCCCTCTGTCTGATGGACAGATGTGTTCATGACCACTTCTATATTTACTTTGATTCATTCACAGTGCGGTATAATGAGACAATAACAGGCTACAGATGCGGACACACACACACACACACACACACACACACACACACACACACACACACACACACACACACACACACACACACACACACACACATATTTATATAAATATATACAATTTCAGAATCAAACAGAGCACTCTCATAATAACGTAACACTGTCGGAGACTGGATATATCCCCCCCCCTCTCCCCTCTCTGGTCGCTACAATGACCTGTCTGTCCGCTGCATCCACGCACTGTACAACACACACACACACACACACACACACACACACACACACACACACACACACACACACACACACACACACACACACACACACACACACACACACACACACACACACACACACACACACACACACACACCTACACGCTGTACCACACACACCTACACACTGACTGTACCACACACACCTACACACTGTACCACATACACACCACACACACGCACATACAGTTCCTAAAACAGGCTACAGCCGTTGTGTATTTTATTATGTGAAGCACTAAATGGTTTTAGAATTTTTTTAAATATCGACTCTTTGTAGATATCTACTAAACTAAAGCAAATAAAAAGAGTATGCCTGTTATACTGAGTGATATATATTATACACACAGCTCTGCTTTCTGCACGGACCTCACAGCTGTTCTCACTGTAAACATTGCGTCGCGATGAAAGCAGTTAATAAAATAATATCCAGGGGATGCACGCAGAGCTGTCATTGGCTGAGATAAGTCCGGCCGTGCGTCACATCTCTGTTCCCGGAAATGCATCCACGAAGGAGCCGTGGAGGACCCATCAGTGTATCCTCGGTTAGAGCTCCTCCAGAGAGCCTCCTCGACGCTCGATCCTCGGTCCTCGAAGTGCATTTAGAGAAATGAGATGTCCTTCAACATGGCGCGCTGAAATTCATTTCCGGGTCACTACCAGAGGACAGAGGAGTCGAGGAGTCGAGGAGGGGGATTTGATGAAATGAGAAAGGGCCCAGGAATGTTGTTGTAGCTGGAGTTGGTTGATAAACGCTGCTAGCCAATGTTGATTCGATGGTCAACTCTGTTCCCAGATAGTAAAACCTCTCACAAATACCGCGTATATAACGCAAATACCTCGGACTTAGTGACGTATTAAGACATATGACAAAACATGACATAAAACAAGCATACAGCACTGTTTAGAATCCATTTGGTCTGGTTTAGCGTAACCATGTAGGCGGCCATCTTTCACTTCTGTTGACAATATGCAGCTACCCAATTGGTGTAGCACGATCACGTGACGAACCGTGGCACTACTTTTGACCAAGATATTATTACGCTTTGAAGGGACTAGTTCAGCCAATAATTACGTGCCTAGAAGAATTGACAGGAATTTTAGCGACGAACTTTTTTTTGGTGGATAAGCATGACTCTTTTTTATGAACTAAAGATTATGTAGTTCCACTTCT
Source organism: Pseudochaenichthys georgianus (assembly GCF_902827115.2). NCBI lineage: Eukaryota > Metazoa > Chordata > Actinopteri > Perciformes > Channichthyidae > Pseudochaenichthys > Pseudochaenichthys georgianus. The sequence goes on along the minus strand of NC_047508.1, from coordinate 13,708,450 downwards.
GTGGAGCGGGATTTCTTTTCTAAAGGACTCTTCGAGGTTCACCTTGCGGCCTAAAGCTCACTAAACAAATATCAATTCACAGAAATGTTATTTAATTTTTACAAGTGGCATGTTTGTATTGAACAGGTTATAAACAGTGGAATAAAACTAGTTTAAACTATTGGAAAGCACGGAAAATGTGTGTGCATTGAGATTAACCATTAAGACACCTGTCAACCCGCACTCTGCTGTTCCTCAGCGCCGCTCCCCCTCCCTCCCACTGGTATTATGAATGAAAAGCGTATAGTAATCATAGATAACACAGCAGGGTCCGACCGTGACAGTTTGTTTTCATCTGATTTCAAATAAACAAAGTCTTGGTTTTTAGAATATTAAACTTGTTTCGCCAAATTCAGATGATAAATACAGCTTTGAAGCTTGTAACGGCATAATTACAAGCGGTAACTTAAATTCACAGCAGGCATAACAGCCGGTGTTTATTGTGATTATTTCGCGGTATTTGGCTGCCGAACGAAATCATGTATGTTATCGCGACGTAACTAGGAGTCTAGTGGACGGTATCAGTACTACAAGTAAAAAAAAGAAAAAAAAGAATTACGTTGTTTATAAATT